>NC_135621.1:61840202-62188952 GCF_053574225.1 Canis aureus | reverse complement strand
AAACCCTATCACTGACATTTTTTATTTTATTTTATTTTTATTTTATTTTTTAATCATGGCATAATCATGGATGACCAGGGATTTGTGTAGCCTAAAGAAGTAAAAACTTAATTTGCAAAACCAGAAAAAATGTCCAGAACATATCTCTAGCAAAATTCTAGAACAGATTGTCACAGGCATGAGTTGTTTATACTTAGATAAAGAAGTAGCAATAACCTTAAATTAGCAGAGATTCACTCCAGATCACATGAATCGCTCTCTCCCCACCTTCCTCCTTCCTCCTTATCAACCTCGCTGCCTTTTCTTCCTTTTCCTAATATTTTTGGGGTTTCCTTTATGTTTTATAGAATGATTAACCAAATAGTTTAGGGAAACAACTCTCAGTTACATCAAGACATTTAACACATTACCACATAGCATATTAGTAGACTGAAAAAAAAAGTCAGTGTAATTAGAGTGACTCAAAACTGGTTGAACAAATGTTCCCAAAGAATACTTGCTAATTAATTGGGGGCAACCAGGAGAGTTCTCTAGTGATATGTGCCCTTTGGACTTCATTTTACCCCTTTGTTCTTTCTCTTCTCTTTGTACATAGCTTTTCTCCAGGACTTGCCATATTCCATGAAAATATATGCTGTTGTGTTTGTCTCAATTAGATTCCACAAATATGCATTTGGTGCCCACTTTGTATGAATCAGATGGGCTCTGGCAACATGAGCTGGGTAAGATCCAATACTTTCCTTTAAGTAGCTCATAGTTTAATGGGGAAACAGGAGAAAGTCAGCAGTTACACTGCAGTGTAATACAGAAAAAGGGATGTGCACATTTGTTGTTTCCCAACCTTTTTTTTTTTTTTTTTTTTGGCACTGTGGTAAGAGTTTTACCTTTCATCAAATCCCCTCAGAAATAATATGAGGTAGCTTTCATTTTCCCAGGAGTACTGATGAACAAGGCCCAAACCCAGAGAGATCAGTTAACAAGTCAGATACAGAGTCAGAATTCAAAGTCAGGTCCACTGGATTCCAAAAGCCTGTGCTCTGTTATACTCCACAACATAACCATCTAAGTCAAGAGCGTAGGCCAATGCGCAGCAAAGGATGGGTTCCCTGAGTGTTCTGGAGATAAAATGCCATCCAGAAAACCTTCCAGAGAAGGGAAAGCCTAGCGTGGGTAAGATACAGATCTTAGCCATAGAGGTTGCCATTCTATAGGGGACAGAATTTTAGACAGAAAGAATGACATGCAAAATCAAGGGGGTTTCAGAGGATGCAAGTGCATTAAGGCTGAACTTGGGAGGAGTCAGGTCACAGCAAAACAGAAAGCCAAAAAGAGAGGTGATAGCAGGCTCCCACTCTCTCTCTCTCTCTCTCTCTCTCTCACACACACAGACACAGAATAAGAACTTTATGAAAAAAAAAAAAGAACTTTATGAATGTGTATTACTAACAAGTCTTAATTACAAAATAGGAAGTTTCAGTACATCATGTTCCCTTGTTACTTTATTTTTCATATGTGTTCTTCTCTGACTTATCCCTAACTTTTAATGTTCTCTTTTTTCTACTTCAATTTTTCCTCTATACATTCAACAGATGTGCTTCAATTTATGCATGAAATGAGTTCTTACAAAGTTGCGTGATTTTTTTTCAGTAAATGAAATATTACATTAAAGATATGAGGGAAACTCCTTTATAAAGGAGCCTTATGCCAAATAGCTTTGTAAAGCAAATAATGACCCTATAACCAATCTTGCTCTAAATCTAGATTTCCATATATCAGATTTTACTAAAAAGAGATACATCTGTACTTTATTTTTACATCTACCTGCTAGCAGTACTGTAACATAATAGTATGCCAATTTGAAATACCATAATTTTTATACTTTTTCAGTTCTCACAATGCAATCTTAGAAAATGTATTATTTTCTATATCATACTCACACATGCTTTCTTTTCCTTAGTGGAACTGTAGAATTTTCTTTCCCTTGATGTTGGGGAGGTTGTCAGTAAACTACAAAGTTAATCATCATGTATAGGGCAATTATAACATTCTGCATCTGGTGGGAACCACTTTGCATGCATTTTTACAACACACTTCTAAAGTACGAATAATTACCTTGAGCACTTTACAAGTTAGTAAACTGAGGCTCAGAAAAGTTGAAGAACTTCTACGGGAGTCCAAGCCATTCTCTAATCCAAGTCAGCCTGACTTTACAGCCACAAAATAACTACTATTGTATATATCCTCTTATTATTTGAATAATGAACATTAAGAAAAAGTTCCTTCCTATAGAGAAGGTGATGGTTTTTGCTAGATATCAGTGGTAAAAAAACAAATAAATAAATGACGTTTTTGTGAGCGTTAAAATAGATTCTCTGCTATCGGTTGTCTGGACAGGACATTTACTCTTTCAAGCCTCAGTTATTCCATCTGTCGAAATGAAACACCTAAGTTCTTCTCTGCCAAGCACATTCGTCTACTGTCCTGCTACCATGAGACAATGAGTGCACCAGACACACTCCTTCTGTTTTCCATTTGTTTTACTAGCAAGTGAGTTCAGATGGACATCTGTATCTCAGGGAAACACCTTCACTGGCTAACTAAAAACTCAACAATCTTATGGAAGGAAATGGGAAGGAAAATCAATTCTTCCTTTTTGGCTGCTATAGGTCAGGATGCTATGGCCCAGCAGCTTCATTCTCAAACCAAAAAGCTTTCACAGGTGAAAAAAACCAAGTACATAGCTATAATCTTGATCCAGGAGAGAAGATACAGATATCTTCTGATTCAGCGAGACCGCGGTGTTTGAAAAGGCATGAAGAGTTTCCAGATGAAAGTCTTGAGCCCACTCCTGGCAGTTAACTGAGTGTCACGGGCAGCCCCAGCCCTGGCCACACGCACTTCGTCCCTGGGACCTCACAGGCCTTTGCGACATTGCGATTCAGCAAGAGAAAGAAATCAAGCTTCTGATTACCTTTCTCTAGCCTCTTTTCCTTTATGATCAAGGTGACTTATAAACAGCTGCAATAAAAATGATTTTTTCTTCATAAGCGTCTTCTCAATAATATCTCTGAGAAAGCAGAGAGGCTAAAAGATACGTGACATTCACAGATTTTGCCCCTGAAGCCACAAAATACACACGAGCAATTTCTTCATTTGACCAAAATGAATGGTCATCACAAAAACAAATGTAACTTTGGTATCCCTGATTTGGCTGAGACAGCTTAAGGGCTCAAACTTAATAGACTTCTTCTGACCGATTAGGATCAGCGCGGGTTGCATCATCCTGCCAGAGCCCACAGCCAAGTCCAAACCACAGGCACGGAGCTGCCCTTGATCCATGACCTTAGCATACAAAACAGCGGGCTGGAGAATGTCACAGACTCCCAGGGAAGGAACTTTGAAGACACTGTTCATTTTGCTGGTGGTCTTTCACAAAAGACAATTAAGCATTAAGAATAGATTGATGCTTAAATAAAATGCCTGACAGTAAAAGCACATTTCTATATTCCAAAGGCCCGAGAAAAGCTGTGCCTAAGAAGGGATTAGCTACTATCAGATGATATTACGACTGGATTAATGATGTTTCACATTCACTATATTTATAAAAAAAGAGAAGAAAAAAAGAATAGGAATCTTTTAAGGAGCAGATAAGTGATTTCTATAAACCTTGAAAGCTAAAAGAAAACTCCTTTTTAAAAGGACAGTAGTTATAATAGTGCAATATTTATTTATAAATCCTTAATTGGAAGAATTTTTTTTCTTGGAAAAAAAAAAACAACAGCCATATATTTTAGGTAAATGGCTGTTAACATAGTCTGTGGACTGTGAGGAACGTGTGTGTGACAGAGAAGGAAGGTGGGGGGAGAGGGAAAGTCTCCTGTACGGATGCTTTATATTCCACTAGGTATTTTAAACCACTCTTATTTTAGGCAATTGTTTTTGTAATAGATACACTAAAGGTGATCATTTTATTTTATTGCTAGTCATTGCTGACTGAAATATTTTGCCAGATGAAAGTAATTACTATGACTATATTACTTCTCTAACCTGTTCTGTGTATTGGATCTCTGGTACTCATAGTATGAAATTCCTTTACCTTGTTTAAAAAAAAATGTCATATGATGATGTGCTCTGACCTTACTTATATAAAGACATACCAGTTATTGTTGGTTTTTTTTTTACTCTGTATCTTTACATCTCCAGAGGTTGCAGAAAAACTCTAACGTTGTGTAGAAATACAAAGATGAGAAAAATGTACAATGCAATGGCTAATGTCTGTGTTAAGCAAGGAAACACAACAAATCGTTTTAGGTCAATGGCAATAAATATAAGAAATCCATGTCATATCCAAGAAAGGAAGGAAGGCTAGAAGGAAAGAAGGAAGATAGAAGAAAGGGAAGCAGAAAAGGCGGGAGGAAGGAGTGGTGGAAGGCAGGAGACGGAAGAAGGGATCAACGAAGCAGAGCTGATACCAACAAACTCAATCCCACCAATCAGCTGTCGGCCAGCATTACATATGGCTAAAATTTACCTATTGGAAATCATGTGCTACCTATGTAGCTAGAAATCGGTCATGCAGATAGAACTATGCTGAATTTAGAAGCTTTTGTTTGGAAACATGGTCAAAAGAAAATACTACTGAAAAAAAACAATGTCTGTTAGTTTTCTATTCTGACCAACTAGCTGATCATCTAGCAAATTCCACTGGAAGCTTCATGTCCTAATGTTGCAGCCAGACAGAGCAGCAGCATTAGATCCAGAATTACTGATTACCACAGTAGGGCATGTGAAGTAATGGTAGCTGAGTTCCCAAAAATGAGCAGAGAAGACAGATCTTCCTGTTCCCTTGATTTCCCTTCACAAACATGATCCTCCCATCCTCCCCCGACACCTGCCACCCCCTAATCTTACCCTGGGTCCATGAGTTTTCCTCGAGAAAGCCATTCGGCTCTCCATAGGGACTTGGTATTGATCCCAGAAGAAGGTTGGAGTCAACTCATTTCAGCTGCCAAGTTCAGAGAAAAGCCATGCTTTCAATGACACATATTAGACATCTGTGGTCCTGACTTGAACTTTTTTTGCAGTGATGAAAGACAGCACTAGACAAGGTTCTCATCTCTCAGGAGACAGGTGTAACGTTGCCACAAAGTTTCGTGGGTGTGATGCCACCTGAGAGTCACAATGTGTTGTGATTTTTCTTCTCCATTTTTTTTTCACTTTCAGATTTTTTTTTTAATTGAAAGCATAGAGCATGTTGGCCTGGGTCAAAGTCCTCAAAAAAGGCTGGTTTACTGGAGTCCTGCCAACATTACTGCCAAGAGTTCTAAGAGCTGTATTTGCTGCCAGAGAAAAGGAAAATCTTAATCCACAAAGCAACTAATAGACACGTCAGCTCAGTCATCCTGAAAGTCTTTAGAGCTGTCAGGGTATCCCTTACCTAGCCATACCTCCAAAGCCCTCAAACCGTGCCGGCAAGTGGTAGATGGGAGCCCAAGGCTCCTTCTGAACCGTTATGAGAAACAATGTTTAGTAGGAGGTTCTAGCACAAGGCTCCAACGTTTCACCAAGTCTGCTTGATTCTACACCAAAATCACATAAAATGAACAACTTCACAATTGCTTCAGTCTGCAGGAATTAAGACCCTAATTCACCTGCCTCTAAAATAAAGCTCCCTCAAATCTGGTCACTCTGACAGCTACAGTAAGTCCTGCTAGTTGAGAGCTCTGCACAGCTGCAGCCAGAATTGTGTTTGTTTATGTTCTTATGAGGGATTGGGGTTTGAGGCTTGAAAGGGAGATGTGGGCGGCGTAAGTAGCAGCGAGGCTATCTTTGAAGCTGCGGGAATGGACAGAGCCTCTGAAGGCGCCAGGGGGGAAGAGAGGAGAGCCAGGGGCTCAGGCTGAGCCTGTGGAGCATCCTCTCCGGCAAGGAGAAGAAGGAAGGGGAACACAAAGCGGGAGTGGGCGGCTGACCGGGAGCTCGCTGTGTCACAGAGGCCAAGGTTGCCCACCGCAGACAGTCAAAGGATCAGTGGCCACTGTGGACTGACACGGGTCGCTTTCAGTGGTGTGGCAGGCACAGAAGCGTGAGTACACGGAGGTTCATGATAAACTGGATGTGAAAGCACAGGAGTGGCACAACACCTGTTTGAGACGCTGCAAGTGGAAGGAGAAAAGTATAAGGTTACCAGAGGAGGCAGCAGGGCCAACAGAAGGCAATAATTTAAAGTGCAAATTATTTGCACAGGAAAAGAGCAAAAACATATTTGTAACCAGTGTGGGCTTACTTTAAAGTGAAAAATAGTTGTTATACATTAAATATTTTAAATACTTAGAAGTGAGAAATATTATAATATGACTATGATGAGAAAATTTGGTGAAAAGTATAATAAATAACATTTTAGCAGGTGCTCTTGAAGCTTCCATAGTTCTTTCATATATCCCCCCAAAGTCCTATGAGACAGATCTTTTTTGTCATTTCTATTTTACAGAAACCAATCTGCCATGGAGTACACTTAGTTAGTGGTGGAGGTGGGACTTGTATCTTCTTGTGTTCCACCCCCCCCATTTTTCCTTCTATACCAAATCAAGTCTTCAGTGGATGAAAGAACGACTAAAATTTTCTTTTTTTAAACAAGACTTTTAATAAATACATAGGATTTTTTTCTTTATGTAAACAGATCCTCCTGCAGATAAATCCCACAACCATACACCTTAGTTAGCTCTAGCTCAAGAGTGTTAGGCTACCAGCAACTGGTTTAGAATTACCTTTCTTTATTCCAACGATTCCAACTGTAAAAGTTGTGACATTCCCTGTCTCAATAGCAATGCCAGCAGGAAGGAAAGGGCTGCTAATATATAAATACCATGTGCCTACTCCAGTATTGCTCTCCGATGTGACATACGTAAAGACAACTAATTTTCAAAGACATTTCTCGTCCCTACACATCTACACATCAAGACTGACATATGCATTGCTGGTCTGCTGGAAGAATCGTATCAACTTTTTTAATACCAAAAAAAAAAAAAATCCAAAGTAAGATTTTTATAAAGGATAATTAAGCAAGCTAATACAGTAATAAGTGGAATACACAATAAGAATATGTACTAAAATATCTGCTTTGTGCAATGCAGAACTGGTGTTTTAGGAGATTAACAATTATGATCGCCAGTCCTCTTCTGATTCTATAATACTCCACACAATCTTTTTTAAATTACTTTATTAACCTTTCCTCCTAGCACAGAAGTGCCCGATTATAGATAATATTTCAAAATCATCTGAGGTGTAAGTGTGTTTGATTTGCTCGGTAATTATTTGTCTACTTTATTACACTGGCCGAGCACACAAGCTCCTTGACCAGCTTTATTTCAAGTCCAGTTAAGAATAGGGTCATATCATTTTGTGGATCACTCCCTTTGGGCCCCGACGTACATGAAATTTCCATACCGGGGATGGGGATGGTGCATAGAAACATGGTACATTTTTAAGCATGGAGAAATCATTCCCTGCCCTGTCATTAAAGGTTTCAGGCCCTGGGCTTAATGGAAAGAATGTTGTTCACAAGTGAAAGGAAGGTGTTTATTCCCCCGCATGATTAGGACGCAGGGCGTTGAGGGCTGAGCATGCAAATGCCCCTTGATGAAGTCTAAAAGCATATCACTCACATCCCTCTGGTGGCCTTACCCGGGGTCTTTATAATCTGTCCCTTGTCATTCATGGCACCTAGAACAACACTTCTATTTTGATCTGAATCATGAATGCATTTCCAGCATGTATTTTGACCCACTCAAGGCAGCAAGGAATGAGCAGGGGGCAACCACAAGGGGAGATGGCAAACATTTTCCTTTTAACAGGGGTCTGGAGGGAAGAGTGCTGCCTGGGGAAAAAAAAATCACACTGGGTTTTGCAGAGGCAAAGTTTGCCTGTTCCAACTTTACAACTCAGGGGCAAATGAAACTGATACTTACATGTTCTTAAGGAAGCAAATGCACTGAGATGAAACAGGGTGCTCGGCTTATTCTTGAGGGCCACCACCAGGATAAAAGCACAAAGCTGGAGGACTCTGCTTATTGTCCACAATCAACAAATTCTGAAATTTCCATATGGAGCAGGATTCCGGGGCTCTGTTAGTAATACAGGATACGGCTGGTCAGCTCAGTCACCCATGGAATTACAGTGTAGGGTATGGATGCCAGTATTTTAGACCCAAACCGAGCATAAAAAACACAAAGTAAAATTCAGTGTCAGCACAAAGTTGACAGCGAATGATTATAACAGCTTCGAAGCTTGAAAAAGAGTGTAAATAACTAGGATCCCCTGCGGGCTCACTCAGCCTGCATACATAACAACCGTGATGGACAGCCTCTGTGGTAAAGTCGGGGAAACGAGGCACTGGGAAGATGCAAAAATACCGCCAGCAAAGAGCCTTAACTGTCACCTTTCTGACTAAATCAGCTACTTTCATAGAGAGAGAGAAACAGAGCAGTAGGCTACGCCTTTGGAAGACCAATTGCCCTTTTGCCTAGGAAGCAGGAATGTTAATTATCGGCTCTTCTGTGGTTATCAAGGCACTGCAACCCCCAGCTTTTGCACTTCACGAACACTTTTTTCCCTGATCTTTAATCCTTGGTGCTTTTAGTCCACAAAAGATTGTTATTCAGAACAACTCTGCCATTTGTAGAATGCAAAAATAAAGGCAAAAAAGAACAGTCGGCCATCCCAACTCAACTGTTAACTCACTGGAGTGCTTTGACTTGAAATTCAATTTTCATTCCTCTCTGTATGCTGAGGCACACCGATGTGCACACACAGATACCTGCGTTCCACAGAGAACGGTTTTCACGTGCTAAAAAAAAAATTAAAAAAAAAAACAAAAAACGACAAGCACATCATGGCACGCGGCCTCCAGCCTGGTGTAACAGATGCCAGCTTTGTGTGTACAGAGCCTCGTCATCACTTGTAACTCCTAAACTCAAAGGAGAAAAGAAAACAGCCAGGTCTCCTGCACACACCTAGCTAGCACTCCACAGGTCTGTAATTCATTTACAAGATAATTAATCAATTAGCAAATGATCCCTTTCCCCTTTGTTATTTATGCTGCATAAGAATTGCATCTCCAAATGAAATGGCAGGCCACTTGTATTGAAACTTTGCCCTTCAAACGCATTGGTCTTATTTATCTGAATTGAGCAGATGCTTTGCAATGTGAGCCCATTGTAACTGGACTGTTTGCTATTAGAACCCGAGTAAGATTTAAGCTAAACAGAAGAACATAAATATGACATCCTATAGACATTCATGATGATCAACTGTGCTGTATCATCACCAGCCATTGCTACTTATTCATATAGGAAAAGAGGGAGAAAATACACTTGACATTGCTAAGAGGGGAACTGTAGTCACTGGAAGGAAAGGTGAAGATGGAGCTTACACAGTTCCTGGCTGGAGAGTACAACTGTGAGGTCTTAAAATGCAGTCAAATCACCACAATGTATGCATTCTGTTTACAGGCTCAACAATTCCCATTTCTTTCAGAGCTCCATATTATATCTGGTACCTCTTCGGAAGCAAAGATATCAGGCAGCTTTTGCTTTCAAGACTGGGTGTTTCTCACCAGGTCTCCCAGATAACCATCACCGAGGAGAAGGTCTAGGTGACAGCAACAGTACGATGGTAATTCCATGAGATCCTGCTCTGATCTGAGACTGGTCAAAAGAAGGAACGCCCATGCAACCCCATCCCCTTGTAGGGTGTCAGACGCCGCCACTGTAAAAGACGCAAGTTGAGCTACATGATTTTTTTTTTCTTGTTGTTGTTGCTCCTTGCACAGCTATTGTATTATGAATCTCTGCATCCTTCCATATTAACGCTGCTGCCAGGTGGGATAATAAAAAACATCTTCCCCCTCTAGCCAGGGTAAGGGTCTAAAAATATTTCAAAAGCCAAGAGTCCCCAGAATCATACAAACATTTCAGCAGCCAAATGAGCAGAAAGTCTGTTTCTGTTGCTGTGTTTTTAAGTCAACAATTATGTATTAAATTACTCCTGTGCACACAGAACAACAAAGGCATTTTGGGTCCATTTGTACAGGTGAGAAAATGGGTCAGCTATGTAACACTGAACCCCAGGTGTGCACATGGCAGAAAAATTCTGTCATCTATTGCTTTCATGGAGGACTTCTGGGGCAGGCTCAGAGCCCCACGTAGTCACTTGCCAAGGCTTTAATAATAGAACAGCTACAAGGAAAACTTCCCTAACCCTTTGCTCTGTTGAGAAAGGACTTAAGAATAAAAAGCATTTGAATGTTTTAAAAGGAACTGTGAAACTTAGTAAATGAGAAAATTAGAGAAAGGTCATTATAATATGAATGAATACCCTTAAAAACAAACAAACTAACCCCAAACCTTACTGTTCTTTTTATCTTTCTCAAAAAAAAAAGAAGGGTCAAATGCGTACAGAAGCAAACTCTACTTGTTAGCCATGCTGAGCAAAGCTGGATTTGTTCGCTCGCAGGAATAAAAAGCACAACAGTGAATCTTGGAGGCATTATTTCTTAGCAAAATTAGCATAACCCAGCACATCAGACTATTAAAATTTAAAAAGGATTTCAAACTGTCCTCGTATCATCAGCAGAGTCATGTCACAGATTTTTTTTATTGGTTCGGCAAGCTAGGTGTAATTGTATCAATATTTTAATGCTTGATGCATATTGCCTGTGATACATTGCTTGCATAAATAAAAAGCACCAATATTCAATTGCCAATGAAATAATCACACACTCTAGATCTTTATTATATCATGCATTATTTAATTACAATAATCAGAGTCCTTTCGAAGGTAAAACAAGATTAAAAAGGTTTTGTTTTATTGAATCTATATATTTGATTTAAACTTTACATGTTAGCTTTGCATTAAGAATTTATAAGGCATCAGTTCAAATGGTGCTATTATAAGAGTTTATTTCTTTTATAATTAGTACAGTACTCTTAAAGTACTCCGACTACGAGAGATAATATTTCAGTATTTTAATGAGCTTTTTAAGTGTAATTGATGTAACAATCATTGAATTACACATTTCTACCTGAAGAATAATGAAGGAAACATTTTAATGAGAAATTTAATCATTATTAGCAAATGATCTACTAAACTGCCATTTGCTGACATTTAAAAGCTTAATAGCACAAACCTGTATTTTCCTACATCTGCATCAACATCAATGGCGATTACTTTTCTGTTACTCTGATTTCCCAGGTTAACTTTCCACCGTCACTAATTTATTTATAAATTTGAGAGAACTTTCTTTAACCCACAGTTGTCAGACCCTTCCAGAAAGTGTGGGGCTTGACACTTAGAGGGATAATTTAAATAAATTAGCCCCTTTTCCAGCCTTCAGCAGTTTTCAGCATAAAAGGGCTCTTTCTTGTGAGTATTCATGCTTGCATCAGCTTGATTTTGATGAATGCCCTGCGAATTCCCTGATAGTACCTCAGACAGAGAGATCTTAAACCGATGTCAACAAGGGGTTTTAAAGCTCCCTCATTTCGAGAACACATCAGCATTTGGAGAGGGGTAGACCTAAGTAAGAGGAGCCTACTATGCAGCTTTGCCAACTTCTGGGGTTGGGTTTTACTGCTGAGTTTACAGAAATCTCTGTGCCGTGGGGAGAAAGATTTAGAATGGAGACGTCACAGTGGAGTCAGTAACCATGGGTTTAGGGGGGGGTCATAAAAAGAACCACAAGATATTACCAGGTAGGCAGGATTTCTGTAACCCACTGTAGGTTAGGAGAGTTAGAAAAAAAGCTCAGCCTTCCAACTGAAGTGTTGGAGAGTCTCAGGACCTTCCGATCTTGACCAGGCATCCATGTGCCTTGCTAGCTCTGTAAGGGCCAGTCATTTCCACGACTCCTCAGTGGAGTGCTGTTCCTCTTACTGTGTGATTTGTATGATGTGCACCGTCCATCCAGTGGACAGAAAGGAGTTGAGGTAGACACACACTATTATGTATCCAGTGCAGCACAGTGAGGTCTGTCTTTCTTTCTTCTTTCTTTTTCTTTCTCTTTCTTTCTTTTCTTTCTTTCTTTCTTTCTTTCTTTCTTTCTTTCTTTCTTTCTTTCTTTCTTTCTTTCTTTTCTTTTCTTTCTTTCTTTCTGTCTTTCAAGTTTGAGCTCTGATTTGGAATCCTGACCATGACTGGGCCAGAGAGAGGGAGGAGAAAATGCCAGCATCTGACTCACACCAGTGTCCTGATGATCACTGAAGTCCCTTTCAGTCCAGGCATACTAGGTTTTGCCCAGCTACTAACTTTTTCCATCTCAGAATTCCCACAGCCCTTGATTTTTCTTTTTTTCTATCTCCTTAAGAAACTTGCTCTTTTTCACCTTGCATATGCTGTTATGGACTGAATATTTGTGTCTTTCCTCCGCACCATCCATCCCCCACAATTCATATGTTGATATCCTACCATTCAATGTGATTAAGTTAGGAGGTGGGCCTTTGGGGAGGCCATTAGGTCATAAGGATGGAGTCCTTAAAAATGAGATTAGTACCTCTACAGAGAAGGCCCCAGAGAGTTCCATAGCACTTTCTGCCTTGTGAGGATACAACACAAAGAAGGTAGTCCGCAACTCTCTCCAGAACATGACCATACTGGCACCTGACCTCAGATTTCTAGCCTCTGGAACTGTGAGAAATAAATTTCTTTTGTTTATAAGCTCCACAATCTATGATAATTTGTTACAGCAGCCCAAACTGACTAGAATAAATACCTGCTCTCAAAAAAGATCATTAGAATTTTAAAAAGAAAAAACTCATAATTTCTTATTTCCCTCATAACTGAGGGAGCTAGATTCTATGGTTGACTCTCCACAGCCAATAGCTTGGTGAAAGCTCCAGTCCTGGCAGGATGCGCTGGGCACCACACATGGTCATCCAACATTGGGTCTCTCTACTGCTTGTAAATTAGCAGGCAATAATAATGTTAGTAAATGGCCTAGAGAGGTTACAGCACTCAAGAAACTATGGATAGGACATCTTTCAAGTAAAGGGCAGAGCTGAGAAACAATATCCCAGCTTATTTTTTTTGTTTGGAGGGATCATGATGCAGCAAGTGATTGTCGATATTGTTTATTATAGAAGATGTCATTGCCAAAACTCCAAAAGACAAGACTGACATACTGTATTGGACTATAATTTTAAAGTTAATTCACAAATCAATTCTGAACCTGTGGTGAAAAACAAAATTACAAAGAACTATTAATAAAGCAGATCTTTTCTGAAAATTACAGTATGATTGTAAATCCTAAATACAGTTGCCTATAAAGGCAGCCCATGTCTAGAAAGGATATAGGATAGCACTGACATCTTTTTAATTAAGAATTTTTTACATTTTTTTTAAGATTTGGATATCACCTGTTCATAAGTATGTGTTTTTAGAGATAAAGGACTACTTTCACATTTTAATTC
The DNA here is from genome assembly GCF_053574225.1 of Canis aureus. Taxonomy (NCBI): domain Eukaryota; kingdom Metazoa; phylum Chordata; class Mammalia; order Carnivora; family Canidae; genus Canis; species Canis aureus. The sequence continues at coordinate 62,175,489 of NC_135621.1, read as the reverse complement.
AGAAATAAATAAGCATATTTTTTCCAGATCTCTCATAACAGAGGGAAATAAAAATACAATATGGAAGAAAACAAACGAATGTCTGGCAGGAAATATGAAAAGTATTTGCAGAGAAACTGAGTCAGGATTAGTTATTAGAAGTTTTTACCGAAATAATATTAGGATGGTGTTATTTAGTTGTGGTGTCATATACTGAGGCACCCTGAAATATTCCCATATGAGCTACCTATTTTTTATTAACATACAATTTTTGTTTGTTTGTTTACAATCAAGTTATAGTAATATCAATCCAATGGAGCAATTTCAGTAAGCTAGTCTCAGGAAAAGAAAAGTACAATGTGTTCCAAAGTAGAAAGAAAGAGAGAGAGAGCATAGGGAGGGCAGAGGGAGGAAGTGTGGAAAGAAGGAGGGAGGAAGGAAGAGCAAGGGAGAAAAAGAAAGAGAGAAAGAAACTGTAATGCACAGCACTAAACCTATGCAAAAGAAAAATTGAGTGTTTCCTAGAATGTGGAAGGATTTTGCCTCCTGAGAGCAAAATGGCCAGGACAGTAAAGAGCTCTATTCATATAGCAACACGGTGGTAAAGGCCAACCACATGAATTGTATGATAGTTTTGGATGCAATTTAATTCCTTCAAGAGCGCCACGAAATATTGTAGTATTCAAAAGAGTGCCATTAATGAAAAAGGACATATAGATGCAAATTGGAGAAAATAAGAAAAATAATTACTTCAAATGAAAAGTACTTTTTGAATGAAAGCATCGGTATTCTTAGAAGTATTTAGTGACTCTCTTTACCCTAATCATCTCAGTTTTATCCATTGTATTGGAACCCCAAAGATTCTAACTCATCCAGTTAGCAAACCAGATATAAACAAATGCTACTTTTAAAAATGCATTTCCAAAGGATCCCTCCAAAGATTGGGGGAGCATGAGATGAAGGTCATAAAGGTTACCAATGCCCCCTCAGAGCAGCCTCATGTTGCTGCAACAAAGGTGGTCAGTGACAGTTCTCCCTCCCAACAGCTGCCAGGGCCTGATCCCAATACAGGAGATTGTACCAATTATGTGAAAGCTTATCAAAGAGGTCCGAAAGCATGTTCAATCAAATTTTCCCTTACTTTGCTATCATTTAAGGAATCTTTTTTCCCTCCAAAATATGAAAACCTTCTATGTAATCCCAAGTGAATATGAGTCCAGTTCAGGCTCTAGATCTACTTCATTGGTACATCTATTCCCAGCTTTGATAAAATATTTGAAATACATGCATGTACACCCACAGTGCATGTGCACATGTGCACACACACATGTTCTCTAGTGTCAATTGATTTGCTTGAGATACACATAACTAATTTTTTTGAGGGGGTGCATTTACAAGAAAGAAGAATCACAACTCAGACTTTTCTCAGTTTTAGCTTAAATTTTCTTTTTCTCTTTATCTGAATTATTATTTCCTCTCCACCCCATCTCTGCCTTCTTATGGCCTTTTTTTTTTCCTTCAAGCCAGCCCAAATCCTTGGCTTTCCAAAGGACTTTGGTCATCCACAACTTGTAAGCAATCTCCCTTCTTTAGAAATACCATAGAACATGCAGTCTGTATAATTCATACCTATCACACACAGCACACTATTTATCGCCTTGTATCAATCATTATTTTAAAAAGCATAGATAATTTCTGTATCATTAGACTGTAAACTAAAGGGCAAGGCTATGCCATATATTGCAGCTATGAAGAGAAAGGGACCCACTGAATCTACTACTGTATGCCCTGAGTAATGCCTCAACCTTTTCTTATCTGTAGCTGGGAATAATAAAAGGATGTGTCTCATCAAGTTGTTCTGAGAATTGCATAAGATACTGTTTGAGGCACAGTGCCTTGCACACAGAAAAAGCTCAGCAAGAGTTAGTGGTCATTATTGCTGTTGTTAGTTACCATCTCTTTGCTTCTCGGTGCCATGCTCTGCACCTTGCATACCACATGTACTCAGTGGTAATATTTTTTTTTTAATTTTATTTATTTATGATAGTCACAGAGAGAGAGAGAGAGAGAGGCAGAGACACAGGCAGAGGGAGAAGCAGGCTCCATGCACCGGGAGCTCGACGTGGGATTCGATCCTGGGTCTCCAGGATCGCGCCCTGGGCCAAAGGCAGGCGCCAAACCGCTGCGCCACCCAGGGATCCCTCAGTGGTAATATTTTTGATTGCCCGATGAGGGGGTATCTATGGTTTTGGCCATGCAATGTCTATTTCTCACTCATTCAATGGTTCCCTAATTTCTCTCTGCTATTCCTCACTCATTATGTCTGCCTACATACAGCCTTACCTCATACAGACTTCCTGTGGCCTAGTGTTAAGCCCATCATCACACCAGCCAGAGGAAGGTATGTGACACCAAGGGATTTCCTAATAACCAAACTTCATTTCAACTGTTCTCATCTAGAAGTCATTCTGGGAAGCCATTTAAGCATATAAAACAATCACAGTCCTTTTCTAGATTTGACAAAACCCCTGGTACTGAGAGAACACTCTACTGCCATCCCAGAAGCCCTCAACTCTGGGAAAGCACAGACAGCTCTAAGAACTTATCCAGTGGCCCTTCCATTTGTGGGCTGCACCATTTCACTGTTACTGGAAATTCACCGTCAGTTAAGCATTCCAAGAGGATGCCTAGTAATTGCTGTTTGAAGAGTAATATGAGTTGCATTTGAGTTTGGCACAGCAGGCATGTTTAAGAAATGGTGATACAAATTTCTTCCCAGTATATTTATTTACCTGGAGAATCAGGCTCTCCTGGGAAAGCAGAGATATTTGCGCTAAGGCAGCAAACCACTTCAAAAGAGGGGCTCTTCTACCAAGATGAATGACTGAACCCCAGCACTTTGTGGTTACTTTATCCTACATGAGCTCCAGTCACATGGGTTTTTATTTTGTAGTTCTGTGAATAAGTAAATCTTGTTTTCCCCTATCTGTCCTCCATGGATTAGCTCCTATGTTACTTCTTTTGAGTCCTGGGGTGGGATGCCTACAACAGGAGGGGAGACAAGAACAAAGAATGCTCCTCAGAACCTCACTGAGTTACTCAGCAGTGGTAACAGTAGTCTTTATCCTGAATGATACTCCCCTTGGCAAAGGGTATGGGGAATCCTGGCACCGGTATTGTTTAGCATTAGCTGTCACGGTAGGAGGGGTGCCTTTAAGAGGTGAGGCCACCCTGCATTGGTGCTTCCAGTGTATACAGTGGTACCTTAGACATCAGGCATGGGAAGGGTGGATGCCTTCATCAGGGGGCATGAGAGCTGCTATTCTTACAGGTGCCAGTGAATTGTCATCCTTTCAGCTGTGGCAGGAGACACATAATCATGGGAAACAGTAGTGGAGGGGAGGAAAATGAAGACATCTTACCCTAAGAGAAGTAGTGTAAGAAGCATGAAATAAGGTGCCCTGGAAATTCCCAGCACCAGCCTTGGGAGGAGGCTGGATATGATCATAAAGCATAGAGAAGAGGAATCCAGGAAAACAGTCTCTGATGATTGTTACTGTGATTCTGATCTTCCTCCGGACAGTCTAGGTCTGTGAGCCTAGAGTTACATAAGCTTGAAAAAGCGACATGCTTGGAAATATGGGGAGACATGGCTCTGCTTGGCCCCGAAGTGAAAATATTAATTTTGAATTTTTAAAAAAAGTGCTCTTTTTTTTTCTTTTTCAAAAAATGACATCCATTTCAATGTTAACAACCTAAAACCTTTCAAAACATGGTGTGAGGACTTAATGCTGTCTTTTGTAATTGCTGAAACTTTTATTGAAAATGTTTGGTCCTAAGCCCTGAAGATCAGTCATACAAAAGTGAGCGACACATTTAAAAGGCAAATGATCCTGTGAAATGTCAGGCCCAGGAACAATTTTGGAGCTGCAGTTGGTAAAAACTGACAAAAATAAGTACTGCATGTAAGCAGTAAAACTTCTCACCAAGTCCGCAAAACTTTATACATGATTTTTGTATGTATGTATGTATTTTTGGAGCCTCAGATTTAGCTGTTTGTCTCTCAGATCAAAGCCATGGGTCTGTTAAGAAAAAACCTATGTCTATTTTTATGGCATGACTTTTGTTTACAGGAGCATAATATAGAAATAGTCTATATACAGGTTTGGTCCTAAATGCTATAGAGAGTAGTTGGGATTTGTGGGGCGTTAGTATTATCAGGACAGACTCCTTAGCAGCTTTTCTTGCACACCTCATTTCTGCCAGGGACTACCAATTGCTCATTCCTAGCAAACACACATAGGTCACTGGGGTTGAGAAAGCTTCTGGCCCATCAGTGTTCATAGTTCAAAACCGAAAACTCAGACTTTGGGTCCTAGATTTTTGTCCCCAACAAGAATGCTAACCTGTCATTGCTTCTGACCAAGATGGAGTAAAAGTGACCACATTTAACCTCTGCCTGAAAAAAACTAAACATAGCAGATAATACTAACGGTTTTCTAGATGCTAGAAATCAAGGAATGGGCAGCGATCCCTAAGCAATGGGAACAAATGAGATGAGCCCTACAATTACCATTAACAAAAGCTTTGACAGAGTTTCCAGACTGTCCTAGAGAGAGGGAGCACCATGCAAATTCCAGGTCCAGAAGATAGAGCTGGGTATGGGGAGACACAGGCAGCAAGAGCTCCCAAGAGAGTTCCAGACAAGAGAGGGCTGTCAGAGGAAGACTCTGGGAGATCTGCAGACAGGCTCTTGAGGATTTAGTAGAGTATTTACCAGCACGGGTCTGTGATGAAACTGAGACGGGGGAAGAAGCAACCAAAAGGATTAGAGAAAACAGACAGAGCTGGGAGAGGGCCTGCTCTCACCAACACTGAAAACCTTGTAACTCACAGACCATTGTGAAGAGTGCACAGAAGCTTCTTGCCTCACTACTGGGAAATAACCAGCCTTAGCCTGCTCTGGACTCATTTAAAGACCTTAAAAGTAAGACCTTTCAAATTTAAATTTCCAGGTAATTCAGTTGTGTCCCAGAACAAAAGGTACAAATGTTTATGGGAACACAAAAATAACCAGCACTCAACAGGGTGAAAGATTACCAGATATGCAAAGAATCAGGAAAATGTTACCTTAATGCACAATAAAATCAATAAACTAAAAAAAACTAACCAAAAATAACACAGATGTTAGTATCAGAAGACAAGGACATCAAGCAGTTATTCTGACTTTATTCTATATGTTCACAGAGTGAAGAAGAGACATAAAGGGTAAAAAGACCAAAGACTCCTATGGGTGAAACAAATATGGATGGGATTAACAGCATGTTAGTCATTGCAGAAGAAAAGATTAGTGAATTTGAAGACATGACAATAGAAACTACTCAAAATAAAAGAGAAAAAAACATTTAAAAGCATCAGTAAGCTGAGGGCCACCTTCAAGCTGCCTAGCATACATGTAATTGAAATCCTCTAAAGGAGAGAAGAGGGATGGGGCCAAAAAGGAAAGAAATGATGGATGAAATATTTCTAAATTTTCTATGAAAACTATAGAATACAAATCCCAGAATTTCAATGAATCCAAGTATAAGAAATACGAAGAAAACTAGTCCAAAGTACACCACAACCATACTTGTCAAAACCAATGATAAAAAGACAATATTAAAAGCGGCCAGAAGAAAAAGCCACATTCCATACAGGGGAACAAAGATGAGAATTCTTTTTTTTTTTTTTTTTTAAAGAAGAGAATTCTATCAGATTTCTCTTCAGAAACAAAGTAAAGGAGAAACCAGTAGAGCAACGTCTTTAAAGTATTGAAAGGAAAACCGCCCCATAAACCCAGAATTCTATACCTAGGGAAAATACTTTTCAAAAATACAGGTGAAATAAATATTTTTTTTTCAGATGTAAAAAAGCTGAAAACTTCAGGACTAGCACTTTGACATTGTAAGAAATGTTAAAGAAAGCCAGCCCATTGGGAAAAAGGAAGAGAATACCAGATTAAAAAAAATAAAAAAGATTGTCTACAAAAAGAAAGGAAGGCACTGGACATGGCAACAAATGAGCAAATATGTAACAGAGTTTTCTTATTAATTAAATCTTTTTAAAAGATAACTGTCTCAACAAAAGTAATAGCCATGAGGTGTGTGTGGGTCCTATAACACTTGTATGTATAACACTTCCTCACAGGTATGACATCAATGGCATAAAGACTGAGCAAGGACTGCGAATCTTGTAAGATTCATATATTCTATAGGCAGTGGTATAGCAGCGCTTTATGTAGAATGTGATCCATTGAAAGACGTGTACCAGAAATCCTGAAGAAAGCACCCACACAAAAGAGTTAGAGCTATTAAGCCAGCAAAAGAGATAAAAATGAAACCATAAATAATACTTAACCTAGAGGAGAGCAAAAGAGGACGAAGAAGTAAACAAAGAACAGATGAGGCAAACAGAAACCAAACAGAAAGATGACAGACTTAACTCTAACCATACCAACGATCTCATTGACTGAAGATGGTTTGAACGCTCCAAGTAAAAGGCACAGATTGTCAAATTTAATTTAAAAAAAATTGTGGCCTATATGTCATTTACAAGAAACACAATTTAAATATAAAGAAACAAATACTTTAAAAGTAAAAGGATGGAAAGAGATATCCCATTCTAATGCTAATTAAAAGAAAGCTGGAGTGACTATATTAATATCAAACAAAGCAGATGCCAGGGTAAAGAATATATTAGCAAGGGTAAAGAATGTCATATCATAATGATAAAAGACTCAGTTCATGAAGAGGACATAAAAATCCTAAATGTTCGTGCACCTAATAATAGAACTTCAAAATACATGAAGCAAAAACTGAGGATTCCTTAGAGAAATAGGCAAGTACATAAGTATAATCTATGATTTCAATATCCCTTTCTCAATAATTGATAGAACAAGCAGACAGAAAATCAGTAAGGACATAGAGACCCTATAATAGTATCAACCAAATTGACCTAATTGAGATATATATGTATATACACTCCACCCTATAAACATCAGAATACACATTCTTCAAATACATACCAAGATAAACCATATTCTGGGCCATAAAACATGTCTCAACAAATGTAAAAGGATTCAAGTCTTGCAAAAATGTTTTCTAACCATGAGAAAATTAAACAGGAAATCAAAACAAAAAGATTTCTGAAAAGTTCCCTTACATTTGAAAATTTTAACACATTTCTAAATAAACCATAGATCAAAGTGGAGATCAAAAGAAAAACTAGAAAGTAATTTAAACTTCCTAAAAATGAAAACACAAAGTACCATTAAATTGTGGACTCCAGTAAAGCAGTACTGGGTACCGGGGAAGGGTATCAATAACAAGAAATGTCTGTATTAGAAAAGAATAAAGGTTTTATTTATTTATTTACTTGTAAAAGATTTTACTTATTCATTCATGAGAGACACAGAGAGAGAGGCAGAGACACAGGCAGAGGGAGAAGCAGGCTCCATGCAGGGAGCCCTATGCGGGACTCAATCCTGGGACTCCAGGATCATGCCCTGGGCGGAAGGCAGGCACTAAACCGCTGAGCCACCAGGCATCCCAGAAGAAAGGTTTTAAATTAATAAACTCACCTTTCACTATGAGAAATAAAAACACCACCACACACACATAAAATAGAATGAATTAAACAAAATAAGCAAAAGAAAGGAAATAATAAATATCAGATAAGAAATCAATGAAATGGAAAACGGAAAAATAGGAGAGAAAATCAGTGAAATCAAAAGCACATCCTTTTTGAAAAAAATAAAACTGCTAATCTTCCAGCCAGACTAACTTGTAAAAGAAGTCTGTAAAAGAGAGGGAGAGAAGACATAAATTGCCAATTTTAGGAAAGGGAGAGGTAACACCATTAAAACTTTCAGTATGTTAAAAGGATACAGGAATATTAAATCAATTTTATGTTAATAAATTCAACAACTTAGACATAACAGGAAAGTTCCTTAAAGAAACAAACTACCAGAACTCACCTAAGAAGAAAAAGATAATCTGAAGAACCCTATGTGTTTTTTTTTTAAAGTAACATTTTTAAGTTTAAAGCTTTCCTGCAAAGAAAACTCCGAGACGACTTCACTGTTGAAGTCTTCCAAACATGTGAGAAAATAATACCATTTTCGCACAAATTCATCTAAACATTGAAAAGGAGGAATCACTTCCCTTCTCATTTTATGAAGCCATCATCTCTGCAATAACAGAACCAAAAATAGATATTACAAGAAAGCTATGGATCAATATTCCTCATGAACACGATACAATTTTTTTAATTAGCAAATGGAATTTGCTGGAAAGATTTTGCTTGAGTAACAAAATACATCAAAGCTAGTAAGACCACACAGAGTAAGGCCTATGATCCTATCATGCTGTCAACTCCTCCAGTAAAATAGCATTTTATATAACTAAGTTTCTCATTTCCACAAAGTCAGAAAATCATTAATTCCCTTCATTCACTAAAGTGACTATGGTTTGGCTATTAAGGAGTGTTTAGAGCACAGATTCTGAAGTCAGACTGCCTGGGATTAAATTTCAGCTCCACCTCTTACTACCTTCATGACTTGGCAAACATTGCCTAGCTTCTCTGTGCGTTGATTTCAGCTGTCTTAACATGCACATGATGGTATCTCTTTCTTTTAGGGATGTTGTGCGAAAAAATGACTTAATCCTTATAAAATGTAGGGAGCCGTGGAATGAGGCAAGGGGAACACAGCAAGGCTCACCAAGTCTAGCCAGGAGCAGTGGTAGAAGTAAGAGTGACTGTGTCATATGACTAGCCACGAAAAACCCACATTGAACTGAGTTCCTAAGAACTGTACACTTGCTGTTACATCAGGAAGAAAGCGAGGGACAAACACTCCACTGTCAGGCATTGGTGTAAACACGCACTCAGCAGCCCAAAGGTTATTAGTATGTTCCAGAAAGTGTGATTAAGATAATGCGTGTTGAGTGTAGAATATAGTTTTGGGACACGTGGGCAAGGGGAAAAAGAGGAAGTGGTAAATGATACAGGAGTAAAAGCTGGAAATTGAGAGCAGATAAGGAGAAGCCTCATGTGCCATGAGAAAGCAGTACATGTGATCCTGGTGAAGATAGAAAACCACTGAAGAATTTAATACGGGAGTGCCACAGCCAGATAAAATAGATTCAGGACAAGGAAGAAGTCAGGAAAACTTGCTAAGAAGCTGTATTCGTTTTCTTTTGCTGTTGGCAACAAATGACCACAAGTTTAGTGGGTTAGGACGACACAAATTCGTTACCTTTCAGTTCTTGTGTTGGGAAGTCTGGCGCCAGTCTCATTAGGCTGAAATCAAGGGGTTGGCAGGATTTCTTTCCTTCTGGAGGCTCTGGAGTGAATTCACTTCCTTGTCTTTTCCAGCTTCTAGAGGTTACCTGCTCTCCTTAGCTTGTGGTCCCTTCCTCCATCTTCAAAGGAGCAGTGGTGGGCTGCGTCCTCCTTCTCACAAACCACTCTGGTCTTTTATTCTCCCTCTTCTATTTTTAAAAACCCCCATGGTTAAACTGGTCTCATTCCTATAATCCAGGATGATCTACCTATTTTAAGGTTACCTGATTAGCAACCTTAATTCCCCCTTGCCATGTAATGTAGATAATCACACAGTCTAGAGACTGGGATATGGACACCTTTGGAGGGGGGGGGTACATTATTCTTCCTACTACACAAGCTATTACAAAATCTCAGGTAAGACATGATAAAGGGCCTGAATAAAGGTGGCGGTAATAGAAACAGGAGGGAATATATTAAAGAGTACCTTTAGATGCGTAATTAAAGGAATGCACATACTCTTCTGGGTGGGTTTGGAGGACACAGAAGACATGGGAGAGAACAGGAAATTAAGGATGTCTCCTAGTTTACCAAGTTTAAACAATCTGGTGAAAGATTATGTCATTAATTATTGCCAATTTGGTTTCCAATGTGTGATTATAAAGTTCTCATAGAATATTAAGAGTGAGATACCCAAAAGGTTGCTGGAAAATGGGTCTATAATTCAGGAAAGCAGTAATACTGATGACCAAGATCTGAACACTGGCATGTAACATTTGAAGTCTGCACACTACCAAGCATCCTAAAGACATATACACACATAGTCACACTCAACATTCAGCAACTTTCATTAGTGCTAGCGGTTATTTAACATGACAAAGTTAAGATCTATCTTTAAAAAAAATGTAAATGATCTATGTGTGCAACTGAGTCTTGGCAGGTAGCTCATAAGAGGAGCAATGTCTTACTAATATAATGGTGAACCCTTACAGAGGTGGCATTCCCAAGCCCCCCAAATGTGGAAGTGCTGGCAAGGATATGCTCTACCCAAAGAAGCAAAGGACTGTGACATTGGCTGCAGCCCATGACCATCCAGCCCCAGGTTCTCATGTTTTATCTCTCACAAGAGCATCTAGGAGATATTTCTCCCACTGGAAGCCATGTTTCTACTTAAGATTTGGGCATTTCCTCATTTTTGTGAGTGGCTTTGGCTATATATTGCTTTAAAAGGCAGTGCTGTATATGGCAAATCTCTGCACCTTCCCTTCAATCTTGCTGTGAACTTAAAACTGCTCTAAAAAAATTAAAGTATTTTTAAAAAGTTAATATTTGAGGCATGATTGCATCCCGCTTCAGGATATGGCTCCCAAGGCCCTGTGATTTTTAACATAAACAATTTATTTTATTCATTAAGAAAATACAGGTGGTACGATAATATTAATATACCAACAAATAACGGCGATCTTTTAGAATTCTGTCTTAGAGAAAATACCTGAAGTATTATACAGATATGTTAATTCATAGCAATGCAAATGGTGCACAGTACAAACCACGAGTAATAAAACATACTGTAACAAAAACTTAGAATTCCATATAAATGGCTAGGGGGTGGTTGGGAAGGCAGGGTGGAAGTGTCCATTTAAATATAGGACCTTGATTAATTTTCTCCTATAGTGGAATCATAATAACCAAAAATAAGCTCACTGATGTAGCCACAGTGACATATGAGTCGGAACGCGTGGCATGTACAAAGGTGAGTAATAAAAGTGAAGCAAACGAGCAAAAATATATCAAAAATGACTAAAATTATGTGTTTTCATTGTTAAGAAATGTAGTGAAGTTCTCATCTGGTGAATTCCAATTCAGCATTTCCTTGATATATCTTTTATAATTTTCACTCTAATTATAATGAAAATCATTTTTCAATGTAATTTTGTAATAAAAATGTTTCTTTATTTCTCATTACCTAAGAACATGATCCGGTACAGTTACTGAGCGGGCTTACAATATGCACACTGTATCTTCCCTTTCTTACCATTTAATCTCTTCATAGTCTACAGATGTCAAGAGGTTCAGATTAAGCTTGTTAAAGATCTGCTTCACTCGAACTCACTGATGATTATTTATTTAGCAGTTTTATGTAACCCTGTCATTGATAAGCACTCTATTAATTTGCCGAGGGACAAATCAACACTAGTTATTTTTCTACCGGCTATTAGACTCGGTGCTGCTGTTTGTTACAAACCACTTGCCAGTTAATTATAAATTATGGGTCCTCTTTGCCTATATTAATTGATATCTCCTCTGCCTTTGTAATACTAGACAAATAAATTGAAGGCAAGATTTATTAAGCAGTGTATGTCTTGTGTCTCTTGATTAGTATTCTTTACTTTTTTAACATTTATACTTGTTTATACAGATTTGACAGACCAATGCATTAGAGAAATGATCTTTGGGGTGTTTTGTAGTAAAGAAAGAAAAAAGATTTAATGGGCTTCCTACAAATTTATTTCAAATGACCCACCATTCATTGTATGCAATTCCTAATATGCCTTTTGACTTTGTGCTACAGACTAGTGATAGCAGCTTCCCAATTATGCAATAGCTAATATTCAAATAGTTTTAAGTCTATGCGTGTATTTGCTATTCCGTAAACAAATAAGAAGTGTATATAACTTAAAATCTACATCACTTTACACATGAAATATCCAATGACTCTTTCCTTCACTTTATTGACTATGTGCATTCTATTACACGTGCTTTTGCATACATGCGGAGCCCTTTTAAATTTTTCTCATTTAAACAATCTGTAGGTGTAATACATAGTGACAAAACAATAAACTATAGCCATTTTTAATTTTCAGAAGCATGAATTATGGATGGCACTTGCCACAGGACATGCACCTTTCCATTTGCAGCTCACAGAGGAGCCAGAGTCAGAATTTAGGCCAGGTAGGAAGAAAAAAAAAAAAAAAACATTATACAAAAGAAAGTCTTAATTCGTTTGCTCCCTGGACAGTATCAAACATTGAAGAATTGCAAATTTAATGGGAAGGATTACCCCAGAGGGTCATTGGACTATATTCTGATTTCAAAGGGCTTCAGAACCTAGCTATCTGCCAAAAGATCTGGGTCTCTGAAATCCTAATTTTATATATAATTTTTCCTCTTAATTGACAATTTTGACCCAAGTTACATTTGCAATATCTTGAATTCCTAATAATTCCCCGTATGATATAAATCTAGCAAATGGACAGTTAGCCCACTGGGGTAGGTGGGTTGTTTTTCCATTAGTTCTCATGGGAAAGGAGAGATATATTGGTCAAGCAGATCTGCTCCTATTTTCAACTCACACATAATTGAATCCCTTCTCCAACATATTCATGTTTGAAGATTTAAAGACTCCCCAATTAGAATTTAGAGGAAGCCTTTAGAGTAAAATTAGCTAGCTCATTCAGAAAACATGCACTCTGCTAATGTGCTGTGAAACTGACCTTGAGCCACTTTTTAATAATGAGATTTCAAGAATCATCTTCTCCTACATACCATGCTACCTTTTGTTAGCTGTTTCTGGGCACACCTCCCAATGGATGTCATGAGTGATAGAATTTCCTGATAGCCTTGATTCATTTGATTATGCAGAAAATATGCTATTAATCATCCCTCAACAATTTATTATTTTGTCTGTATATCCTCCATGTTACCCTTCTTACCATTTACCATCTCACTGCTCAAAATCTCTGTCCCTCACAGTCAAACAAGATCTGAGAGAATTAGATTTAAGTTATTAGTTACAACTTGAAATTACTTTGATTAGCAGTGGATTGGGGTTGACACTAACCTCTCAAATAAATCATTTTTGATTATTCACATTTCACATACTCACATCATTTTTGAACCCAATTACATGGTTAATCCATTGTTTTCCGAACTACAGTGCACTTTCTTTTTTTTAATGCTTCATACTATTATACCCTAACCCAGTGGTTTTCACTGGGGCAAATTGATTCCCCCGTGAACATTTGGCAATGTCTGGAGACACCTATGGGTGTCACATGCGGGGGGGAAAGAAAGAGGCTGCTACTGGCATCTAGTGGGTAAAGAACAGAGACAATGCCAAACATCCTGCAATGCAAGAATAGCCTCCAAAACAAAGAATTACTGGTCCCAAGTGCCAACAGTGATGAAGCAAAGAAACCCAATTCTAAACCCTCAGGATAAGCTCTAACTTTCTTTCTTGAAGTGGCATTAATAAGTAGAGCAAGAGTTTTGGGGGAGAAAGTTCAGAAACTTAATATGACTACATTTTCTTATTCTAGGTGGTTCATAGAGGTTGCCTAATTTGCTCACTGATATGGAGGCAGACCTGAGGTGCTCAGACGACACTGGGTTTAAAATGTGCATACTTGGGAATGGAAATAAATCTTCTGTTAAGCTTGGTGTGTGTTACCTCATGGAAACATTATCAGAAATGCATTCAAGGAAAATACTCAATTCTATTCTATTCAACTCAAATATTGGATTAGAAGCTCTGAATTGGTCAGTGGGAGTGGAAGGAGCTAAGAGTTACATAGATTATTGAGGCAACTTGGTCATTGGGACAATATGTGGAAGAGGAAGCACAGGTGGATAAAAGGGCAGGAAGTGGATTTTAGTGCACCTGGGAAAATAGGAAGATTCACTAACCTGAGATATGAATGTTTTCATTCAACAATTATTTACTGACATCCGGTGGGTATAAAGTACCATATACTATAAACAGTTGTCTTCAAACCTTTATTTCTCCAACTGTTTTTAGCATATAATTAGGTAAAATGATATATATGTGTAAAATACGCAAATTCAAATGTTCAGCATCAGTAAAACATAATTTCTCATTTAAAACTATAAATCGATGTTATAATATTATCTAATGCTCTGGTATCAAATATGATCTGTATATAGCCTCAACATACACATCTCATTTTGGAGACTGCTGCACTAGGAGATACAAATTGAATTCTTTATACGTGTCCTACTAGATGATGATTTTCTTGAGGTTGATGATTATGTCTCTTTTCTTTTTCTTTGTGTTACTAGTGCTCACAACAAAACAGATTCAATCTCTGTTTTATTTAAAGAATAAATGGAGTTGGCCTGTAAAGAGCTGATCCAGTAGGACAGAATAAGTTGGGTACGCACATAATTATACATAAGGCAGAATTGTAATGTAGCAGTGACTAGGAAAAAAGCAGATTTGTCTCTGTCTCTGTATATAGATTTTTCTATGATCTACTTTGAAGTTTGGCTAGAGAACCCACACATTTTCCTTCTATTATTATCTATCTTCCTTAGGTGGTCCTTGGGTTACAACTACTTTTCCTCTTGTATAAAAAGGCTCAAGTAAGCTTTATACAGTTCAAGTAAGCTGATTCTATACTACACATAAATCTAATGTTGGACCCCCTGGATTCCTCAATTCCCCCAGGATTAAAAAGAAACCATACCATTAGAAACCATATAAACCCACCTCCTTCGAAAATGATTTTAATTACTTAAGTTATGCAGGATTCTTCATTTTCTTCTTTCTTAAACTAAACCATGCTTGACACTACCACAGAATACATTTATCATGCCAAAATTTCAGCCACCTTTTCAGTTCTTTGGAAAAACAGTGTGTATCCTTTGGCACTGTTTTGCTTGTTGGAGTTCATAAACAAGTAGACCAGGCTGGAAGGTGTGTATGATCACTCACTTTGGATGAGCAGGGAATTTTTTGCACAGTGATCAAATAGTCATCGACACCCAACTTCTGCAACAAAATAATTTTACTCACTTATCCATTGATTTAGTACTCAAGTGTGTTCATAATATGGAACCTCCATATTTAATATTAATATTCAAAGGAACCTGAATAACTCTTGAATAATTAGTTCTCTATTCAAGGAAAATAAGTTGGAGAAATAATCTTTTGCTAATAGAGACTTTAGCTTTCTCTTACCTTAGAGGACCAAATGTATTCTATGTCACATTCCCTCTTTCCCATATTTCCTTTACACTTCTGTGACATTCACTGAGCAACCACTATGTTCTTTAAGTTGAGATTCCATAGATTCTCAACCCTGAAGCAAAACATTGCTTTCGAAAGCTGCCTGAACCACAAGTATTATCCAGCCAATGGCCTTCAGAAAAAGTCTCTCCCTTTGTAGAATCTGCTGGGTATGATTATCGATGACAGAATTCTGAAATTGTAAGAAAAAAATTAGTTGAGCAAGATCTCTTTATTTACTTGCCAGACATTAAGGTGGATTGGATGCCTGGCACATAGTATATTACATATAATAACCCTCCAAAAGAGATACTATTATTATTTCCATCTTAAAGGTAAGCAAACTGAGGAACAAGAGATTAAATGCCTTGCCAATGAGCAGAATCTACATTTATTTAGAGGTAAATATAATACTAAATTCATTATTACATGAGAAACTGGTCCACTTAGAAGCCACTGTATGTGTGATGGGCCTTTAGAGTTTGATTGCAGAATTTTCTGAAAGGGGGTTGTTTGGGATGTAATTAACATGACAAATAAGGGAAAGACACAAGTTTAGCAAAAAAGCTCACTTTGAGTGGATAAATTTCTCTTTTTCCTTTTTTTAAATGAGAAAGCCTGGATAAAAGGCACATAAAATAACTGCTGACTGAGTGGAGCTCTTAAGCTAAGGACTTGTGCTGTGAAAATCCTACTTTGTCTAACAAACACTATCAAACAGGAACGAACCTTGAGAGGAGAATATTCATTTGTTTTCATTCCCTAAAAAAACAACAACAACAGCAACAACCACCACCCCAGCTCTGACTCCATGACCTGACAATGGCGAAAGCCACATGTGGTAGGAGGAGTATAGAAGCAGGGCTTCCATCATTCCTTGAATGGGTCTTGCTCCCAGCAGCTGACCCTAACTAGCAAAGCTGAATGGATGCATGAACATCGCTTACTAAGGCACCTTTGGGCGGTAGGTTCAAATGAGTGACCCAAATCCTCACACAGCAATCAATTCTGAACTCCTCTTACGGTGAAGACAGGGATTTCATGTAACAGTCTCTTGACACAAAACCAAAAAGAATACATGACTATATATCAATTCCATCATTTTCCAATCATAGTCACATTCAAGAAAAAAATCAAACACAGTGACCAGTACCAATACCAATATGATTTGAAGGGAGTTGTTGTTGCTTCAACGGGCCTATAGTGCAGTGACAGAAACACCATGGGCTCTGGAATAGAACAGAACCTTCTTCAAATGGTAAATGTGATCTACTGGCTGTGTGAGATTGGGTAATCTTCCCTCTCTGAGCAACTGTTTTTCCTCTTGTAAAAGAAATGTAATTCTTATCTCTTGGGATCTGAGAAGATTAAATGAGGCAACAAGGTAGCACATTAATTTGCATAAAGTGAATGATTTTTTAAAAATGTGAATTTTATTATTACATTAGTCCAGATCCTCCAAGAAACAGATGCCAAGATGGGATTCAATGTATAAGAAATTTATTAGAGGAAATGCCTGTAAAGGAAAATGGGGAGGGAGGCAGGAGAGTCTGGAAGAGCCTTCAGGCCATGATAAGAGTGACCCCAGATGAAGGAGAGAAGGAAGATTGAGTGGAAGAATCTTAATCTGTCATTCATTTATTTCTATGGAAGTTTGGAAAAGTCATCATGCAGTCCTTGAGCCAAATTTGCCCATAAAAGGATCCTGAATCTCCTAGGAATGGCCTGCTTCAATAACAATGCTGGGCTTCCTCATAGGCTAGACACCCCACATGGGAAGCACAGACTCACAGGGTGATGGATCGCCAACATACCAGCCAAGGCCCTGGGTCAGTTACGTTCTTTGCAGTCACAGAGACATGTTCTCAGGATCACCACAAGTATCATTCAATGCAGATCCTTGGGCAAACCATGTTATTGCTTTGGAAAAGGCAAAAGGAAACCAAAATACAGAACAAATAGGGTAGTAATACCTCAAGACATCTTTAAAGTTTTAAAAATGGGACTGAAGTCACAGGTATGCAAAAGGATGCCATTTGAAAATCTAGAATGATTCTTGCTGGGATTATAAACAAGTTATGAAAACAATGTTTAAAAACTGCTTTCAATCAATGCTTTCCTACTTAGAGCTGACTTTCATGAACAGCTAGATCCTAGATTTCCTTAAGTTTATTATTTTTCATTCTTTCCTTTTTCTGTCTTCTTTTTTTTCCTTCAGATTACATTAATAAGTGGTTTTTAGCTTCTTCCTGGTCTTGTGCCAATTTGAGACCTTGAGGAAAGCCAGTGATCTTCTCTAGCACTCCCAAAATGCACATACCTCTGTGTTAAAAAAGGTACAATTCCAGAGGGTTTGTGGCTCCTATAACACCCATCAGTGGCTGGTAGATGCAAGACTTAACAGCACTTAAATAGTACTTAAATTTATAAAGCTATTAACCCAAATGATTTTAAACTATCTTTTAATTATTGGACTACCTAGTTCTCTGGATTAAGATAATCCAACCAGTTATTCCTATGATGACAATCTCAATGCACACGAAGGCATTGTTTAACCAAGCTATACTGAACAGGAACACCCTGTGAGGATATACATTTAAACATATAAACAAAATGCTTGACTGGCTTTCTTATTCCTTTGTTTCTCCATGCAACGTGTCCACATTGGGTTGGTCCACGTGTTAGGTAAATTCAACTACATTTTAAGGTTGTTCACTTTAATATATTTTAATTTAATATTACACTACAATTCTAGGTTTGGCAGTGTAAGCATCTGTTACCACATATTTGGCTTTCTCTTCCTTAGTTAAATGTTTATTGGTGTAGACCTCCCTCCTCCTCTTGGTAGATGAACATGTTCCCTCTTGCTTTCCTGTAGCTCATCAGTGCTTCAGCCTTTCCAGAAGTAATTATAAATTAGATGGACAAAATGGGGGGAAAAGGGGGAAGACTAATGAAAACTCAGTCAGCACTCTGAATGCACTTAAGCCTGGATTCTCAGGCAGATGCTGTGTGAAAATACAACATTCGTCACGTAACTGGTGTTGGACCCACACAATACCTGTGTGCGAGGGGGTGAATTAATTATTTTGCAGGGAGCCAACTATTTTTCTAGCGGTGGATGCCTCCAATTACTCAGTCTCCAAAGGGCCTGCCCAGCCTTGCTGCCTTAACTCTTCATTTTCTTTCTTTTGGGGGTTAGAGCCAACACTTCAACCTGGCATTTTTTTTTTTCAACTAAAGAACATGGTAAATGACAGAGGTCTGAAAGAATATATTTCCTCCAAAGCTGGTGACCAATTAGTTGCTTGCCACTGACTGTCATTTCACTGCTCTGAGTGCTGTGTTCTTGTAGCTTGGTGATAGACACACTGTTTATTTTCCACTTTACAGTCTTTGCCAATACTCCGAGTCCCACACAGCTGCCTTTAATGCTGCTCTTCTCGATAGCTTGTGACAGGGGAAAAGATAAAAGGTACGTGTGAGTGGCAAAATGGCAACCCTGAGCAAACTTATTGAGGGTGCAAAGTAAAGAGAATAGTTATTTTACTACCTCACCTTTTATTTTAATGCTTCCAAATGAAATCGTGGAAAACACCAAGTCCATGAGGTTAACGCTCAAAGACATAAGTAGTGTGGCTAAAGACTTTGTAGGGTTATTAAGCTGTTGACGATATGAGAATCCGACACATTCACCACTGGTTCTGTAATTGTCTTTCATCTAGGAGCAACTTCCCCTCTCCCCCCCACCCAACTTTTATGATTCATCATATTTATTTTTTGTTTCCTCAAGCAACATCTTTTATTAGTTGCACACCCACTGCAGAAATTTAATTTCTGCAAGAGAACAACAAAGCAGTTGATTATTATTATTGAGAATCTGGTACAACATCCAGTGAAATAAAATCTATAAGGCATTAAAATGACAGATTAGGCAAGAGCTGTATTCATTTACAAGTGTTAGAACATCATGCTAATGCCTCACAAGCACAACATAAAATGAAAATCAACTCTTTCATGCTGCTTTACGAACAACACTGCGAAGCGCCCAGGAACAGAAGCCAGCGTCTCTGTTAAAGAGGCACTGTCCTTTTGTAGTGTGCTCAAAGGTTCATCCTAGACAAAACACAAATAAAAACACTCCTCTTATATGCACAGCCAGAAGCACTCCATGGTTATCCTTCGGTCATCCCAAACTAAACACTGCTAATCCCGGTAAGATTTAAAGCATTCATATGCACCTCATTGTTTTTTAATGGAGAGTAACACTTCTCTTATTAGGCAACCTTCATTTTTTATATCCCACCTGGAAACCAAAGACACAGCCGAGAAAAGTGGCTCCTGGAATCAGCAATTCAGGGTTATTATTCCACACAAAAAAGCTCTGATAATTCATATGTTCTTTAATCACTCAGAGCCTATTAACTCTTATTTTAGACATAATATTTATGTTTTTATATCACTCTTATTTTAGACTAATATTTATGTCTTTATAGCTCGAGGCAGATAAGAAGCAAATTACATAAGGATGCTAGAGAATATTAGGCTAAAATTTCTAAAAACTAGAGTAGTTCTCCTGCTAAGAGAAGAGACACGAAAAGATAATAAGCAGAATGTTGCAAATAATCTCTAAGGCCACCATACCCGAGGGGATCTTTACAAGAGAACAAAACAAATAAATTCTGTTGATAATATTGACACAAATCATCCAAAAACAACTCAATGAGTTTAATTTCTCTCTACTTCTTGACAGGGAAGGATGTAAAACATTTCATAGTCAAGTCCATCAAAATATTTAAATTCTAAAAAGATTAAGTGTTTAAGGAAGCTGAAATTCCACAAATGTAGAAGAATTTATTTTCTGTTAATACTGAATAAAAAAATATGTGGCACATATATAGTATATACACGAATGTGTATATTTGAGAATAAACATATAATACACAATGCATTTATTAAAATATGACAGATAATGTACTATACTATATATTAATTACATGTGTAAACATACCTATGCTAGATACACAAATAACACAGTTTTCATAAATGAACTCTTTAGAGATTTCAGATTGTTTTAGTAGTTAATTCTAAGAAAGTAACATCAATAACAAAGCTTCCTTTCCTTGAACCAGAGGTGTAAAATATTGAAAAGTCTGATTTCTTGGGTTCTATCATGGGTATCATTTAAAGAATGAGAATCATTAAGTTGACCCTGTTGAATATCTCCTCTTAGTACAGTAAGCAGCAAAAAAAAAAAAAAAAAAAAAAAAAAAATACAGTAAGCAGCAGTAACTAACACAGTAAAGGTTTCTCAAGCCCTTATCCACAAAATCTCAAGCACAATTTGCATATTATACACTTACCCTTCATTGCACCCATGAGATACTCTAAGGCTCATGTATCACAAACAACTCCTAGTAAACATGTGATATTTCTATCTCTTTTCCTCTGCTCATGTAAGCATATTGGAATATCAGTTCACGAGAATGGAAATCTGACTTGCAATAATTTATAAAAATGTGGAAAGATAAGTCATGGACAGACTTTATTATTTTTGCTACTAGTAACAAATTCCTCAAACTCCTCTTGACATAGCTTGGGCATCAAGTTGGCGAACAGCTGACTGGAAGGAGAAAGTGGCTGGTGGCAGGAGATCGTGTTTCAGTACTATGTGATCTTTCACCTCTAGGCACTGTAGGATCCCATAAAGGAGGGCCTGGAATAGAGTTCCGGGCTTAGACACCTCACAAGGTATTGTGAGAGCTAATTAGGGTCATAGAACATAGAAGGGTTCCATATAAAAGTAAAGCAGTATTAATGTCAAATAATGGACCATGATTTCCCAAAGTCCTCATATCAAATATCTTCCCTTCTGGCTCCCAGAACTACAACAAACTCCCTTCACTTTGAAGAAAAGAATAAAATAGAGAACGCCTTGCACCTGTACATAAGCATACTTGGAATTAATGATGCAATATACCCTATCTGATAAGGCAAAGAATGAGCTGGCCAAGAATCATTAAATCATTGATTTTAGAGCCAGAATACACATCTGACAAACACAGGCTAAATAAAAAGGCTGGAAATGTGAAGGAACATCAACATGGAAGCTACATAGAGATCTCAGGCATATGGTTGCACATAAAGAAGCAGCCATCCCATGAGATGGATAGAAGAGAAAGAAAAGAAAAGAGGAAAAGGAAAAAAAGAGATAGAGAAAGAAAAGAGGAAAAGGAAAAAAAGAGATAGAGAAAGAAAAGAAGAGAAAAAAGAAAGGAAAGGAAAGGAAAAAAGAGAAAGGAAAGAAAAAAGAAAGGAAGGAAGAACGAACGAACAAATGAACGAGCACATATGAATTTGAGCTCTGGCCTTCTCCCCACTGACTGGCTGCTAATTTCTTGAACTTCACCCAGGCTGTGTGTCCAACAGACCACATGGTGATTGCTAAATTGCTCAATGACCACAAGCTACAACCATGGGGAAAATATTCATGAAAATTAACATCCCATTTAATACTTACCACATTTCCAGCCAACGCTTTGTGTACCAGAAAGTCCTCGAACTGGCTCCAAAACTTTTCAATTCCTGACAAATGCACTGGCCCCTCTCCAAGGAGCTGGGCAGCAATCTGTGCTTTATGCTGGTGCGTGGTGGCGGCAGCGCTGCTGGTGGGAGAGCCAGCGGGTGGAGGCGTTCTTCTCAAGGAAGAAAAATCTGAAGAGCAGTGGTCTTAGGGACTCACCGAGGTACCAAGAACTCTTGCTCTTCTTGGCATGGCAGGGGCAGGGTCTTAAATGCTTTCAACGTTTTTCAAAGTGGATTTTACAAAATGGATGGCATATAATAAAAGCTGGAACTTTGAAATAGTAACAAATAGCTGATTAATTTTCTCATTAATTCTTCTCGTTAGAAAAGAAAATTCAGGTTTGTCTTTATAGTGTGAGGACATCCTTGGGAGCAAAGTTTCTAAAATATGAACGCTTATTATGAAGGGTTCTTTTAAAAAATGGCCACCTTAATAAAATTAGTCTTGTCTTCTAATGAGTTTATTCTATCCTCTTATTTATTGGCCTTTCCTACATTCCTTCTACCATACATACTTTCATCACAACTCTGTACCAATAGCTTCGAACATCTGTCCTTCCCCTATTAAAGTTACAATTGGTGTGACCCATACTTTAGCCACTACACGTCCACCTCTTCCTTCCATTCACACAGCTATGCTAAGAAACATAGTTATCTGCATTTGTCAAGTATTTTCAGAATTTCTTTGTACACATGTTCTCATGAGAAAATTGGTTTTCAGAAAAGGCTGAACACGTTCAAGATCTATTGGACTCAAGGCCTGATTTTCTTTAGGCTACATTATGTTCTCTAAAATATAAGGTTTGCATATTGGTTCTTTTCAGTGGCAGGACCACAAAACAGTGTATGGGCTGGCATCCTAGAGTCTTCACATCTTCTCTTGCACCTAGTCAGAGTTTGCATGTACAGTGTATTCACGGCACATATTTGATGACAATGATGATGTAACAGCCTATGCTGTAAGCCTACCTATGCAGGCTTAGTAGTGTATATATTTGGAAACAGAATAGTCTAAGCAGTGTTAAACGTGGAATAATCTAGCACCCTCCTTTCTCTTCAAAAAAGGAAATGCAGCATGACATCACTATAAGAAGACTCAGTGGGAAGCAAGAGAACTTTGTTTCACTGCTGCCTCTGGAATTAGCAATGTGACTAAGACTGCCCAAGCCATACCCTCCTAGGCATGGACCCTATAAAGAAGTACTGACACTAGATCATTTCCAAGGTCGCTTTCATCACCCAATTCCAAGCTTAAGATAATTTTTTCATCATCTTAAGAAACATCTCCAGAATGTGTAGGTACTCCATACCATTCAGGCCACTGGCCAAGAAAGTATTGTGGCTTTGTTGATGCAATACCAATGTTGGAAAACACCTAAATGTTGAATATTAAAAGCCTTTGGATGATTCACTCAGTTTTCCACTTCAACTTTTTTTTTTTTTTTTTTTTTTGGACTGTTGGTGTTTAGATTGGTTCTGAGAATGTCGCCAAGAGTTTCTCAGTCTCTTTTAGACTCTTGTACCTTCTTTTTTAGAGATATTAAGGGAAAAAAAAGGACTTTGAGTAGCCTCTGTGCAATCTCACCGTGAGTGCAAACCCAGCAGCAGGAGGTCCTCTGGGAACCTACAGGCAGCTGCTCCCCTTAAAATGTGGTTCTCCTAGCACCATGCACCAATGACTCACCAGGCTTCCTGCCAGCAGAGCACCATTTTTAAAGGAGGCACAGAAGAGAACCATGCTGTTCAGGTAAGTGTGCTTAAAATGTTCTGAGTGTGTAAGATTAGCAACAAAGAGAGTTCTGAATCATAGTTCAAACGTCATCCTTGAGAAGCACCGTAAAATTTACTCTAAACTCCCGCCACTGGTTGTTTTAGACATTATCCAAATGTTTGGTTTGATATGCTTTAGAAATATCAACTCATTTGGTGATCTCCAGGCTCTAACACATGATCTAAGAAATGTCCAGAGAAACAGTAGGGAAATAAATAAGCAATGGATTGTTATCAGATGTTCTGATGGAACTATTAAGTGAATTAAGAGGATGTCCCAGGAGTAAATAATGAAGTCAAAGATAAATTTAGCTCTGGTCAAGGAGAATGCTTGACGCTGTGGCACCTTCCTTTCCCTTAAATTGGCTTTAATGTACTCTACACTTTTTCCATTGGGGTCCACTGGTTCAGATTATATATGAAGGCCTGTGTAGAGAGGTATGTAGGTTAATAACTTGTACTCTGGAGACAAAAAGGCTCAAGTTCTAATCCTGTCTCCTATTTCTATAACTCTGTGCAACTCATGAAACTCAGTGCTTCAGGGTTTTCACCTGTAAAATGGGTTAATTTCCATCACACGATGCTTGATAAAGCTTACATTATATAAGCTTTAGTAGACATGGTGACAAGCAGGTAGAAAATGCTTACTATGTGTCATTTAAATTATTAACACTATAGATAGGCTTCATCTTATACTTGCCTTTCAGATTAGCGAAGACCCTATGGATGGCATTATTTACAAATGGATGGAAAAAAATCCTCCTGTAAACATGGCAGATTTGGTTATGAATGGAAAGAAATAACTTAGATTCGTGTGTCTGGCATTTGTATGACATGGTACCCGAGAATAGAGAACAACAAGACAGAGGCCTAGTGCTTTGATTAAAAAACTAGCTTAGTCCCAAGAGGGAGTAATAATTTCAAGGATCCCCAAACCTGGTTTCTTTCTTTATTTTTTGTTTGAGTATAGATGACACGCAATATTACTTTATTTCAAGGTATGTAATACAGTGATTCAACAAATCTATATGTCATGCCATGCTCACCATGAGCGTAGCTACCATCTGCCACATAAGACGCTATTGTAATACCACTGACTACATTCCCTCTGCTGTGCCTTTTATTCCTATAACTTATTCATTCCATACTGGAAGCCTCTATCTCCCATTCCCCTTCTCCCATTTGACGCATCAACCCCCTTCCCTCCGGCAACCATCAGTGTGTGCTCTGTATTTATCAACCTGATTCTACTTTTTGTTTGTTTATTCATTTGTTTTTTTAGATTCCACATATAAACGAAATCATATCGTACCTGTCTTTCTTAACCTGACTTATTTCACTTAGCATAATACCCTCTACGTCCATCCCTGTCGTCACAAATGGTAAGATATTTTCCTTTTAAATGGCTGCATAATATTTGTGTGTCTGTGTGTACCATATCTTTGTCCATTCATCTATCAATGGACACTTGAGTCACTTCCATATCTTGGTTATTGTAAATAATGCTATAATAAACAAAAGAGTACATATAGCTTTTCAAATTCGTCAAATCTGTTTTCTTGAGTGTAGAAGCTATCAACCAGGTGTGTGGGGAGAGCAGAGAAAGGAGAGGACATGCTACTAGCTGAACTCTGGCATATGGTCAAATCCAGGTCAGACCAGTGGGCAAAACATGTCAAAACATGAGGAGCAAAATGTTACTTATAAAAATAATATGACTGGAAGGCCTTCTGCTTTCTAGGAAAGCTTCTAAAATCATCCCATTGGTAGATGGTTCTTTGTTTAACATAGACTTTAGTGAACCTTTTAGTTATGTGAAAGCAGGTGGCCATCGAAAGTGGGGAATGGGAAGAAGGGGTGCTCAGTTGCTCAGAAGAACTACCTTATAGGAATTTTTATCTTTCCTCTTGGGGCTGGGGGAACAAGAATGGAGGGGTTGAAAATCTAAGGGGAGAAGAGAAGCAGTGAAAGGATTATAGTAAGAAGACCAAGCCCCACTTCAATGGTCTAAGGCTGAGTCCTAGGGAAGACCATGTGGACATGCCTTGCAATGAGGATGTTTAAGGCCCTATAAGCAGAGAGAAATCACACAGTCAATTTAAAGTTGTTTTCTGTTCCATGCTGTAATCCCTCTTTACTATTGGAAACCATCAATAAATGCATATTATGTGCAGTAACTCATTTTTTGTGGTGCTTGAGGGAATGAAGACAGTGCTCGTAAGTGCAGCTGAGTGTTGTGGAGGGAGTTCAGAGAAAGCAAGGATTCAGAGTGCGAGGTGCCTGGGAGAGCACGCATTTCCCCCTCCCTTTCAGGTCTCCAGAGTGAAAGATGCCTGGGGGAACAGGGCATTTCCTGTTCCCTTTCAGGTCTCCCTTGGGATCATGGGAGTTGGAGCCACTTTGTTTTTATCTCAATGAAAAGAGTGAGATAGGAATGCTGGGAGACATTTGCGGATCTCCAAGTTGTCTGTTAGGATGAGGGCAGGAGGAAGTACACAGTTTACTGCGTAGGGTGTCTTGATGTCAGGATACATGGGATCAAGGATAAGAACCCTCAGAACGGTTCAAGTCCTTAGGAAAGAATGCAGAGAGAGAGAGAGAGAAGAAAGAGAAAAGAAAGAGAGAAAAAAGAGAAAAGAAAAAACAAAATGATCCCCACGATTTCCAAAACAAGCCCAGGGCAGATACATAATAGACCTCAGTTTTAATATGAATGAGTATCTCAACCATTTCCTGATTGCAAATACATTCCTTTGCTGAACTTTTGGATCCCTCTAACATATTTTGAGAAATTGCCATGTCAAAAACAGAGTGGAGTAGTAGCAGAGTGGAGAGGGCATGGGCTTTTAGAGGTGGAGACCCGGATTTGCGTCCTAGCTCTGTCACTTGTTGGTTTGTGTAAACTTGGACTCTCTGGGCCTCAGTTTGCCTGTATGTAAAATGGGAACATAATCTCCATAATGCAGTAATGCAGGGTCCAGTTAGATCCAACATAAAGCATAATAAACAAAAGTTAATAAACATGGTTTTTCCACAAATGCCATTCCAGCCTTCTCAGTGCACACTGACTTGTACTAGCTGCTGTAGAGATGATCGAAATAAGACATAATGCCCCATAATGCCTTCACTCAAGCTTGATCAAAACCCTAGGGTCTTAGAGGGATAAAATTCACCATATTCCTCCCCCTGTGTAGCAGCTTCTTTTTACTTTTCTTTGTTTTGGATTTCCTTTTTCTTTTCTTAAGTCCTTTACAATTTCAGCAAAAGCTAGCAAACAGCACTGTTTGCTATATAATTAAAAAAAATACGCAAAAATATTTATCATATCTATCATATAAAAAAAAAGCTATGAACTTTCATCTGGAAAAATAAGCGAAGTACAAGGGGAATAAAGCAGTTAAGGGCACACAACATTTAAAAATAAAACTTCAGAAATGGCAGCGTAGGAGGGCTTTTTTAAAACGTCATTTTATTTAGTAATTCCTTGAGAAAATTAATGATCCCAACTAGTAGAAATGTTAGCACTTTTTTTTGACACTTCCCCATACACACTCGGAGAATGTGCGCTGTCAAAGCTGGATATTACAACAAGAACATGCTGTGAGAAATAATGCGCCAAATGTGCCTGCTGGAGAGAAGCACGGCCCCTCAGTGTCCTGGACTCAGGAACCATCTGATGGCCGCTCCGCACACGGGGATGAGGGGCCCCCAGCGCCCTGGAGCAGGGTGAGGGGCAGCGGGGAAGGAGTCGCACTTGCCACTTGTGGTACAATTACAGACGCGGGTGCTCATCAGCTCGGAAGAGGAGGAGAGTGAGCAAAGCGCCTGGTCTCGTTTCCCCTGGCTGACTGCCCCCAAATCACTCTTCCCAGCGTAGCAACAGCAGTTTATTAGAACCAGAGTGAGGGGCCAGAGGTTTTTAGGAAAAGGAGTTGCCGTGGCACAATGAGAATCCCGTTGGCCACAGATCCAGAGATCGGGCCACAGAGGAACTTGGCAAACGCTGGCTCTGCGGTGCTCTAAGAAAATGCCGGGACCCCTGAGCGCAGAAGCAAGGCCTGGAACGGCCCACGTAAGCACTGCGAGGCAACACGTACGTAACAGGCCACAAGGACTGCTGTTTCAGTAACCAGCAGAGCAACTATTATATTTCATGTGACTAATGGTGCCCGATTTTTGCCTGATGATTTTTGGAGAATTTTTATGTTAAAGTATAATAAGCTCAAGCAGGAGCCTTTCACTGAAACATGGCTCAGATGATGTTGTCAAACACCATTACTGCACTGATGTGCTCATTATCTCCACATGGCATACTAGGCATTAGGCTGGACCATATGAAATTGCCATTTCTCTAGATCTCATATGGCCAAATTCCATACGGCTCATTTCATATTTTTTTGGTTTGCAAATGTCCATCTCCCACCTTAGAACATAAGCTCTGTGAGATTAGTGATTTTGCTACGTTCGCTGCTGTGTCCCTGGAGATTAGAACAGTGTTGACACATAGTCGGCGCTCAAAAATATTGAATGAATGATTGAAAAAGTGCATTCTGGGGAAAGCTAATGAAAATGTATTATGTGCCAGGCACTGTGCTAAGAATGAGACATATAATTATGAAAAAGACCATCTTAAAGAGCTTTGAGTCGTCTTGGGAGAAAGACATTGAAATCAGCAGTTACTAAATGGCAAGTAAATATGTGACAAAGGGGGATGCAGGATGCAAGCAGAGCATGGTGGGGAGCAGCCTGGATTTGGTTGGTAGGGGAGGAAGCAAAAGAGGGCTGAGGTTTGGGTTCCAAGTCGAAAATGGTATCTATGTTGACATCTGAAGAGTAAATAACAATTAAGCAGATGAAAAGAAAATTAGTAAAAGTTGTAAAAACCTAGCTGGGTTTCTGATGTCAGACATGTTCACATACAGCTTCACCAATCACAGCAGAACAGGTAGTAGCCATCTACCCACGAAGGTGACTGACGATACCAAAGCAAGCCTTTTAATTGTTGCTCTGGGTAGATCATTTAGACCTCCAATCTCCACAAAAACAGGATAAACCAAAGGCCTGTGAAAGAGGCAAGATTAATTGGGGTAAATAGGCATAATAGTTGTTATCAACTCCTGGAGGGCCTTCCTGGGAAGAAGAATGTGGTTTTCTTTTGACTTCTCGTTTACCTTACACCTGCTTATAACAGGAACTAGTGTTTGACCTGCTGTGCATCTATTTGCTGTCTTTACATTTAATACATTTTCCCTGGCCTATTTCTCTTGTTCCAAACACTTCAGGGATATGGAGATTTTCAGGGCTCAATGATAAAATAATCATCGCTACTGAGAGCATTTGTTCTATCAAATGCATTAAACAGGTAGACGCCGTCTTTGAGTAGGAGGGGTGTTTACAGCTATCTGGGATCACACAGCTGACAAAGTTGAGAAGGATAAGGTTGGTGGAGTTCAGGCACCATCGCTGTAAAGAGAGCACAACCTTGCAGGTCCTAAGGTTGCACAAGGAGGGCTCTCTAGAATGTGAAACAGAAAAGAGAAAGTCTTGGAAGAATGAAACACTTTGCCACGCGCCCCCCCACCCCCCACCCCCCAATGCAGACTGTTTCTCCCCAGACTTCAGTTTTTGCTTGTCTTCCCTTCCCTCCCCTCTTCCAGACTGCCGGGGTTGGCCTGGGGGCGGGGGCGGTGGAGAACACAGCATCTCTGGTTTCAAATCCCCAAACTATTTCTTCATCATGGCTCTCCCAGCCTGGCAAGGAAAAGAGCTACTGTCCTCACAACCTTGCACTGCTTCCAAGCCGGTCCTTCCCCAGGAATGGCATCCAACAGTATAAAAAGCAGCTTCTTCACAGAACAGCCTCAGCCCCGACTGAGCCTCTGGGAATGGAATGCTACAAATTGTGGTGCTTCTATTGTATGAGCAATTCAATGGGCATTTCATTTCCAGTCAAAATCCAAACTAGTTAAAGTCAGCCTGTACAAGCTGCCTTGCTGAGAAACAGCAGCTTGCATTAAAATTACAATTATATTGTTTTGCCATGTCAGAAGCAAAGGTTAAAATCATATCTTGGCCGGACATTGTTTCTATAATATTGGCCCTCTGCAAAGCTGCCGTGCAGATGAGCCCAGAAATGATGTGAAATATTTCTAATACAAATTTTATTTTTATGTGAAACTATTCAAATGCTGCTGTACAACATGAACTACCTGAACCAAATCAAATCCTCAGGTCAATTCCTTCTTCCGAGTGCTCCTTAGATAACAAAGTCTTGTTCTGCGAATCTGTTCAATATATTAAAGTTGATTCACTCGGACAGTGTGTAAGATATAATACATTAATCTGGGCCATTTCAATTTCTGAGGCTGGGACTATAAAACTGGTGTGCTGCATATCTAATTTTTTTTGAATACCTGATTTATGCATTCCTCTGATGCCGAGTGTCGATGGTATGGCGGATGCGGCTGCTACATTAACAACGGGCTGCATCAGCACTCAAATCTTATCTTGTTAAATCAGACAAATGTAGCTCAATGAAAAGGAAGGAATAAATGCCTGGGATGGTTGAAAGGAGTGAATTTTAATCCTGTTTGTTAGGGGACTTTCATGGTTTGCACTGGATGCCTAAGGTGGGGGGGACCCCCTGAGACTTTGGGTTCCATGATTTATATTTATATGTGATATATATATATATATATATATACATATATATATATATAATGGACACAGAGCACACATATGAAAATATACACTTTATGCAAATTGGCACACACCCTTACAGCAGATACAGTGCTGCAAGATGCAGTCTCTATATTTTACAGATGCTGTAAAATCTCTATTAGATAGACAATTTGTAAAAATGGGTCCCTTTTTAATATTTCCATTACAAGTATAAAAACTGCTCCTTTGTGCATAATTCTCTATATTTTTTCATCAAAAAGAAGTTACCATGAAGGCTAAATACCAGGAGGATGGAATAGCTTATCACAATCATTATAAATATAATGTTTTCAGGAACTTTTGTGGCACACTGAATACCACTACCATGCTAGAGACAGACAATATTAATTCTCATTGAAGGGAAATGTCCCTGTGTTTGCACAATCAACACCTTTAGAAATTATCTTTGTACCATACAAGAAAAAAGTTTCATCCACGCATTTAGCACAAATGGCCGGGATATTTATAACAAATGAAATACACTTTAGAAATAAATTCTTGGGGAGGACCTGTACTACTAAACCCTAATCTAAATCTCCTTCTCTTAAAATGTCCATGTAGTTCAGCTTCAGAAAACAGAAGTCAATCAAGATCCTTTATTTACCCAAGAAAATATGTTTGGAAGCACAAGAGCACCACGGTACAATTGTAAAAATGCATTGCCCATTAAAATGCAAGCATCACAAAATAGAACAATTACGGAAGAGGCCAAGTTGGAGCTAGAATTATTTAATTGGCTCAAAGATGAACTTGCCTTCTCTGTGACACTTTGGGAACCTATTATTTAAACATAAATCAGTTGTGCTTTCATTGGCTTCTCCCCTTCCTTAGTGTTTAATTATAGAAGGTGTATGCATGGAAGGTGGGAGGGAGAGGAAATCTTGTAAACAATACATACATCTGTACCCCTCTCTTCCTTGCATGTGTTATAATTCCAAGGTTTCGGTCCCCTGTCTACAACATTACTATCAGTTACGGTGGTCAGGGTTGTAATGTGCAAACATTAAGGCCGGCAGTCGATTAGTACCTATAACCAAATGGACAGGGGCAAAGCTTTCACACAGGTTTTAGAAATACAAAATACTATTGCTTAGGAGGGACCACGGAGAGCCTCTTGCCAAATCTAGTCATTTTGCAGATAAAGACATCAAGGCCAAGAACGAAGAAAGCCTTAGCCAAGTTCAAAGCCAGGACTAGACCCAAGTCATCTCATGTTCAATCCATTGCTACTTGATTGCACCATACAGCCAAAGCTTTCCGCACCTCATGCAGCCCTCACCCCTCAACAATAGCCTCAAGCCAGAGCCCCTCCCTCTTACACAAATCAATATTCCCTAGACTTCTCATTAGCACTAAAATTTGGACTAGATGTTTCTGAAAATGTCATGAAATCTCAGTTCATGTGAGTCTTATCTTAATAGTAGTAAATTGTGAGTCATGTTTGGGCAAGATTTGGAGATTAAAAACTTGAAATTATTTAGCTCTAAATAGCATGAAATATCTTCATTATCCTCATTAAAGGACTCCAAACTCAGCTTTAATATGATACGGTGTAAACAGTTTCTTCAAAAGAATCAGTAGAAAGTTCAGTACCAGGTAATGTCAGTGGAATGGGGTGCAGAGGCATGGGTGACGGATCTGGGTTCAGAGAGAGTACAGCTGGAAGATGGGAATCACGGGGCCGGAGGTAACACAGGCCGCCGCTCCTGCAGAGTGTCCAACAACCTCTCATGTGCACTGAACACATGAACAAATGTGTGTGTAGAACAAACGGGAAAGTGACTTTCAGGCTGGAGAACGAAACAGCCTCCAAGCTGGTTATTCAAGTTGTTTCACCAAAGGGCTCTGCCCAGATCCCCAAGTTGCTGAAAATGAAAAGAAGATGCCAGCTTTGCACACTGACATGTCACGCAGCAAGGAAAGCACCGGACCCTGCAACAGCTGCACTCAGTGGACAGTTGGCGGCACAGTGGGGCGGTACCTTGGCTGTAGGAATAGTCTGGAGCCATGAGAGACCTCAGCCATTCCCCAAACACTGTCCTTCCCGAGAGAAGCTTCAGGTCCTAGAAATGGGCAGTGCTTGAAGAAAACGTGGATGGAGTAGAGGCGGAGTGGACACATCAACCGGGTCCTTCTGCCTACTGGAAGGACGAGGAGACCGGAAGCTTGAATTAAGGCTTCGTTTGTACACGTGCGATGCTGCAGATGTATTGAGAGCAAATAATGTGAGATCCAGGCCTCACTAGATTCTTGAATTTATGTCAAAGTAGCTCCATTACATATGTGTCCCGCAGGGTCAGACTACATTAGCTGGTTTCCTCATTCCTCATTCCATACGTGGTGAACTAAAGAGTCAATGAAGTGTACTTCAAAAATGTCTCCATAAAACACGTTTTTAGTGTCCACAGAACTTAGGTTCAGCTTAAGTGTGTATAAATGTGTGCACATTTGCACGTGTGTGCGCGCATGCATGTGTGTGACAAGGAGGGGGGGAATAATACATGCAATGTCTCTAAGGTCACAGAACACTGACCTCATTGGCGGGGCTAATTTGATTGTGCGGGAACAATAGCGCTGCACTCCTCTGCCAGCGAAGTGCATGCTAATTATGCGATTTGCCCTTGATAAGACCTTGGTGGGTCATTCAGCAGTTGTGATCTGTCACTGACTTCTAATCATGTATTATCGTCTGGGTGAGTCAGAATGGGACCCTAAGCTTTCTGTCTTTACAGCAATGTGGCACTCTAATTACCTTATGCCAAGTGGATATGCAGCCACTGAATTAAGTGATCAGTGCGATTGCCTTCAAAATCTTCCCTTGCTCCTTTGTGTTGCTTCACGGCAATTTACATTTTAAGATGCCGCGAAGCTTTTGGTGTGACTGAAAATGCCACTCTAAAAAAATAATTATTTTATTTTTAATTCAAGGAGGATAATATTAAATTCAAGCCATACTAGCATCTTACCTTATTTCTGTGGCATAAAAACCAGACGCTACAATAAGGATCCTGTGAGCAAACTTGTTGAAAGCCATCATATTGGGAGCCTGGCTTTTGCTTTCCAAAAATAAACATAATAAAGGGGGGTGGGAGTGGTTTGGAGAGACTCTGGAGAGTAGAGGACTTTCCAAGCTCCTTAAGTTTTTACTGTATTCATAATTTGCACTTAATAAGCAGACCTTAACGTTAACCATTATTTTCTGCTTTTAAACAGTGCTTGGGGTCCACCGAAGGGATATATACACTACAGAAAAAAATTAAAACCCTGGGAATGAAATCTCACCACAAAATGTTCATTAACTAGGGTAACGATAAACTGACCTTCTAAGTATTTTAAGAGCAGTAACAAATACCTCACATATTGATTAACTTGTTCCATGACAGTGGGAGGGATCATGGTGATCCTAATTATGGTAATACAGCTTGCATTATTTTCTTGATACTTTAAAATGTTATGAGAAGTAGGATATAATTCTCTATTGTTGCATAGCAACTCTCAAAAACTACAAAGCAATCTGTTATGCTAAACCAGTTGTATCAACATCTGTATTTGCCTAGAGAATGATCTAATGCCTTTTGTAAAGAAAATGCACTGCGACGTTTATAAAATTTGATAAGATACACTGATGTGGATGATCCTTGAAAATATGAACTCTGAAGTGCTCCTTGAAAGTTGTCATAAAACAGACCAAAAAAAAAAAAAAAAAAAAAAACCCAACCATCACCACAACAACATCATAGAGCAAAAGTTACTGTGCTACTAACAGGAAACAGAAAAGGATTTTCAAAGCATTTCTGCCTTGTGTGTCAACATTGCTGCAGAATTCTTTTATAGTAACTGAAAAATCAAAACCAAAGAGGACAATTGAGAGAAAAATTGCAAGCCTTATTTTCCTTGAATCACATGATGTGGAAGGAACATTATTTGTTGAATCCTTGGTTTGTTTGGGTGGGAGAAGGGAGAGGGAGAGGGGGCGCGAGATGGTGAAAGAAATGGGGTGGAGGGAGAAGGAGGGGGATTGAGAGAGCCCAGAGGGAGGGAGGGAGGGAGGGAAGAAAGAGAAGAAGAGTCGAGAAAGAGAGAAACCTAGACTCAGAATATTCTGCATTCCCTGGGTGGCAAAACAAAAGAGCCCAAGGAGGGGGAAAAAAAAAAAAAACTGTGGAAAGTTGACACAGTCAAGAATAATGGCTAAATCTATCAAGTTTGATCAGGTCTACTATAATGAAGTGAGGCTTCATATTCCAAGCAGGGACAATGAAGACAGGAGTCAGGCTCTAGAAATGCGCTGCTCACTTTGTGCTTGGAATATGCAGCAGCCAGCAGGGAGCCACCAGATAATTACACAGTATTTGTGCGGTTCCAGGAAGCTTCCTGCGCAGGTTGAATGCCCGTGCTATATTAAAAGGCAGCACAGTGAAATGTTTTTAATGAATATTTTTGTCAGAGAAAGAAAAGGCATTTGAATGATTGTGCGTGAGAGAGAGAGAGAGAGAGTGTGTGTGTGTGTGTGAGTGTGTGTTTACGCTTGCGCATGGGAAAACCAGAGGTGGAATATCAC
Source organism: Canis aureus (assembly GCF_053574225.1). Lineage (NCBI taxonomy): Eukaryota > Metazoa > Chordata > Mammalia > Carnivora > Canidae > Canis > Canis aureus. The sequence continues at coordinate 62,140,525 of NC_135621.1, read as the reverse complement.
TGTCAAAATACAGGTACCTTTATTTATTTTTATTCCATTATTTACCGTCTCAAGCATCTGACGTTCTTTCAATAATATGTATCACAACATTCGGTTAATGTTATTTAGGGCTAATTGTATATATAATCCCTTAACTAATATTTGCTAATAATATCTTTCAATGAAATAGTGTATCAAACAGAAGCTTGAAACAACTTTAAAAAATTCCAGTAGTAAATGAAATGTTTAGACACATCGAATCAGGAAATCTAAAGAAGAAGTAACACAGATGTTGATACTTACTAGTCAGTAGCCTTTGGCAGTGATAGCTCTAAAACATAAGAATACATTATTCAGCTCTCTTTAATTCTCACCTAACAGATGTGAATAATCCACTGAATTTTAAACCCACACATCCTATTCACAATGCCCCTTTAAGTTCATTTTTCAGGGCAGGAAAGCCACATGCAGTAAGAGAATTCACTGTAAAAGATAGTGATTTTTTTTTTTATGTCTAGTCCCACTCAGCTAATGCCACATATATATCAATTTTTTAAAAAATGTATTTGATGAGAAAAATATATAATTTCCTTAAATACATTTTCAAGTGTTGGTACTGCATATGTAAAGGCAGTTTTTTTAAAAAGCTAAATGATACTCAACAGCAGTAAACATCACACAATAACTTCCCAAATTAAATAAATACTGCATTTCGAACTCTTTGGATAATAAAAGCATCTCAGAGATATTTTCCACTCAAATCAAAAGATTTTCAGATAATGTAATGACTTATGTACCAAGGTATTAATTTAGACCCCAAACCTCCACATTTTAAGAGAGGATATTGTATTTCACATTGGCTAAGTACCGATTGTGAACCATTATCACTTTTAACAAGTACATCCTGATGAGGTAACATGGACCTTTATTTGAAGGGAGAGTTCCTGCCACATCGCATGACACAGATGGTAGGGGTCAACAATTAAGAACAGTGAGAGTCACAGGATTTGTTGGTTGAAAGATGGGTCTGATGAGGCAATTTTCTCCTTTTTTTTTTCTCCCAAAGAGTAATTTCAAGTAGATTTCTCAGCCAAGAGGCCTGCCACTCCCTCTAGCAACTGACTAAAATTTAATAGCTCTTACCCTCAAAAAAAAAAAAAAAAAAAAAAAAAGCCCAAACCAAAACAAAAAACTACTGCATTCAACAAAAGTAGAGACTGGCCCTAGATTCTTGTAAGAGAAAGCAATATCCATTCCAAATTTTCAAGGATTCGTTTCAAGGTTCCTGTCATTGAAATGTTTCCTTTTGTATGCTGTATTATTAATAATTGCAAATACTTAAATGGAATCATTTAAATGAAAACTGGTTTCTTTTATCACAGTGTGTATGGGGGAAACTAACCCTTTTAATAAATAGATTCGAAATGAGTACACATAAAATACTGAAAAGGAAATTTCAGTAGGCATGTATGGCCATGTATATTTAAGGGGAAAGAGAGGTGATTACCTTGGCATGTTTAAGTCTGATTATCAATCTGTCCTCAAAGACTTTCAATTCTAAAGCATGAACAATGGCCAGTTAGGTTTCCTTTATTTGAATGATACCTGCTTACATATAACACTTTATTGTCATGCTATGGAGTAAAAACATAAATAATTCAAGATGCTTTTCAATCATCTTCTCTACTTTTAACTTTTAATAAATATATGTTGCTACTTTATTAAGCAGTTTATACTCATCATAAAATGCATAAAGCATATAGGTCAAAAAGGTCTGTCTATCTTTTTAGAAGTTTCTATAAACAAAAATTCATTTCAATATCATTTGACCAGAGAAACGGAAAACTTGGGAGAGTAGGGAACGGACTTTTTTCTCTTTGTTGGAATTGCTGGAAATAGACACAAAAGGATGGTGTTCAACCACAGGCAGAAACAAAGGTCTCAAGAGGTGTCATCCTTCCATTTTGGTCCTATCATAATTAGAAAACATTCTCCAATCTTGGACCAAAATAGAGAATAATAATCACCTTTAAGTTTTGTTCTATACCTTCTTCTCCTAGAGCTACAGTGAAAATGTATATTTATACATAGTGCAATTTTTTAAATGATTTCTTCTACAGGCCTTCCAATGTTAGGCTCCATCTTTGTTGTCAGTTGTCCAAGAGAATCTTCCTGAGTGGGGAATTGGGCACTAGCCTTTGATGGAAAGGGGCCAGGTGCAACACTCGTGCTGGCATGGGGGAAGGTATGGGGAGAGTCTGGAGGGAAGCGATCTTTGCGTAGGACGGCTGCAGTAACATTTCCAAAACTCATGGTGGCACTTTCATATGGCCTGCTCTGCTATGGCAGCCACCTAGAACTAAGCTACATTTGCCTACTTTTACATCATTTGCATCGAACCTGTGCATTCTGAAGTTTCAGATTTCAAAAGTCTCTTTTGTGAAATGAACAGTAAGGTTTTCATTAATTCCCTTAGCCTGGGTACAGTTGTAAAACACTAATCTGTAAAAATAGATGAAAAGCCAATAATCTTTCCCAAGTACCATATAAAACTACTATTCCTCCACCTTGGAAACCCACAGGTTGTTTCACCTTCACATCCACGAATGCTGGTGTAGTCATAAACAGTATCTTCATATGAAAGGAATGTTACCCCCAAGATTAAGTGGTCCTTGGAAATGCCAACGGCTGCTTTCCAGCCCCTTTGCGTGCAAAGAGCTTTGTGCCATAGAAAAAGGTTCCTCTCTACCTTCTAAGCTTCATTTTATTCAATCGGCTCTTTTTCACATTGTTATAGCCAGTGAATATAGCAAAGTTGGATTCAGAAGAGAACCTTAAGCATTATCATAACGCTTAGAAGAAATGGCTTCACACTGTATAATCTATCAAAGGTGTCAGATTTACAAAATGCAGATTTTCTGTCACATTTGGGCACTCTAAGCACTGTATCTTTTCACTAAGGTGCTGACTGCTGTTTTAATGAGGCCCTTTGGTGGCTGTAAAAAACTGAAAGAAGAGGATTAGAGGGGTTACCCTAGATATTGTCTATTTGTCTTACAAATTTCACACTAACTACCAATTACATCGCCATAAACCTTTTGGCTACTTCAAGCTGTATGCCATATAATACATAAAAAATACGCTATGTTAACCTCTCCTATATTATACGCATAACTACAGCCACTGATGCAAGTAACATATCTAATGAAGCCAATAATGAGGCTCTTTAAAAGTAGTCTTGTTATAGGAATAATATTAGAGCAGTTCAGTTAGAGGCTAAGGTCCATTATGGAATACTTTCTATATACTCTGGTCCCAGGTCTGGAAAGATGCTGACACACTAATTCAAGCTCAAGAAGGGCATTAATCTTGCAACCTTCTACTTGTCATGCTTAATGGGACATCCTGCCTAGGTGAAATGAACCTGATATATTCAGGTAAACATAATTTAATAGGAAAGATAAAAAGAAATAGACTTTTGGCATGACCCTAGGGAGATGAAAATATCTGCCATTTTATTCAAGAACCTGACTTACAAGAGGAATGTACATGGTGCTTGGTTGGTACAGGTTGTACATAGTAGGCATTCAAAAATAGGTATTGCATTAAAGAACACATTGAAAAAATCATGGTTAAAGTTTTGAGATGTCATTGTTGTTTCCCCACTCCCAATTTCCTGCAATCCATTTTGTTGGCGGGGAATGATAATGCCAGACAGGGAAGGCGACTGTGTTCATCGTGAGGAAGAAGACACATATTAATGTGGGGTTAAGCATCTGAGTGTGAAATCAAGATCTGCAACAATACAGCATGAGATTTAAAAAGCAGGCATGAATGTCAGTGAGTAACCGTGCATCCTCTTTCATTTGCAATCACTCTTAAGTCTAATGAGCTTCCAAAAATTGTGTCAGGGTTTCAGATAAGCTTATAAAAGGCAGCTGTTAGAGCAAGTAGAAGTCCATCCTGTCAAATCAAACATTACATCAGTGTCATACACACGTGTGTGTGGAGGCATGCATGCATGCACAGGCACATGCACACATACACACACAAAGTGCAGTGGGGCTCTAGCTCCCTCATTCCATGCCTGGTCTCCTACTGCTTTGAGAGAGACAAATCTAAAATGGCCCCAGAGAACACTGATTGGCCTTAACATTTAAAGCAGCCCAGTACCATAAAAAAAAATGGAAATAGTTAATATTCTGGGTGATGAATCAATACTTTAAGTCACTGAATGGAGTTTGTCATTAGGAGATTTGCCAAGTTCTCTTTGATTCAAAGATAAAATGAGCAGGGCATTTTTGTCAAGGTTTAAAATTAGACAAGTAGGAACTATGACTCAAATATATCTAAAAACACCTGAAAACTGTTTCTCTCAATCCTTCTTCCAGCTACCTTCAGATAGGTTAAAATATAGTTAAATGGATTATTTGGATGATAATGTGGTTAAATCCACTGTTGTGAATTTGAATTTATCACACATTTCTGTAGTTAGCTAGGCAGGCACTTGTAAATCTACAGGGTTCATTTTTATGGAAAAATCAATGCATTTATCCCCCCTGAATAATATATGTTACTTGTGAAAATGAGTCCTTTACTTATAATTTATTTCTGACAGGGACAGAGAGAGACGTATACGGACACTCAACAAATGAGTTAAAATAAAAGGATGAAAACCCTTACCAATAAAAAATCTGTTTGGATAGTTCTGAGATGATAGGTCTTCCTCAGACTTCTACCTCAGTTGTTGGAATATCTGTAGTATGTCAAGTCATTTCTGCTATCACCAGTATTCATTTCCTAGATGGAAATGAGTGTCCTCAATTCCTCTAGACATGATTATCCAAGATGGTAGGAAAGCTGACCATGCCAGAGGAACCAATTTGACCTGTACTGATGATCAGAGTGATGTCAAAGAATAATAGCAACAGAAGATAAGTCACCCTTTTGGTGCAGTTGAGTAGACTGGGATATATGCAGAAAATCAGGCATGTGGAGCACCACAGCTTTCTATTCATATTGTTATTTTTGTCCAAATCTCTTAAGTGTCTCATCTGCAAAGTGTTGAGAAGAGTTACTTATTCATTAAGCACTCTGCATAATCTTTATAAGTAGCACCATGGAAACCAAAAGTACTGTACTACTTTGGTCTTCTCCCTGGTTGAACTCAAAGAAAGGAGCTCCTATTCCTTAGTGAATAAAGGAGAAAGAAACGAACATAAGAAAGGTGGTTATTATAAACATTTTCTTAATGATTATAGCCTTGGATTTGTACTTATCTATCTTGGTCCTTAAACCAGAGTGGGGATTTATAAACTCAGTTCTGGAAGTAACTACAAGGCCCCTTCCAAATGTTCAAGACACACCTACTAACTCTCTCTGCTTACAGGCTGCCTGTAGACATCAATTTAGGAGTAGGACTTTTTCCTGGGGTTTTTGCTTTCCTTGTTCGTGATCTTGGACGCTAGGCCCTTATTCTTCCCCTTAGATGATACATAATTCTCTCTAGGTAGGTAAGGTGCAAAAGAAAGAAAATCTGCTAGTAGTGTACACTAGTGACATTTGGAATCTATGGGCCTGATTCCCAGAAATCCGAATTAAAACAAGATTTGGAAAAAGGAAAAAAAAATGTTGATGTTTCTAATCATTCTAATAAAGTTATCTACCTTCTGCTGGATCATTTTTTCTACCAGGAGCTGTACTCTATTCTATATGGAATAGACTACGCTAAGCTGGATAAAAAATGTCACCTTAGGCACCTGAATTAATAGTTCAGTTATGTACTCGGTTAAGTCTTTACTATAGATCAGCATAAGTGTGCTAGACAGACAATTCTTTAGAGCTAACATTTTAAAAAGGTGCCAAAGCCCCTTTGAGATCTGTGTGAATTATCCAGATTCAGGGAAAAAAAAGTTAAATATACAGTGCTTTTTTTACCCCCCTCCTTTTCTTAGTTGCACTGAATAGGTAAAATTGCAGCAAAGTTGGCAAGAATAAATACTTCCTCGGTTTTTCTAAAGCTGCAATTAATGATAATGAAGCTATACCTTATATGGCAAGAAATACAGTACAAATTGGATAAGTAAGAAAAATGATCAGCCATTGTGCGCCTCCGATATAGTACATCAAGGTATCGCCACTGTGAGGCTATCTTTATTTTAAACCATTAAACAAAACAATATAAATCTGCAGGCAGGTGTTTCTTGTTGCAGAAGTATTGAAAGTTGTAATGCAAACAATCTAATTTTAGCATCTATGTAGAGTGTGAAGTAAATTTACTGATCATTGATGCATTGAGCATGGGAAGAAATAGTCAGCAGGAGCTTTCAGCGAGATTATCCTATTAAAGCAGGAAGACTTCATGTGGTTGTTAAGGAAGTAGTCAAAAGCAGGTGATGGAAGTGGGGGTTTGACGACTCGTCAGTGGGCCCAGTGTACATGTTAAGTTGTTGTTTTCTGCTCAGCTAAGCAGCAGAGAATTGATATGTTAGCAATGAAGTGCAATGACAATTAAATTGTAACTGACCTACATGTTACCGTCATTACGCGTTCTCTTTTTTACTGCTTTCCCTCTTATTTAATCACACAGTATGGGGTTTTTATTAGGCTGTAATGTTAAAATCTTCATCCATTTAGCCATAAATGTGTGACTGGATATCTATCAGACTTCTTTGCACTATACAAACAAAGCCATTTTGCTGAATCACTGTTGACTTGTTTGTGGCCTAATTTAATGAGTGTAATAACTTACATTACTATCCAGTTAACATTTAGGAGCCCAGAAAAGACCTGCTAGCACGCAGTAAGCTACTGTATACATTCTCTATTCATATCACTCCCCTTTGCAGTAAATTTTATACAATAATATGCACTGCTTACAACACAAGCTCAGCTTCCATCAGCCGAGGGTAGCATTCCGGGAAGTTCACTAAGCTTAGGCTGAAATGCTTCTTACACACAAGAATCAGTCAGTATGCTTTCCTTTTTCTGGATGCCACAGCAGTTGTACCTTAACCCCTTAAAAAAACAATAAACACAGGTTACAACCTGCAGACAATGATAGCTCAGTCCTCTTCCTATTTTCTTACTGATATTTTAAGCCTGTTCCCACCCCTCCCCACCCCCCTGTGAAAACTCAGGAATGAAAAATAGTTACTCAAGGAGAGAGAAAGAAAAATCACTGTTTGTAAAACAAAATAAAGTTACAGGATAAAATATAAAAGCAAGAAGGCAACAAATAAAATGGGTTGTCTCTATTTATATTTATGTGATTAAGCTGTCTGTGATCTTGAATTATGTACCATTTTATATTTCCCTATAAGAAAGCTTCCCATCTTCCCCCTCAACCCACACATATCTGTATGTTGTCTTGTTAAATGATTCCTTTACACAAACATACTGTAATTTATTTGTGTTTCCATTACATTAAAAATTTTTTAAAAAAATCTTTGTCACCTCATCTGCCTTAGCTATTTAACTAGCATCTGAAAATTCAGTGGATCAATTAAGTCACCAAAAAGTCTCATTATTTTCATACAAATGTTATGCATAGATGACAAAAGTAAAGCTCTTCACTCGCTTGAAATAACCATTACTGAAAAAGCAACATACACTCGCACACACATTTTTATGGACTTTACAATTTGTAAACAAGTATTTTCACATTGAGAGATTTGGAGCAGATGGACTTCGTTTTTTCTTTACCCTTTCAGAGCAATATCTCTGCATTGTTTGTGTCAAGATTTAAGTCTTTAATTACTATCTATTAGGGAATACCTCAGATTGACATTACAATCTTAGAAGTCTCTAATACTACAGGAAGAAAATCACAGATGGAAGACATACTTTTAAATTTTATTTCATTCTATGAAATAGACAAAAGCGACCTTCAGGCCTCTTTTCCCAGGGGACAATGCATCACTCTGGACAATTGGGAAATTACTTTGGTTTTAATAAATGATGGGCCAAGGAAAATTTTTGAGTATGCTAATTAGACCTTCTATGTCTGGAGTTGTATCTTAACTATCAAAAGAAAAAGCATTTTATTGAAAAGTTTATTTGAAATAAGCTCCCAGGTCCTGGAAGTTAGGGCAGAAAAGCAACAAGAATATAATTTCCTTTTTCATATTGACCTCCTACTAAGTTTTAGGTGCTGGAAAAGCTTATTAAAATAAAGAACAGAATCTTTGTTCTCATAGGGCATATATTCTGGTGTGTGTGTTGGGGTGGGGGGAAGATGTGAACAAAATAACAAGTAAGTAGTATGTTAGAGGTTAATAAATAATGAGGAGATATAAAATAAAGTAGGAGAGGAGGAGAAGGAGTGCTGTGGAAGGTGGATTTTATTTTGAGTGGTGATGATAGACGGAGAAGGTATATTTGAGCAAAAAACTTGGAGACAATTTAGATACTTAATGTATAATCTAAACATATATATACAATTAATGTGTAGCTTTATACACCCTGTGTTATATTAATAAAATAGTGTCATGATGAATTGGATTTCAACCAAAAAAGGTTTAGAGAGTGACTACAGAAAACATAGACCATAGGTGGTGTGGAGTCAGGCCACCTGGAAGACTGGCCCTTCCATCCCCTTGCAACTTCCTCATTTTGAATCCATAATCCATTATTTGTCCCTGAAGTAAACCTGTCACCTCAGTGATCTGGAGTGATAGCAATTCCAAGCCAATATATTTCTGTGTTATCCTGACTCTGCTACTATGTAACATATGGATAATCATGACCACTTTTTGGCACTTGCTTCTAATCCAGGCACTAACCATTAAATACCCTTGTGAAGTAGGTATGGTTTGGCACAATTCAAAGCTAAGTAAAGTGGAGTTCCGAGAAAGTAACCAACATGGCAATATTCAGCTGATTACTGAGTAGAAGAGTGAATCCTCTGACCCCTGTACCACAGCTCTTTCCATTCTGGTGAGGACAAAATACAAGTCGTAATAAAAACCGAGCAAAACAATGTACGGTGTCAATCAAGAATATCAAATGCATGGGAAGGTTAATGACAACTTAAAGAAGAGGTTGAAAGCACCATTAAATACGACATTAATGCTACCATTTATGCAAATTATGCAAACAATTGTTACAGTGGTGCTCCTTGATCTAAAATGTGGAGACTAAATCAAACTTTTGATGAGAACTGCCAATTTATTGATGCTTCCTTCTTTCCTGAGGGTGGCTTCTGCTAACCCATATGGCACTTTTGTATGGGTAGAAAAATGGATCCTTTCCTCCAGATGGAGACAGCTCAATGTTGGGACTAGGCAAGTAGACTGCTAGTGAGATTTTTGTCCTCATTGGGTGTCGTTGTGCATGCACGACCGGCACCAGCAATTCTTGGCCGCCCTACTTTCTAAACTTAAACAGTGGCAACCTAGCTAGTGAAAGAAGTTAGAGAAGCTCCATCTTTATTTGAAGTGGTCATTTTCTTCATGCTCTTGTGTGACTCCATCTTACCACATCACCTTTCTTGACTGACATTTTTAAAAATTCATGGTTAATTCAAGGGTTATTATTGGGGATTTTAATGAAAATCTGTAAGAAGAAAGAAATTAATTTTGGTAACTAGACAATCTTGGATGAGCATGTCTGAAGCTGCTGAGCACTTCCTATTCACCTTCTTTTCATTCATTTGCTTTCCAATCTCTGGAAATGAGCTACTTCAAGCAACAACTTAGTATAAAACATACGTTGTTTTTGAGCCAAAAAAAAAAAGGGGGGGGGGGGGTTCAAACCCCATGTCTGCCATTTACAAACTGCATGATTTTGGCTAAATTCTTTCATCTTTCTATGTGAATTTGTTTTCTTATTGGCTTAAGAGAAATGGGATAATAGCTCTACTTTTCAAGATTTTTTTAGGAAAATTAAATATTTACCTAGACTTGATTCTCCCTTCACTCTGCTACCTAGTATCTATAGGAAAAGACCCATGTTCCTTGCTCCAAGGCCCTCCTTAATGTCACTGCAGTTCTATCTTTACAACATCATCTTCAGTCACCACCATCTTCCATCCCTCTACACTGACACACTCCATTTCTTTCTTTTTTTTAATATTTATTTATTTTAGAGAAGAGAGAGGGGGAGTGCAAGCTGGGGGAGGGGAGAGGCAGAGGGAGGAAATCTCAAGCAGACTCCCTGCTGAGCGCAGAGCCTGACATGAGGTTCTATCTCATGACCCTGAGATCATAACTTGAGCCGAAATCAAGACTCAGACACTCAACCAACTGAGCCACCCAGGTGCCCCTGACATACTCCACTTCCATACTATACTTTATTCTTTCATAACACCAAAATGATTTGAATTCCCACAAACACACCATACTATTTCATGCCTCCACACCTTCTATACTATTCCTACTGCTTGGAATAGCCATATATCCCCACAGTCTCTTTGGAAAATCCCTATTCATCTATAAACTCCTGACTTGGTTTTTACAAAATTAAATGAAAGAATACACGCTAGTTGCTCAGTTCAGTGACTAGAACATAGGGAGAACTCAGTAAATGTCAGCTTCCTCTTTCCACGAAAACTCCTTCCATACAATTAAATATGCGTCCTACTCTGTGTAACTGTACCATATGTAGTCTTTTCATACATCCCACTTTATGGAAGACCAGCAATATTGATGGCATAGTGAAGAAAGCATTGGATTGGTATCATTCTGTCTCAATTCTGATCCCAGCTCTGCCATTTTACTAACTCTGCCACTTTAAACAGATCATTTAAGCTCCATGGCCTGAACATCAGGGATAACATTATTTACTTTTCTTGATGGTTGTAAGAACTAGAATTAATGACTTCATGGTACATGGCCAACGAAAATCAGTTACTACTAGTGTATTATACAAATCAGCTACTATTACTATTACTCTACAGTGACACCCTTCCACATCACTCTGCATGGAGTCTAAAAAATTTAACCTTAAAAAACGAGTTATTATGCAGTTAATTTTTGAGTATAGGTGAGTTTAAAGACAATAATGAAATGTAATATTCAATCATGTTATATATGAATTTGTTTTGTTGCAGAGTGCATTACTATGGGATTATTTTCATCATAACTGTGTATTTTCTTTCATGCCTACCTTATTTACTAAACTACTAGTTCCTTCTTCCACATAGTCCAGGATTCAGATTAAGAGTTGGACTGCTTGGGGATCCCTGGGTGGCGCAGCAGTTTGGCGCCTGCCTTTGGCCCAGGGCGCAATCCTGGAGACCCAGGATCGAGTCCCACGTCGGGCTCCCGGTGCATGGAGCCTGCTTCTCCCTCTGCCTGTGTCTCTGCCTCTCTCTCTCTCTCTCTGTGTGACTATCATAAATAAATTTAAAAAAATTAAAAAAAAAAGAGTTGGACTGCTTGGGTGCCAATCCAAGCTATTACCTAATTTTATGACTCTGGGAATACTACTTAAACTCCCTAAATCTTGGTTTCCTCCTCCTAAACTGAGGGTGAGAATGATGATGATGATGATGATGATGATGATACCTATGTTATGGAAGATTGTGAAGAGTAAGATGGTGAGGGCTGATGGATGTACAGAGTCTGGCACTTACTAAGTGCTCATTAGAGGCCAGCCATGATCATTATCATCTTGTTCTTACCACCACTATGATCATTCTTATCATTGACCACAGCTTATCATTGACCTACAGAAGAACCTGTTCATGTATGAGGCGTTCAGTAAATCTTAGTTTAAAATTACATCAAATCCTCTTAAATTTAGAAGTCATCATTGAGGAGAGTCAGTCCCCTTGCAGGCATCTCCAGATGGCTGAGTGTGAAAGGATCACTCTCTAATTGGCCTGAATTCCCCAAAGTCAGCCATTCTTTCAGCACCATACTGAGGGCCTGAGGCCCTCTCACCCAACTACCTCTCCATCCTCCACCTCCTTCCACCAGAACTGGCCAGCCTCGGGGCAGTTGGCTTCTGTCTGCCTCTCCCACCAGCCACTGCCAAGGATGCTAGCCAGTCCTTTATTGGAGCCAGGTGGAGCTGGCAAAGCCAGCTGTTGTCCGCCTTGTGTTGCCTGGACTTGTGGATGCCAATCTTCTTCCTCCCTGGGTCAGGATAAATCTCTGGCTCTTTTCTGCAAACCCCAGGCATAGGGTCCCAATACTCGAGATTTTCCTTGTGGGAATGGTGCCGTTATGAATGTGCTAATCCTATCATTCGTTTACCTACATTCACTTGTTTGTTTTACTGAGAGTAGATCAATGTAAATGAGACATGGCATACTTTGCCCTCCAGAACTCAAAGAAAATAAATATGCAGATTCTATAAAAAGAGGAGGGGGACACCCAAAATACCTAACAAGCAGCTTCTGAATCTAGGTGCCTTACACCGAATCCTCCAACTCTGGGCATCTCTTCTAGGAAGTTTCCATTTGTAATTATGCTGAGCCACAAGCTGATTGATCTCTCTTTAGAGGGGAAGTGGAAAAACAGAACTTAAGTGTTTTCAGCATTCAGCTCTCCTAACTGCTACAGCCACGGCAGGCTTATCTGGTGGGAGCTAGCAGGAAGCCTATAACCGCTTCATCCTCACTCCCCAAACGCTGGCAACAATTAAATGAATTCTTAAGAAGAGAATCAAAAAAGCAGGAGGCAAAATGAATGGCTTATCCAAGTGCTGAGGAAGGAGAGGCTGTGTATTCAAGATGGAAAGAATATAAATACACACACACACATGCATATTATGTTACATATCTATAAAAATGTGAAATGTTATTTATTTTGAGAATACCCAGTCATTTCCATCTGTAGTAAGAATCCATAATAACATTCTCTGTTTATATAACTCTTTTCACCTCAAGAGATCCCGAATGCATTTCAGACAGCTCTATATACAAACAGAGGCCAGGAGCTCCGCCATCTCTGGAACTGGCAGTGGGAGCCAGGCAGAAAACGTGTGTGTGGCTGTATGTATCTTGGCGACCGCTGATGGAAGAGGGGCAAGTTGGTCAAGGACAGTGGGGCAACCCCACATTCTTAGGACAGTGTCAGAGGGGCCTTCAAAGTCTGGGTGACACCTCAAATTTTGATAGCTAATTAAGAAAAAAAATCTGAAGAGAACTCCATTTATTTACTTTGGAAGGATGAAGGATGATGTGGGGCAGAGCAAGGTTAGTGAAGCAGTGACTCCAGGGAGTAGAAATAAATCTGAGGCATAGATCACAAAGTCTTCCCCTCTAGCTTATATATTCTTATTACACCGAATACACTTAAGATGGGAGCACATATAAAAGGGTAATATCTGTTGATTCATTTATACCCCAGTTTTCTGTTTTCCAGAAAGGACTGACTGGATTACTCGAAACCCTCTTTCTTTTTCCTTTATCAGTTCAGTCCACAACATAGCTGGTCTGCTTCAAAATAATTCTCATTTTTAAAAAAATGAGAAATAAGAAGGCAGCAATAATTTATAGGCATTCCCACCTCAGAAACCAAACTTTGGCAGAAAAGACTATTTCTATATGGCCATAAGAATGGATTCCCTGAATCATAAAAGCAACATACCAGAAACTTCCAAGTATCTAGAAAATAAACTGGAAAATGGCTAGTTAAAGAAAATATGACTGACCAAATGTTCAGTTATCAGGATTGTAGTCAGGATCCTTAAAACATGCTTGTCTGATTAAAAAACTTATTCTTGGGGACAGAAGTGGGAGATGGGATAAAGTGACACATCCTACTATGAAGAAAGTAGAGATTCTGGTGTAGAAGTGGCCTCCTATCAGCTCTGGAAAACCTCCCTTTCCCACAGCACTCTTGGACTCTTAGCACCTTGGTGTCATGGTCCTCCCCATTGAGATACACCATACTAGAAAAGTCCAATGTCCAAGCTCAGCCCAACACAATATAGCCCTTAAATAAAATATAGTTCTTCTACCCCAGACATTAGCTTTCCAGGTCCTATGATCTCAGGAACTTCCCACATAAACTCAGCAAAAAAATGAGGAAGGGATGCAGGGATACTGAATTCCATTTGAATTCCATTTGGGGCTTCCATTTGAAGCAAGGAGAGCAGTGAAGATAACCTGGTACAAGAAACAAGCCTCACTATTACTCTTTGGGGGTTGCATCCTGTAAAGGGCTGTGGAGGGAGAGATGGCAGGGGTGGAAGGACACCTGGGGCCACTCAAAACATTTCTGGGAAAGTTGTCCCTTCCTAAAAAGTATACTTCTACTTGGCCATGCAGCCTGGAAGAACAGTAATAAAAACAACTGAGCACATTCAGAGCAGCCCACTTTAAAGGGATATTCTCATATTGAATCTGACTCGCACATTATCTCAATGAAGTCGGATTTACAAACCAGGAAAGTAAGGCTTAGACAAGCCAAATGGCTTAATTACCCTCAGAGCTGGAGCTAGAAACTCCTTACTGCAGAATTCCAGGTTCTTTCTATTGCCCCTTGCCCAAGGTTCTAATCAGTAGGTGGCACATCTGTGATGAGCCAGTGTTTTACTTTGACCTTTAGAACCCACGGCCTTCCTCTCTCCATTAGGGCTAGGGAGACATGAGAGGCTGTCAGGTTTATAGGGAAAAGCAACAGGGATTTTATTTCTTCCTTGTAGTTCCCATTTAGTTGTTCCTTGTCACTCTTTATACCATCCAAACACACATTTAGGCAGAAACAGAAAAGGAGACGCTAACTTTGACAAGAAGATGTATGTATGTATTATTAATTATTTGATAATCAATTCTGATTATCAAAAATGTTTAAAAATTGTTACAAAGAGTCCCCAAATGGAACAGACAGTCCTTAATTGGTAGGACCAGGAAATCAAAGGCTATGCAGCTCAAGCCATAAAAATGTCAGAGTACTAGAACCAGAGACTATTTCCTGAATTTTGGAGGATGTCGTTCAGAACCAAAAAGAAAATATGTACCTGTTTATACACTAGTCAATAAACTGACTTGAAGCTCATTCCCCCAAGTAAGTCTAGGCTTACAGATAAAAGTGAAATATTCCAGCAAATACAAGGAGAATTTGGCTACATTAAAGCATGGCATGAACTCAGTAGAAAGTCTGAAGAACACCATACTTTTTCCCAGCCTTGGATGGCAACTGTGCTCTCCAAGACATGTTTCTTACTGCCCCTATCAGGAAAAAAAAAAACAAACTCATGACTATAGAACAGATAAAACAGCAAACAGGCTCGATGTGACAATATCTTAAATAAGGAATGGGTCACATTGCCCTTTTCCTGGTCTCGAGGCAGATTTCACTCTGTTCTGGAGTGTTCTGCAGCTGCTGGCAGAGTTGACCTTAGGAATAATTATTTTAAGAGAGATTTTCTTGCAACTGAGTGGAAAGGGACCTTGTCACATATTTAGAAAACATATAAGCATGTGCTGAATGGAATTTTATCCCAGCAATCAAGAAATGAAGACAAAGGAATGATTTTCAAATGCCAGAACTGCCAAGTAGAAGCAGGGGTCCATCAGTCAAGAACTCCAAGTGTTTGGAGGAAGTAAAATTCTGCCACAGCCGGAAGGAGAACAAGAAATATTAGTGAGCGATTATAAGAACTTCCAGCAGGATATTTGTTTACTTGACACCAGATGGCTAAGCCAGTATTATCATGTGCAAAGTGCATGGGGCAGGTACCAGCTTAAGATAAGGAAGAACTTCCATGGAGTAGAATGAACTGGCTAAGGAAGAAGCAAAGTCTTTTTCATTGGTTATATTTTTGAAAGAAACGTAAAGACTAAGAAACTAAAACTGAAAAAAAAAAATGCTACAGAAATCCAAAATGACTATAGGAGCCAGGTAGGTAGCATAATGTATGAATCATCCAGGAAAAAAAATATACATTAAACATATGGAAATAATCTATGGTTCTATAAAGACATTTGCTCTCTCCCATGTGTCTTCAGAAATGGAGTCTTTCCCATCAACTTTTAAAGGTGACAAGATATAAAGGGACATTCATTTAATTCAACACAAAATGAAACTATGTAAGAGTAATGATAGATGGGTAGCTGACACCCGGCCTCAGCCCAAGAGCCAATAGAGAGTGGAGGGGACAGACGAAAGTTGGAGAGTGTGCCCTGTCGAAAAGGGAGTATAATGCTAGCTGATTATTGCCATGTGGGGAGGCTGGCCCAATGTGGACAGCTTTTCCATTTTTATTTTTAAAGAAGGGCCAGAAATCTTGATGTGGACATGCAATCTCCCATTTTTAAATGTTTGTGCTATTATTTCCAAAAGATATTCTGTGGGCCAAGCAAAACATGATGTAGGCTGGATCTGGCCAAGAGCCCACCAGTTCATGACTTCTGCTGGAAAGAACAATTCTGTTATAAGTATGGGTGTGGAGGAGGGAGATGGAGAATTGCATGGTCTATAAGATCCTGTTGGGAGCCCAAGAAATAGTGACCCTCTTCCTGAATTCTGAACCAACTGGAAAATGAGACAAAAGAGTAAGCCACGGCAGGGGGCAGTACAAATTATAACTGTCTACTGAATAAAGCAAGGTTGGGCTAAATGGGCAAGGTAGTTTTCTGGACTTGGAGTCACTGGACTGTGTCAGGCCTTTCTTCTCTCTCCTTTTTACATCCTACACCCACCTGTAGGATATGTGTTCCCTGCAGGCAGCCAGTTCCCTAAAAAAGACATCAAGCAGAATGGGGGCAGAGTTACTCAGGCTCCATACCTCCTTCTGAATGTCTCCATTGGATAATTCACTCCTCCTCCCACAGTGGAGATGGGGGAAAGGGACTAATAGAACCCAGGAGAGTTTCCGATACACATCAGCAGTAGAGAAGACAGGATCTCCCCCAATAGTTATTTTCAGCCAAGGCCACCTTTAGCACACAGTGCATCTTTGTGTGAGTTACAAAAAGGCACTCCACCCTGGCAGATGAATTGCAGAAAGGCCCTTTCCTCCCGGCTGATGCAGCCCCAGGCTGGGGCACACATCTTGGCAAGCAGTACCAGGGCTAGATTCCAGCCCACACTTGCCTACTCGGCCTAGTGCCTAAGTACAAAAACCCACAACTGCCCATAGCAGCCCTGCTTCAGACTCTAATAATCCTATCAGTTTGATTCCAGACTCTTTAGTCTCCAAAGTAACCACAATGTAAGCGGTACCCACTCTCTGTCCACCTCAAACTGTTGGAATTAATATTGGTCCAGCCTGTGTCAAGCTTGTGAATGGGGTAAAGCGGAGGAAAAGGTTGGCTTCCTGGCACAGTCTGTGCCTTTTTATTATTATTATTATTCTCTCAATTTCCCAATCACTAAGTTGGTACAAATTTCCAAAGAATGAACAGCCATTTTTTTTTTTAGTATGTCAGAATTTAGTGAGGCTATAATCATTTCTTCACAATGTTTTTCAGTAAAGAATATATTAAAGGAGACATTGTTTCAAAAGTTTCCATGTACAACTGTGGCTTGTCCCAAATTCTTTGTATTCATTCAGATGTCAGACTATAATTGTTGGTTAGCAGCAAGGTTACCAGATGGGTTATAAAATGCATCTCAAATGAATATCCAAAGGACTTAAGGAAAATACAATTAACAGCTGGTGTAGTCGAGGCAGGCTACAGTTGCATTGTAAAAAACAACAGCAAAAAATTAATACCGTCCTCATTAGAGCTGAGCACATTTCTGCATCCATGATAGAACATCCTCACTCCTAGAGTTCTACCCAAGAAAAAAGAAAAACATAGGGCTTTAAGTAAACAAGAGAACAAACCAACAACAACAACAAAAAAAAAAAAAAAAAAGAAAGAAAGAAAGAAAGAAAGAAAGAAAGAAAGAAAGAAAGGAAATTTCTACTTATCAGAGGTGAGAGACATGTCCGTGAAGGGGAAAACCAAATGAAAAACAAAGAATATTTAGTTCAACTGATCTCCCTCTAACATTTCATAACCAGGGAAACGCAATCAGCATTGTCTCCAGAGAGACCCACACAGGATGTGTTAGACTTCTACATTCGTTCGTGTTTCTACTCAAGCCAGGTGCTTCAGGAAAAAAAAAGAAAAAAAAATGTCTGATACTACTTAGCTGGAAGGGAGTTCTTTCCTCTATCACATTGCCAACAAACAGAATTCCCGTTTCTGCCAACCTATTTCCGGGTCACTGGTATGTTTTAAGAAAAAAAAGCAGACATGGTAGACTGGATAATCTACAAAAGCCACTCTTTCAAAACTCCACTTAACTAAGACTCATTCATTCATTCATTCATTCAACTAATACTTATAAGGGTCTCTAAGTGGGCATGGTACGACTGCTTTCCTTCCCCCTATGAGCATAAACCACACACCCAAAGTTGTTTTTATGTACAGTTTAAAATCCACACACTTTTTTTCTCAGTGAGATGAGCAAGTGATACGTTTATCCTTTGATAAGTATTTGAGGAAGAAACAAGCAAACAAACCCGCTCCATTCCACATGTAATTTCATGTGTGTAAAAAGAAGGGAGGACATACTTTTGCTGCAGAGAACATGCATTTGTTATTACCACATTCACCTTAAGGTGCAGAGGGATGTCCTAAATACAGAGAGGAGCTGGAATGGGGGACGGTGGGGAAGCAAGAACAAACACCCCGCTGTTGGCAACCTTGGTTAATCTAATCTCAGGGCAGAAGGCTGTGGCTGAGCCCTCTGCTGTGGCGCACATGGTTTTCTTCATTTATCTTTCAAACCCTCTCCACTTGGAGACTTGCAAGGTAAAAAGCAGGTCTGCAGATAAGTATCCCTAACGTAAGATGCCCACGATGATGAGCTTGCTTTCTCTTCTTCTCTCTTCCCTCAGAAAGATAACAAACAGAGGAGGAAAGCGTGGCACATGGGGAAGTGGAGTTAAAATGTACTGCACGTTACTAATCCTAACATAACATTGGCAGCTTGCACCATCCCCCTGCCAAACCCAAATTAACACACTGCCTTACTGGAAGGCAAAGGCTGCAGCTATATTTATAGCTCAATTAACAAGTTTCATAACTAAACCTCCAGAAGTCCTAGGCAAACCTGACAAATGCTATGCATCTTAACACCATGGTGACCCTGCCAGAATGCCACCATCTTCTAACGGGGAACAACTCCTGCTATCACCTTGCGAGAACAATGATGATTGGCACTGGCCCATCTGATAAAGGGAAGCTGGCTGGGCAACTCGGCTCTTGTCAGGGGTACGTCTCATAACAACTCCCAACCAACACACATACGGTTGATTCAAGCAGGCGGCTAATTCTTCTTCCTTTTGCAGATGGATGGAAATGCCTGCTCCTCGGGAGCCAATGGCTGCAGAGAATGGCTGCCATCTTATGACTCAGGGGCCTTGGTCCTTCCGGGAACAGTGTCACAGAGACACTGGGTACATCACTTGGCAAGTATTGTAACTTCAAAAGAAGCAGAAAACCTCTTCATAATCTCTTCTAAGCAGGTTAATTTTAACCGAGGAAGAGAGATTCTTCAGAGGATTATTAGTGCACAGGCAGCATTGTTAGGATGACTAGGGAGGGTGCAATAGTATTTTTAATATGGCACTTGACTTGGAGCAAACTGCCTTCAGCATCCAGGTAGGCTCTCCTTTTATTCAAGAACAACATATACGTTCACGTGGCACAGAACACTGTGACGATTTGCCTGCATATCTGGCTCCTCCGTGGGACTGTGAGCAATTTGAGCCCAGGGAAGGAGGAGCATTCTACTACCTTATGTCCTTCACAGAACTGAGCTCAGAAGTAAGTAATAGTAAAGGTTCAACATTTCTGAGTGAATGAATGAATGAATGAATAATTTAATAGATAAATTGGATGAATAAATAATTTAATAGATAAACAGTACTATTCTCACACACACTATCAGAACTCATAATTCTGCAAACCTCTTGCTTTAATTTTCTGGCTGGAGTAAAATGCATTTCATGCACCATCCTCACATCTTCTATCAACTATAATCCATCTTTAGCCACCTCTGTCATAAATCTCTTCCCCATTAAGGGCTGGCCATTTAGATCACAGAAATTTGGAAAAACACCTACGGTCTTCTGGTCAGAGCCTTTAATCTATGTCTACTGCTTGAAACCCTTGGCTGCCAACATGGGGCAGACATAGATGGTCAACTGTTCACACTATTTTAATATACCCTAGGTGTACAATTTTCAGTAAGTTACTAATTCCTGAGCTTCAGGTTCCCTGTCTGTAAAAGGAAAGAGTTCATTTAGGGTTACCTTGAAGTGCCTTTTCAACTCTAAAATATCATACAGTGTATTTTTCTGCCATCTAGTCATACCCACACAGGCTAATGGCACAGCTCTTTGTTCTCTTATCCCCTAAAAAGGATGCTTGCAGGAATTGTTTTTCATACACCCCAAACTTCTAAATCTGGTACGAGAGAACCCATGACCTTTTCGCCCCTTGGTGCTCTCATCACTGGACTTTTGATCTCGAAGTACAAGGGCATTCCCTCCAAGGAATACAAGTGGACTACGTTCTCAGGGCAATTTCGTGGCTGCTGAAGAAAACATTAAGTTATAAGCGTAGGATAAAGAGGATAAGACAAACTGAGGTGCTGTTATCAAGGCAGACTGGAGTCAAACTAATAAGGATATCCTGTCAGTGTTCAAGGATTTACTGCCACTCCCTGCTTTTTCAAGGAACAAGATCTGGAATAAAGATGCCTCTGCAACAAAGACCACAGAGAGGTAGTCTACTGGCTAAATCTGGCCCCCAAATATGTTCAGGGCCGGGCCATGCATAGCTGCTGTTATTGGTATTTTAATGTGATTTTAAGTAAATGTCTTTGGGTGGGTCATGGGCTGCTCAGTTTGTTGATGGCCTTTACTATTCCTCATATAGTATATGAGGAATATAAGATATAAGTATATCTTATACTATCATATAAGATAGTCTTATCTTCATTCATTCATGATACTGGTCTTTTGCCAAACACACTGTTATCTGTCTTCTCCCACTACAATAGATTGCTATGTCTCATGAATGTAAGATAGTCTTATTTGTTCACTATGTCCAGTGCCTAGAAGAATGCTAGGCTCATAATACGTATTTTGTACATAATTGTTGAATGAATGAATGAATGAATGAAACCTCCCTGCCCGTTGCTCCCTCAGAGCTCCCAGCATACTCTGTTCATTCCATCACAATAGCCTTAATGCAAAAAAAAAAAAAAAAACATTTATTAAGTACTAGACACTGTGCCAGGTACTGGAGATATTGAGGTAAATGAGAGAGTCCCTTGTCTCAAAAGCTCACATTTAAGAGAAAGGAATGGGACCTCTGGGTGGCTCAGCAGTTGAGCGTCTGCCTTCGGCTCAGAGGGTGATCCCGGAGTCCCAGAATCGAGTCCCACGTCGGGTTCCCTGCATGGAGCCTGCTTCTCCCTCTGCTTGTATCTCTGCCTTTCTCTGTGTGTTTGTCATGAATAAATAAATAAAATCTTAAAAAAAAATAAGAGAAAGGAATAGGCACACAGACAACCAAATATAATAACACAACAGTTTTGATGTGCTACGAAAAGACTGATAGGAGACCAGGGAACATTTGCAATGTGCCTCACAGTAGTAGAAGTTCATTACCTGGACAAGGGAGCAAGGGCTTTTCTGCACCATGAGAATAGACTATACAAGGTCACCGAGCAGTGGAGGGACACATGCCTAAGACCCAGACTACTCCAGTCTAGTGAAGAGAGAGCCTAGAGGAGGAGTGGCTAGAGGTGGTACTGGGAAGGAGCACCTGTGCGGGATTGTGAAGACCTTTACAGCAGAGCCGGGGAGTTTAGATGCTATTCTGCGGGGAAGAGATACTACTAAAGTATTTCAAACAGGGAGTGCCAGGGAGACAAATGGCATTTTAGGAAGCTACTCTGACTTTAACTGTAGGGCATAGGGTGACACGAGAATAAGCTCAGAGGTTTTGACAGTAGTCTAGGGGAGAGATGATAGAAGCCTAAGTTAAGGTGGGAAATGTTTCTCTCAGGAGAAATTTATGCAATAAAAGTTTTGGAGATAGAATGGTAAAGTTGACAAGTGAGGGGGGTTGGGGTGAGAGACAAATGTTGAGGTTTCCTGCTTGGGTCAACTGGATAGATGATGTTGCTATGGAGAGGAGGACAAAAGAAGGAGCTGGCAGGGGCACAGTCACTGAATTGTCAATACCATGGTCAACGGTGACCCTTTTCAGGGCAGTTTCAGATAAATGAGGTGAATGAAAATAAGTGCAGTGCATCAAAGAATGAATATGATGTGAAGAAATCAGAGGCTTGTAGAAGAAGTTTTCATGTATTTATTTTTCAAAAAAACTTGGTGAAGAGGAGCAGAGGGATGAATAGGCAAAGCACAGGAGACCTGTAGCGCAGTGAACTGTTCTGTGTGATATTGTAACGGTAGGTATCTGTCATTCTACTTTTGTCCAAACACAGAACACACAACACCAAGAGTGCACCCTAATGTAAACTATGGACTTTGGGTGATAATGATGTGTCAATAGAGACTCACTGATTGTAGCAAATGTGCCGCTGTGGTTGGGGATACAGAGAGCAGGAGAAACTGTGTATGTGTGTGGACAGGGATATATGGGAACTTTGTACTTTCTGCTCAATTGTCTTGTGAACTTAGAAGAGCTCTAAAGAATGATGTTTATTAAAGAAAAAAAAACTCAGTGAAGTTTGTAAGGAGAAATGAGGTGGTATCTTGAGAGGAAAGCAAAGTCAGGAAAGATAGTGGTTTCCTTTTCTCTCTCTAAATGAGAGATGCTTATATAAGTATAGGGACGTATAAGTATTTATAGGCTGTGACGTGGTCGGTGAGGAAAATATTTAAAAGAGAAAATAGAGCTGATGCAAATAAAAGTTCTAGGGAAGGACTTAGAACAGTGCCTGGTACATAGTAATTGCTCAATAAAATGTTAGATCATTACCACTACCATAATACCCATTATTTTCTTCTTTATTGTATAGTAATTTAAGCCACTGCTCCAGCTCACTAATAACACCATTACCTCATATAAAGAAAGGTTA
Source organism: Canis aureus (assembly GCF_053574225.1). NCBI lineage: Eukaryota > Metazoa > Chordata > Mammalia > Carnivora > Canidae > Canis > Canis aureus. Next base: position 62,117,534 of record NC_135621.1, on the reverse strand, counting down.
TGACTGCTTAGAGTTTGTGTTCCTGATAAGTACTTATTATAATTCCTCAAACATAATCTTCATTCATTGATTGATTCATTCAAAATAGTTACTGATAAATGGCAGAACTAGAATATTCTCAGATGGTCATTTTGGCTTTTGCCTTTATTCTGAGTACACTTTACACATTTTTATCCTTACCTTTGAAGTACCATATGGTATGTATTAAATAAATGGCCCTGGCCCTCTCAGATTACAATGATAAACTTGTCCACGTCAGTTATGAGACCTTCAACCACATGCAACATAATTACAAGTCTAGCAGGAGACTGAGGGCTCTAGCTGGGGCAGGATCAGAGATTCCTCAATGACATCCAGAACTGGATTCTTTCTAGTTTTCTGCTATGTTGGTCTCAGTGTTGCCTTCATCCAAAGGCTGGATTCCCTCAGTGTCACAAGATGGCCACAGTAGTTTTAGGTGTCACATATAGATAGAATGACATCCAGAGAATAAGAGACTATTTCTTCCTGAGTACCTTTCTTCTGGGAGGGAACCTTTCCAAAAGATCTCCAACAGACTCGTCTTATATCTCATTGCCAGAATTGTATCACAAGGACTTCAAGCCATCTGTAGGTAGCTTTGGGGTATAGGGGCTCTATAATTAGATTATCTTTTCAGAAGTACACAGTCTTGCAGAGGAAAGGTGACTTGAAATAAACAGGATTCTGTTTGGAAGGATAAGTTGTGGGGTGCCACAGAGAGATGGATGTTGGATAGGCAGTCAACAGTATTTGTTAGATTTGAATCAAAAGTAATACAGCATAAGAAAAAAAATGATATAAAATGGCAGCTCTCTTAACTTGTGGACATAAAATTTGCTTCTGGAAGTCACTCTATGAGCAAACAGATGAAATAATAGTAAAATGATAAACAGGTAAATAACTATTAAAAGTTTCAACCAGATGAAATGAGAAGGGCATTATCAAAGTGCTTGGAGACTCACCACACACACTGCATTGCTATCTCAGTATAGTTCCCATGATGCAGTGACAGAGATTTTTCATTCACTCCACCAACATTTCAGGGTCTGTTATGTGTCAGACCTAATACCAAAACCTAAAAATAAATATTAATAAAATCAGTTTTCCTTCACTACATATAGAAGACTATATATATATGACTAACTACTCAGTAAATAACTGTAACATTTGTCTTTAGGTCCATGATGAGCATCCAAGGCACAGACTAGCACAAAATGAACAGTGGTCAATTTTACTTTGTGGGTAGAAGAATTTCATAAAGGAATGTGATACCTGAACTGGGTCTTGAAAAATAATTTGCTGTTTGTGAGATGAAAAAGGGACTGGGAAGGACATTTTTAAAAGAGGACATATTATGGCCAAAGGTGTACAAGTGTGAATTAGTATTCCACCCCCATGAAACTCCAAGTAGATCCAAATGGCTAGAGAATAGAGTTCAAGAAGAAAGGCAGATGGAGGTGAGCCTGGGGACTTGGGCAGGAACAAGAAGATGGAGAGAGAGTTTTTTTTAATCTCATGTATATAAATTGGGATTTTATGTAATAAGTAACACTGAAGGCTTGACAAAGTGAATAGACATCTTAAAATATCACTGACAGCTGGGTCATGGGGAGATTGTGGTGAGAGTCAGTCTAGAGGTGGGGTGTTCAGTTTAGCAGTTGTTTCAATAGTTCAGGAAAATCATGACATCACTTGAGCCAAGGCAATGACTAGGAGTCTGGAGAACAGAGAGGGATGAAATCTGATGGAACTCAGTGAACATCTGAATGTGGAAAAAGAACTGGAAAAGTCCAGAATGATTGGGTAGGAAGAAAGTGTGATTAATGAGGAGAGAGGAGACAAGAAGAAAAGGTAAAAGTAGGATGATCAACTTATCTAGGTTTGCCTGGGTTTTCCCAGTTTTAGTGCTAAGCGAGCTACATTCTGGGAAGCCCCTTAGTCCCAGGCTTACCAGGGTAATTGGTTATCACATAAGTAAAAGTACATTTAGAGGAAAATGCAGTTAGCTCAATTTGGTAGGTAATGAATTCCAAACCTATTGGGCAGTAAAACATTCATTTGGCATCTACTTAACCCCCAAAGAGCTGGCCACTTTGGTGAAAATTCAACCAACTAGTGTTCATTAACTATGCACCCTTCAAAAAGATGGTTTTCAAACAACTTTCACATTTCTAAGCCATCCTGTAAATACCATCCAGCTTTCGTGCAGTTAAGGTAGGAGGCCCTAATACAACTGGTTAGATAGTCTTTCTCCACCAGGGTGGGTGGGCTGCAGATACAATGCAAAGGATGAATGATGGGCACCTTTTGAGCCCTTTATGCAAATCACTTAAAAAATTAACCTTGGGGCACCTGGGTAGCACAGTTGGTCAAGCATCTGACTCTTGATTTTACCTCAGGTCGTGATCTTGGGGTCATGAGATAGAGACTGCTTCAGATTCTCTCTCCCAGTCCCTCTGCCCCTCCCCCTCCTGCTTCTGTGTGTGTATGTGTGCGTGCACGCGCCAGCACATGCATGCTCATTCTCTCTCTCTCTAAAAAACAAACAAACAAACAAACCTCAAAACCTCCTTAAAAGGAGGATGTCCTACAGCAACCTATAGACATTTCTATCAAGGGGACTACCCATCTTCTTATTACAAAACTATTATCAGAAAACAGAGTGTTTCCATTCTTTATTAATCGTATCACAGACACATCTGTACTGTACATATATAAACACTCAACATTTTTTTGGAAAATGAATTATTTTAAGCCCATAAAAGTACATATTATGTTTATTACATATTCAATCAAAACAGCTATAATCTCTAAATTCCCTTATCTTTTTTTAAACAAATAAGAATTTGAAAACCAGAAAGTTTTAGGTTTGTACAGTAGCTCTGGGATGATTCTAAACATCTAGTCTGCTTAGTAAAAGCCTAGAAACATCATGGCAAGAAGGTAGTTCCATTTGATACATTTATTTGTGCTTGAGACCAGTATTATTCTACCAATAGCATGCTCTATAAACTGACCCAGTGCTCCGAGAGTCCCCAAATGCCTTATTTAAAACAATGGGGCAGACATCGAGGATGGTGCTCAACTCTTAACTTAGCAATTCCCACTACTGATTTAAACCAGACCTTCAGTGTTATTTTAACATAGGTTTTGGATTTAATTATCTTAAATGTCTAAAAGAATGCATACAATTCCCAAACTGTTTATCTCTTTTATGGTAAAATCTCTTTCCCTATCCCTAGAAATCTGTTTTAATTATTTAATCAGTTTGGCTGAAACTCACAAAGCATTAAATTGTTAGTTGTTACTTAACATTCCTTATAAATTGCATTTATTAATTTCTGGATAGAGACTTGTCCATTGCTACAGTAATTTAAATTAGTACCACATGGTTACAGACCGCTGCTGAATGATGATTAAATCTTTGGGGCAAATTCAGTCTTTTAAGATTTAAATGGCACTAGAGATAAGCTAACCAAATTTGGGTCCAAGAAGTTACAATTTATCAAAAATGTAATAAACCATGGCCAGAATATTCATCGTAAGCAGCACATAATGTGGTCCATGAAATGACATTTTAGCATCTCTCTCACTGTGGTCACAGGGAAGTGCTGACGGTGCAGACACAGCAATGCTCCATTGATATTTAACAGTTCCCATCTACAAGGTACTTGGCAATATTGTGGCTTTTTATACACTCAAGTCCCCCTGATACTCTATCAGTCATTTTGTTATTCAACACACTGACATATTCCTTTCTTGGTGCTTTAATTTCACAGGCACAAACAATCAACATAGCAGACAACCCTTTGGAATCTCAGCAACAGAAGGAGGAACTCCAGGACCTTGTGGCATTTCAGAATGATGAATCGCTAGGGGAATGAGTTCTGTAGGGACTATAGACTTTAACCCGCTGAGGTACCGGTGATGAGGGGGAGGCTCTAGAAAAGTTAAGAGATCTCTCCCAGGTCACAAAGGTGAAGAGAGGCTCTAGAATTCAGTTTCCCTTACTTGTGATCCCAAACTGTTTCTTCAATACCTACCACCACTGCAGAATCCATTCAAACTGCTGTGACCCTGGATCTTAATGTTTACTCAGATCACTGAAAGGACCTGATCATGTCTTCCCAGGGAACCCACTGAGGAAATCAAGTGATTAAAAAAATGAATCTTCCCATTGCTTTTGAATACTTAAAAAAATAATAATAATTTAAAAAGAGGGTAGCAGGCAGGGCATAGAGGAGACCATAAGTGTCTCCTACCGTAAAGACTGACTGAAACACTCAGGTAAAATAACAAAATCAACTCATAAAATAATAGATTCATCTTCCTGCTGCTAAAGATAAATATTAAATAATCCTAGGTGCTGCTGGCTGAAAATTAATTTCTGTAAGGCAAATAGTATAGTATGTATATGTGTTTCAATTTCTGTTTGGCAAGGTGCCTATTTTGAGCATCCTGCACAGACCTTTGAAGTACTTGGGCTTCTCTGATAACGCAGATGCTTAAACAAGAATTGCTTCCTCGGGGCTCCTAAGCACTGTAAAAAGTCTGTTTCGGATTGTCAGGCTCCCAACTAATTCCAGGTATCCAGTTTAAAAACACAACATTTTTTTAATACATTAATGATACATCGCAACCTCTCTGAATTGAATTGTGCCAGAAGATGGGAGTGACATTAACTTATTAGAGGAGTCACAAAGTGCTGAACCACTGCAATTTGTGTTCCCCAAATTACAGTCAGGTGCAGTTGCCCGCATGGGGCAGGCTGAAACAGGATACGCAGTGAGAAAAAAAAGTGTTTCAGATAGAGCACTGTAATGATTAATTTACAATAGAAAAAAAAAAAAGGATAGAGGGCAAATAGTACATTGTATTCTAAATCATGAAACTATTATAGACGTCCCACCTCTCTACTCTTAGACCATGAGAGCTAAGCCATTTTATCTTCCAGCCCTACTTGTTCTGACTGTGCTTCTTTGATATTGATGTTTGACAAATCACATAAAATGTCCCCAGGAAGCCAAACACACTCAAGACCACTTATGTAGAAACTTCAGAAATGTTAAAATGAAAACAATAATAATAATCCACAATCTGAACTTTTTCAGCAATCATCTAAAAGCCATAACCATTTTTTTTTTAATCATGAACACTTATCCCTGGAAGAATCTTCTGTTAGCAGCATGAGAGTTAAAGCATGCGGTAGGTATTCTGGACCAAGCAAACATCATGAAGCAAGGTGAGCTCTTGGTGGTCATGGAAAAAGAAGAAAATCACTAGGGAGTCAATACATGGAGTAACCCTCACTTCCAAGTTTACTCAAGTTCTTTCTACAGAAGGATTTAGCAGAACATTGGCTCTATAAATGGAACCAGAGAGTGGGATCCCTCACTTTGATATTCTACTAACACTCCATGCCTCTTTCCAGAAGGGACATGCAACCCAGCATAGTGACCAAATTCTAACTTGCGTCACTGCATTCTGTCTCCTCCGAATACCTCCTGGAACTTCATCTGGTCTTCATTCCATGTTGTAAACCAATATGAGCTGTTGGAAAATTGCCCTTGAGGTGGCTGTACTTCAGCACTGGGCAACATGACTCATGAATATTTTTAACAGTCAAGGCCATATGTTCCTCTCCTCTGTAGAGCATGAAGCCAAATGGAGCTTCTTAAATAACACACAGTGTGGCAGCTACTGCCAGGCACACAGGGAAGAGGCTCAGAGTTGGATGTGTTCTCACAGTCAGAGATGGGAAAGGTCCGTGACTCTGAGACAGAATATCAGCTGACTCTGAGCTAAGAAAATATTGGGAGAATAGAAGAGTTGTTTTCTGTGCTCTGTTTTCACCTTTGTTTCTATGCTTGATTTACTTTACAAGTCAGTTAAGGGGAACACTTCTTATTAGGTCAGTCTTGAAGTTAACCCAAGTCCTCCTCCCCCACCCCACTCTCTCCCAGCACTCTGTCAGGATTCCAGGGTGCCCAGGAGCTGCTGCCCAGAAGCTTGCCAATACTCACAACTGTAGTCAAGAGAAAGAAAACTCCCCTTTCTTTATGATATTAATAAAAGTATCAAAATGCACAGACACCCATGGACATACGGTAAAGTGGAAGAAGCTTTTGAAGAACGGCTTTTGGAGGGGATGGGGCTTCGTGGCAAAGGAGAGCAATGGAAGAGACGAGAATAATAGGAGCAGTGTTGCTTGAAAGAGGACAGAGACCAAGAGGGATCAGGATGGAAAAGAAGAAAGGGCACAGAAAGGAGAAACTGGGGAACACCTGAGATTCATTTTATTCTTTACAGGTCTGCCAGACTTCCACTTTCTAACGACAATTCTGTTGATTTCCAACACGGCTTTGTTTTTGAATAGTGATCTATTTAGAATTATCCAGATTTTAGTTGACCAACTAAACTTATTTTCAACGTTTCTGAGTGAGTTTAATAACCTGATCAATATTTAAGAGCCCAGCACTGTCAGCCACTTTGTTAGGGATGAGGGATTGTCATGCATAGGACCGACATGGTTCCTGACTTCCCAGAGTTTATGGCAATCAGTGACTAGCATTTGATAAGCACTAAGGGAACAACTCTGTGGGGTTAGGGAAGGATCACTGGAAGAAGTAAGGGCTAAGCTGAGACCCTCAAGATACAGTCTGATCATCTTTGTAAGTCTACCTTGGAAGATTAGAGGAGTCTCCTAGTGGGCTCAGTGCACCAGGAGACCACTACATGGTTGCACATGTGGGGATAAGCAGAACTTGCTGGAGAGCAGACAGTGTAGTGTGTCACCAATCCTAGAAGGCCAAAAATATGCCAGCTGGGGGATTCGGTGTTGACCTTGAGTTTCTAAAATGTCATTGGAAAAAATACATAGCTGTGCCTTCTAGCCCCTAACTATTCTTGCCATCACCTCCTCCTCCCTCTGATGAGATGCCTTCCAAGTAAGCAGCTACAAATGGCAGGTAATGACTTTGGTTTTCTCTTGTCCCTTGTTTACTTTGGCATCTTGCTCACCCTGTGCCTTGTCCTATCTGGCGGGAAGGTTCCTGTGGCCCTGGTTCTATTACCACATGGCTGTAAGTGGCACTTGGGCACAGACAAAGTCTGTCAGGACTTAAAGAACTTCAAAAACAAATGCCACTAAACTCTTTACAAATTTGACATTTATAGTTTAGGGTAAATCAAACCGCCCAACTCTACATGGGTGGGTAAGCTTGCTACAAAACTTGCCTGGAATAGCAGGGGATTAATTTGACCTCATGCCTTCAGTAAGAGTTATTATTTTTTACTATCTTTGACCATATTCCCGAGATGCAGAATACTTTTGAAGTGTAAAAAATGCAATCATCCAAGTGCTTAGACTATCCCACATCAAGTATCTGTATGGTTAGAAAAAAATGAATATTTGCCTTCATGTAGAAAATATCTAGGGGAGAGATTGTTCATTTATTGTTTAGATAGGTTGCTGTCTGTTATACATGGGTTTAATTATTTTCCCCACTTGCTTTTATATGCACTTTCACTCCTGTTGTGACAGGGTTTATTATTATTATTATTATTATTATTATTATTATTATTAATCCCAGGAAAAAAAGAAAAAGATTTAATATGAAAAAAAGGAGAAATGCCATAAAATCTACTGTAATAATGTGTTCGGTAGGAACTATGGTCATTGCAGGGTAGAGTTGCACACCTACTCATTCTTTTGTGATGATCATGTTTTTACTATTTCAAATTTAATACTTTTTCTAATATATTATATGTTACCTCCCATGTATTTAAGCTGTACTTAAAAGCATGCTAAGAACTGGTAATTCTTTAATGGTTGTTCACTTACAAGCGATTGTGGGTCATTACACAATCATTTAAAGGGCATTAATGAGAACCATTTAATGGTTTTAGTAGAATATCATTGTAAGGGACAGGGGAAAAGTTACTGGCTGTAAATTTTTATGACCATTTCTTACAAAACGTATTACTTTAAAGATTTATGTATGTAACAATGAGTACAATAAAAGCCATGCTAAAAATAATTTGAAATCAAAGTAATGCATATAGATAAGTCTTTGCTCTGCTGCAATTGGGTGGGCACCTTTTAAAAACATCTTCCTTTTCTCCCTCGTTTCCTCCCTTCCACTCTCTCTCTCTACCTTTCATTCTTCCTCACTTTCTTCTCTCCCTCCTTTCCTACTTTCCACCCTTACTCACAACTTGCAGTTTCTTTCTTAAAAGTGATTTTTAGTACCATTAAAGATTTTGGTTTTAATGAAAACCATTACAGACAGAATCTTAACCAGTATGTTTTTTGGCTGGTGAGGGTGGAGAACAGAGGGGTAAATATAGCAGGACAACATTGCATAGACATGCCCCAAATGTAGTGGCTCTTTGTTTACAGAACTTTCCCTCATATATCATTATTTTAAACTATTTCCTCTTATATACTATAGGACTAAAATAGAAAATCCAATACTTTCTAGGACATCACTCTTTAAGGCAGGACAGGGGACTAAAAAGGGAGAGGAACTAGTCTGGTAGTACACCCACGGAAATCTGTAAAATACATACAGAAAGGAGCCTCACTCATACCCAGAGGAGCATGGAGCATCTGGCTCCATGCAGCTCACCTCTTGAAAAAGAAATGGGTATTTGAGAAGCTCACTCTACTGAGGGATAACCTTATTAAAGTGCTTTAATAACACAACAGTCATTGTATTATGCCTGGTTTTGTCCACTTGTGATTCTCGTGGAATACATAATGAATAAGACAATGCCCCTTTCCCAGGATTCTTGCATAAGCAGGAGGATATTTCTAATTAAAAAGGCAGAGTTAGCGCAGCACATGAAATGAACAGAACCATATCTCTAGAAATGCCGAGATTTTACTGTTTGCATTAAGTAACGCTTGTATTTCTCTCTGAAGCTAGCCCAATACCCATTACCAATAAGATGAAGATTTAAGATAACTTGGTCAAAAGATGGTGAATTACAACTTTTAATTAAAATGTAGAAAATAGTTGCTTTAAAATAAACATGATAATACTTTCATGATCATTAATTTTTTATGGAGAGAACAACAAAAGCAACCTGAATATTTTAGAATGTGACATTATAAAGTCAAGCAAAGGGGATTTTTAGGAAATTATGCATATCCCAGAGAGAAGATTGCATAGTTGATACTCTCCATTTCTAGTCCCTGTGGAAACCCTGGTAGTATGCAAACCCCACACACCTGGATATCCAGGGATTCCTCTGCTTGACCTATTCGGGTAAAGCAAGCAACAACTGGGATGATAAGAGGGTAGGGCAAGCACTGGGGTTCTACGGTTTACTGTCACCCAACAATTCATTCAATGAATAATCACAGGGAGAAGAAGAGCTGATTTCCTTATGTAGCCTAGATACCTTGATAAGAAATTTTTAAAAGTAAATTTAATATGCAGTTGAAAATATTATTGGTTCTATGTTCCAGATCCACTGTAGCACAATTGGTGAGGTGTGTGTGTGCATGCACACACACGCACACTATGGTTCCCTCACCAGGATGAGTTCATAGTGATGCAAACCTAGCTTCAGACCTCTTTCTAACATTATCTCCAACTCCACCCTTAAGTAAATGTCTTATTACTGTTAAGCCTTTTCTGGCTCAGTGTGCGTGCACAGTTTTCTCTGTCATATTACCATGCTGATTCCTGCCAGGGATCGCCTTGACTTCTCTCCACCCACATGCTCTCTATCTTCATCACCTCAAGTCCACCTCCTAAAGGAAGCCCTATCTGACCTAATGCTTGGCTTCAAAAATCTCCATCCACTACCAAATACCTAGGTAAACTGTGGTGAGAGTTACTGGGAAGATAGAACTGGGCACCCTCTGATAGGGCTTTTTTTTTTTTTTTTTTTTTTTGGATCAGTTGGCTTCTTCATTATTAAAATGAGGAAACAGTCATGTCTGCTTTATAAGGCTGTTGTGTTAATCAAATCAAAAACACATTTTAAAAGCATCTGGAATACCAGTTTCACAATAAATGTTCTTTCTTCTATTTCTCCTTACCTACCTTTCCAATTCAGAGAAATCTGTGTCTAAGCCCTTTTGGCATAACAACTTGTTACACTTACTTTCTCGTGACTTTTAATTATTTGTTTTTGTGAATTTTCATTCTCCATCATCTCTCCCCATTAGTCTATAATCCCACCAATGAAAGAACCCTTATTTTTGTATCATCATATTCCCTCTCTCCATGCACAGTAAGGATCAGTAAAATTTTATTAGAAGAGTGAATAATAAATACTTTCTCTAATGTCTGGTAAAAAATTAATTTCCATAAAATAAAAGCCATGAATTGGCAACATCGTACTCTATTTTTACCCCCCTAGTATGCTGGAAATGACTGAATTTACATACGGTGGGGAAGAAGCATCAAACAGTCTGATTCCAGGTTGTTTTCTACCATCTGAGCCGGACAGCTCTATAAGCTAATAGGTGGTACTACTGAAGTAAGATCATGCATTTAATCCCAATATGGATGTGTTTACTTTACAGAAAGAACTTCAATGTGCCTCGGGACCACGTCTGTGTATTTTCAAGCAAGCGTTAAAAAATAAAAATAAAGAACGCTATTGGCCCCAAGACAGTCTTAGGAAGTGAGCAGTGAGAATTAGTGTAAAGGAAAATAAAAATCAAGCCTCATCTACCACTTGTGATGGAAAGATAACCTTAGGTCTTGGTAGTCAAAGCACTGCACATTTTAGCATTTAACATTTAACTTATAAGCTTCTTCCATTGATGAAAGGAGGTGTGGTGCATGAAGGCAGCAGAGCAAAGCAATTATGAGTTTGGCCTCTGGTGCCAGATGGTCTGACTGTTCTGTGACCTAGTCAAGTTACATAGACATTCTCTGCCTCAGTTTCCTGACTGGTAAAATAGGAGAACAATAGTTCCTACTTCAAGCACTGTTTCAAGGCTTAAAAAGATAACACATGTAGAGAAAGCCCTTATAACAGGGCCTGGTATAGAGTTAGGGCCATGTGAGAATTAGGTATTAACCTGGCAAGATCTGAAAAGATTTGAGAGATTCTGTAGTAGTAGTTGTTTCTTCTGCTCAGCCTCCTGCTCCTTCATTATTAGGAACATTATTAGAAGCTTCATTATTAGCAGCATTATTCATTATTATCCCCAAACAGCATATCGGGAAGCTTGAGACTTGCTCCCTGGGTATTTCTTCCCCTCGATGGAGGAGTAGGAGAAGAGTAACAGCAGAAGCAGCATGGGCAGTGGATCCTCAAGTCCTTCTGCAATTGTTCATATATTTTTCAAAGCCGATCAACAAATGTGTGTGCCCTGTATTCTAAGGCTCTCAGGGCTGGTACCCTTTTTTTTTTTTTTTAATTTATGATAGTCACACAGAGAGAGAGAGAGAGAGAGGCAGAGACATAGGCAGAGGGAGAAACAGGCTCCATGCACCGGGAGCCCGACGTGGGATTCGATCCCGGGTCTCCAGGATCACGCCCTGGGCCAAAGGCAGGCGCCAAACCACTGCGCCACCCAGGGATCCCAGGGCTGGTACCCTTAAGTAGCACATCTGGATACCAAACTAAAAGCAAAACGAGAGTTGCAAAATAAAGAAACAGCTTTCCAAGGGGTGAGGCAAGTTAGCACGGGGCCACACCACCTAAATGAGAAAGGGGGCCACACCACCTAAATACCTTGCCCCCAGAGATCGCAATAGAGCAAGAACCACTAAATGCATGGCGATATCCACATCAACAACTTCTAACAAAGCTGAGCTCTCAGAATCCAAAGAAAATATTGGTGGTGCCTCCATCTGACCAGCAGCAGGAAAGTAATGATTTTTGTGAATTCTGCTAGGAAGTTGCTACGGCCTTAAAAGATATGCAGTAGGATGTGTCATCTGATTTGATGTGATTTCTAGAAAGAGAAAGGTAAGTTAAAAATAATAATTCCATTTTAATGCATGTTTACTCTTGCCTTTGTCTGGAGTCCAAAAACGACAACATGCTCTTCCCATTTACTAGAGCAGCATTATTTTTATATAAAATTTGAAACCATGTGCACTGACGAGGCACCCCTCTGAGAAGGTAAGCCTGATATTCCCATCTATCACATACCCTTCAGACTCTTCTAACTTAAGGGCTTGTCATTTCAGTGGGGAGGAGGATCTACCAAATACCAGCCACGTGGAGTTTTATTCCTTCATGCTGTTCGTGATAAACTTCAGGGGACATATTTTAACATTCAACAAAACCTGAAATTTCTGGGGCCACCCCAGCAGGAGGATAATATCACTGCTCTGAGAGCAGCACTGAGTTTTAAGACACTGCCAAACAGTCCATAGAATGGCATAGAATGTGACAATGTATATAATTCCTGGGGGTAGGGGGATACGGACTGGGGTGGGGGGGGGACTCTGCAAGCTTCAAAAATACCTGGTATTAATCTACAGCTCATCTCCCACATTATCATTATTATTATTATCATGATGACAAGGATGATGTTATTGTTATTGTTCTTTGTCTTCTTAGGAATAGCCTCTTTTGGGAAGAGAGAACCATTCACCTTCTGGCAGAGCAGTCATTCTTTTGGATCACAGGGTATTATTTTGCCAGCTTCTCAGGGTTGCTAAATTGCTGAGAAAACCGTGGGGGTTTGGGCTTCATGCCTGGAAGAGGCACAGCTGGAGATCAGCTCTGGGTGCATGCCTCCACCATGCTCCTCTGTCCCTTTGGCCCCATTCCCTACAACTGTAAGAAGGAGAAAAGTTGCCAGATCCAGCTTTCCTTTCGAATGCACTTCAACCACCATTTTTGAGGACCTAATCAGACCCAGGTCTGTGCTAGAGACTGTTGGAGATAAGAGACAAGTTTTGGACACAAAGTTGAGACACATTGAATTCACACATACACACGTACACATATATAAACACGTATACACACACACACACACACACACACACACACATACACACACACCATCAGGCCTTAAAGAGCAGAGGGTAGAAATATCCTTAAGCTCTCCTGTCCTTAGAAATGAGTTAGAACATCCCTAGCAAAGCCCTAGGGAAAGTGCATTTGCTGGGACATTAACCAAGATATTTGGAGATCTCACTTTTCTGCTGGTAGTAGGAGAGCAAAGACAATGTTAATTGCAAGAAAATGAGCAAAGAAGCAGGTTTTAACTTTCATGCTCTCACAGGGCCAGAGAGGGAGATTACAAGGAAAGCACAAAGGCAAATGCATGCGGCGGTCTCCTGCGTCCCCAGGGAGGGAGATGAGCATCACAGGATTTGCTGTGGAGGCCCACGGCCAGCACAATCTATTAAATAGCTCAAGTTAGTCAATGTGGAAGAAATTTTTAGACACACATGCCCAACCATATGTGCATGGCCAAGATTTAAAATAGAAAAGTGAGAGACTGTTGGATGACTGAGGATTTTTCCCTTGCCAGGAAGTCCTCCTTAAGGATTTCATAGCTTGCAAAAGAGAATTGCTTGCCAGACAAGCCAAGAAAAAGACACAGAAGATTGGGACCTGCTTCCTTAATGATGAAATGTCATACTGCTATGTAAATCAACCCAAAGAAAAGAGGCAGGCATGATTAAGATGGCTCTGCAGAAACAAGGGAGGTTTCTCGACATCTCTTCCCTAAACTACTGTAATTCCTCAGACTTCAGGGCTGAAGGCATGCACACACAATGGAACCTTATTGGTGGTGGCATTAGGCAATAAAGGAAACCCCTGTCGTAGAAATTCCATGTCACAACAAAAAATTACACTGTATGTCCCCAATTCATGAGGGCAAATTTTCTGCTGTCACGTAGGTGGCAGATCAAGAAGCTCCTCTGTTGGGTTTCAGTATTTGTTTGTTTTAATGTATATGGAATGACATGATAAGAACATACGATGGATCTCTCTAGCCAGGTAAGAATCAGCTTTATTAATTTTCAATCATATCAAGTAGATAATTTTTAGTGCTATTTTACTAGCAAACACCCATCTCAGCAAGCCCGTGTCTCAGTTCCTTTCTCCCTGCTTTTCCTCTAGCTTCTCTCCTCTTCCCTTTCTTCCTGAGCCCAGAAGAAAGAAGTGAGATGGCATGCCATTCTGTAGCATGGTGTAATAAACACTGAGATCGTCTGTGATGGCCAATGTTTTGTTATGTCATCACTCAATATGTACGGTTGAAAATATTCTTGTCATGTCTGGGAAAAGAGTGGTTTGGGTACGGCATAAAAATAAAGCTATTCTCTCATACCTTGGAAGCTTCGATACTTCAGGGCTCTGACTCTTGGGTCATTTACTGTAATTTATGTGTTCCAGAAGAATTGCAATCACATCTTCTAGAAGTTCCATATCCCAGGAAGCTTCCTCCTAAATTGTACCATCAATTTTCAATTCACTTAGATTCCTATAATTTTATGACTAGAGGGGGCTTTAGAATTGATTTAATCAAATTCTGTCATTTCACAGAAGAGAAAGGTGAGGCCCTCAAATGTTAAGTGAGTTGTTATATTACAAAGGTACTTGCTAGGTAAGTCAGTGTGAGTTTCATAGTCCTTTGCCTTCTAGTGTAGTATTCTTAACACTACTCTCAACTTCAGTGTCATGTTATATAATTAACTCTTCCATGTTCCCAGTAATAATATGAGATCTCCCTACTAAAAATCAGCCTTTATGTTTAAAGTTCAGTCTACCGAAGCAGAAGTGATCTCTGACGACAATCTGGAAAAGAAAACAATTCCTACCAGAAAAAAAATGGGAGATGCACTGCTGCTAACAAATCAAACTAGGATTGCTTGAATTCATTAAATATCATAAACCCATTACTAATTCATGCAAGGAACAGTCCTGTATTATGAAGAAAATATTAATATGATGAAAGACTAGCCCATGAACCACCTGGAGAGTATCTGTCAACCATAAGTGTTTCCACGCAGTAATAAGAATCACTGCTTCACAGGCAGTGAGGTGGCTGCCATATTCCTCCACTGGGACCACTCAAATTATCACCTCCACCATCATCAGTAGTGAACTTTCGTACATCTTCTCTAGAAAGCAACAATTCAGTTGCTAGGAATTGACAGTCTTCATTTACATCCCAGCTGTAAAGATGGTATAAAGGAGCGCATCCACTCTCTTCCCAGAGAGACAGAAGAACAACTTCAAGGAATATGACTTCACACTAGATGATGATGCCATGGCTCTCTAAGGAAACCCATCCCACAGTCTTCTAATCAAGCCATCAATATCTCTAACCCATGGGCTACATTTTGATCTTCATCTTTCTTGTCAACGTCAATTACTCTTTTAGGGTGCACTTGGGGAAGGCTTCTAAACTCCTAACAAAATGGGGTTCTATCACTCTTGAGGAACCGCACAATCAAGCCGAACAACCTGCTTTTCTATCTGTCCCCCCGCACCTTTATTTCTATTCTGTCTTTCCAAAGTAGTGAAGAGCAATAGAAAGAGGATTAAACTGGAAATCCAGAGACTTGAATTCCAGTTCTAACACCTTAACTAAGTACACAGCTTTGGGAAAACCACTTGATCTCCTGGACCTTGGTTTCCTCATCTGCAAAAAGAAAGCGTTGAAGGAATGAACACAAATGTTTAATGCTTTAGTATTCTGGGAACTTCCTATAGCACAGGATTATTGCTAGAGAAAGGATGTCAGATTATAAAGCTCCTGGAAGTTCTCTCCTGGCTTAAATTACAGTGTCAAACAAATTCTGAGCCCCGAACAAATAATCAAGTGCCAAGGGAAAAAATTCCGGCATTATTTATTGCCCTGTAAGTTGCTATGAAATACTAATGTCAAGTACTAGTGATGGTACTTGAATTACTGTATGTACTCAGATAATTACTGTATGTAATTTGCAAATATGCAACAGCATGTACATTGGAACGATAAGGATAACAATACAGTTGATAACAACTTAGGCTTGCATGAGATTATTTTACTTAGCATTTCAAAGTGTTTCATAAACACTGGCTCATCTATTTTCTGAATACCAATAATGCAAGGTACAGCTGGGGACAGAAAGAGAAGGAGTGAAGTGTATATCCACACTTTGGAGGTGGGCAATTGGGGCTCTGACAAAAGTACTGATTTCCCCTGGGTGATACAAAACCAGAAACAGACGTGGAAACATGGACCCCGTTTCTGGGTAGGCAGCCTGCTGCTCAGAACACAAGCCCACCCCAGCTCTTCAATTTACAGTATGAAGTTTATGACATGGCATTACCCAGGCACTTTAGGGTGTCAATTTCCTTTACAATTTTATAAAATATCATTTGGAAGGAGGAAGAAATTTATGCTTGTGCACTAAGAGCTCTCCTGTCTGCCCACCCTCTTGGGATAAGAGTTGGTTTCACCTGAACAGAGTTGCAAATAGGAGGCACACACTCAATGCTGGGAAAGCCATGGGGTTTTGTTTTTAATTTAAAGAACGACTCTGATTTGGCTACACATTTTAAGCAGGCACTGTATAATACAAATCCACTGAATTCACTCAGACAGGAACAAGTTATGCCATCCTAATACTGTCTAGAAACCAGATGTATAGTTACTGTTTTTCTTTTCTTATTTTTTTTTCTCTTGCTGCACAAAATTAGTTCCTCGGATACCAAGATTCTAGAGGCTCATTGTCTTGCAAAATATTCAGGTGCCTCACGATGATCTACAATAATAAACCTCCAGTGCTATGGCAAAACACAGATAAAAATGTAAAAAAATATATATGCATGTATACATAAAATGAAATATAGATGTGGTATGAGTGAATCACAACACAAAGAGAAACCAGGGAGGGTGTGAGGACGATAGCTTCCCTTCCAATCATGTGAACTGGGAAATAGGATGGATGCTCATTAAAGTAGTTTACCAGGACTCCAATTTGTTCTGTGATTAAGAGGTATCGGTTGGAGGAGATTGGTGAGGGGGATCAATATACTTGTCTTCATTCTTAATTCTTTTTTAATGTCTCTGTCTCCACAGAGCAGCTCAATCAGAGATGTAGAGTCAGTCTTTATCCACCAGGGGGCTGTACTTCAGAAAGGAAACCCAAAACCCCCAAAACAAACAAACAAACAAAAAACCCTAAGCTTTGGGCTATAGCAAGTCAATCAAGCTGACACCCAGCTCCCTCTGTCCCAAATGCCCAACTTTTGTTCAAGTGCTGCCATGTTTCTGGCCAAGAGATGTGATGGGGGTGAGACATAGAGGATGGAAAGAGTCATGGAAAAAAGCTACTCATTGATCTTAAAATGAGATGGTAGTATAAAGTACCTAACAGTCTTTTACTCTGAACACCCGATTGACGCTGTTCCATCACATCTGCATCTTTCTCTACAACTCAAGCTAAGAGGAGTTCTTACCTAAAACTCTGTGCTCCCATAATCTGAGGCCCACAGGAACGAGATCCATCTTCCTCTCTCTGAGTCTCCCAGGTTCAAACTCTCTGGAGACCGTTCTTAGCCAGGGGGTAGTTTTGCCCACAAGAACACATACTGCAATGTAAGGAGACACTTTTGATTGTCAAAACTAGGGGGAGGAGAACTACTGACTGGTATAGAGCAGATAGAGGTCAGGGATTCAGTTAACACATTTTACAGTGCATGGGGCAGCCTTCGATAGCAAATAAGTGTGAAGTAAATAATTACCCAGTTCCAAATGTGAATGGTGCCAAGATCCACAAATACTGCTCTTTGGTGATAGGGATACCTTGATGCTTCCACCCAAGTGGCCAGTGACATAACTGACTGAACTCTGAATTATTGTAAAAGTCTGAAATGTAGAATTCCTCCTACTTCCTAATGTGTATGCTGCATAGAGCCAAATGTAGGGTCATTTTCACTGTCGCATCTTTTCAAAATGAGTCAATTCAAGGGACTGGAAAGGGGCTAGGAAGGTGGAAAGAAGTTGTGTTGTTGTTGTTATAATCCTTCTGTGCCTATAAGTTTCTATTTGTATGCCACAGACTGTTAAGTGTGTTCATTAAAACCTGTTCCTTCCACTTCTTGGTATATAATAGAATATAATAGACTATATTTCCCAGGCTCCTTTGCAGTTGCACAGCCATGTGACTGAGTCCTAGACAATGGAATGTGAGAGGAAGTAATAGAAGCATTTCTAAGCCTGGCTTATAAAACATTATCACATGATCCTTTACCCTCTTTCTTTCCTTGACTCCTGGCCATATACAAGGTCCTAGCAAAAGAATCCAAGGGTGAAAGGGACAGTGGTTCCACTAGATAGAAGAAACCTTGGTCCCAGAAGGACCATACTGAAGACCACTTGTTAACCAACAACACTTGCATTGGACTTTATGTGAATAAGAAATAAAATAAGCCGCAAGGAATTGGGCATTGTTACAGCAACTAGCATTACTTAGCCTAAATTAACACAATATGCATGTATTATTTTAACAATTATAATTCAAATATAATTAAAAGCTAGTTTTCAAATATTTGTTAAGAACATATTGCTGTCGAGTTTCTGTTTTAGATTTTCAAAAATGCCATAGAAATTTCTTTTTCTGATGTAAATTGACCCATATCACTTTCTTCAGTGGCTTCCTGTTGCACTTAGCATAATATTTAAAAATTCTTATTATGATTTGCGTGGCCCTCCTCAATTGCAAAAGAATATTATGCTTGAGGTATGATAACAGGAGCGTTTTGATGAAAGGATGAGCTTTGTCTCCCACTACAGGTATGAAGAGATCAGATACCCCTTTCTGCATGGCTAGCAGCTAGAATGTAGGCTCAGATAATCTAACATTCCTAATCAAGATTTTAAATCTTAAGGAAGTAAAACAAAGACACAGGGATAGTTGAGAAATCATTCAGTGTAAAAGTCTTGACTATATTAGCACCAAACATCCAGGGCATTAGTGGCAGTGGCATGCATTATTCAGACTCTTCCTGTATAACTTTGTGTTGTCCTGCTGCCTAGCCTCATTTAGATCTTGCCTATTTCTTAATTTGAACTTCCTATTCTTTCTGTGAGCAATTAATTTTTTTTTTGCTTAGTTAACCAATTTTAAAATGGACTGCTTGCAAGCAAAACTCATGAGTGATAGAAAATCTGCCCTTACCCCAGGAATGTACACTTTATGAAGGCAGGAACTGTGTCTGTTTTGTTCAATGTTCTATCTCCACCCTGCTACCTAATATCTAGTACATCATAGAAGCTGGTTAAATATTTTTTGAATGAATGAATGAAGATAGCAGAATAGCAAGCAAAGTTTACACATCAGCCATCAGTTCCATCCTTCCACCTCAAAATCAAGATTTAATAAAGCGGGAAGTTAGGAATATAAGGAAGATAGGGTTGGGATCCCTGGGTGGCGCAGTGTTTTGGCGCCTGCCTTTGGCCTGGGGCGCGATCCTGGAGACCCGGGATCGAATCCCACGTCGGGCTCCCTGCATGGAGCCTGCTTCTCCCTCTGCCTGTGTCTCTGCCTCTCTGTCTCTCTCTGTGTAACTATCATGAATAAATAAATAAAATCTTTAAAAAAGAAAAAAAAAAGATAGGGTTGAAGTGGAGGGAAATTAACACTTGAGTAATGAGAGAAAGGCACTGGGGGAAGGTAGTGCTCACTAAATACTTTGTGGAAAATGGAAAGCCAGGTCTCCTGGGTGGCTCTGCAGATGAGCATCTCTGCATTTGGCTCAGGATGTGATCCTGACAATCCCAGGATGGAATCCTGCTTGGGGATCCCCTGAGAGAGCCTGCTTCTCCCTGCCTATATCTCTGCCTATGTCTCTGCCTCTCTCATGAATAAATAAATAAAACCTTAAAAAAAA
The DNA here is from genome assembly GCF_053574225.1 of Canis aureus. Classification (NCBI taxonomy): domain Eukaryota; kingdom Metazoa; phylum Chordata; class Mammalia; order Carnivora; family Canidae; genus Canis; species Canis aureus. The sequence continues at coordinate 62,097,686 of NC_135621.1, read as the reverse complement.
AGAAAAGAAAATTAAGTGCAAGGTCTAATTTAATTGTATTGCCTCCTGCTGGACAGTAAGATTAGTGCAATAACTATAGCTCTAAATTAACTATGGCAATTCAGTTTTTTGGCACATGACTGCTTCCCAAAATGTGGAAGCTTGTTAATGTACACTCAGGTTCCCATCCTGAAAAAAAGTAATTCCAACTTTCTAACACTCAACATTCTAGCTCCAACTCCTTCATATATTTGGCAGATTGGTTTTAAGGATCCAACACAATAAATGTATTTTATAATGCTTTATAAATTAATAGAGCATTATATGAATGTATGGAAAGATCATTATGTGCATAATTCATCCTAGGAATAGCAACAAAAATTTCAAAGGAACCTCTGTCTCTCAAGAAAGCTCACATGTCTTTCTACAACATGGGCTGCAAATCCAGTTTACAGTGTAATGATACTTTTTCTTCCACAGGTATAAATCAGTCATTTTTGTTAGAACTTCTACCCAAGAGTAGAATACACTGTTTCTGAAGATATCACTAAGGAAATGAGGGTTTGTGTAGAATCTATGAGGAAAGAAATCCAGTTTTAAAGAAATGAAATTCAAATGGTGGAAATTTTTATGGAAATCTCAGAGGTCTGTATTACTTGGTACAATTTGATATGGTGGAGCTGACTTCAGGTTTTCTGGAGGACTTCATGCTCTCTCCTACTCATTCAGGAGCATGCCCCTGAATTTTTTCATGAGGCATAATAATTACTACAGACAGAAGCTACGTCTGATTTAAAGTTCCCATGCATTATAGGCACTTCAACTAGGTAGCAAATGCTTGTGATTCCTGCTGCAGAGAGGTGGACGAAGTACCAGGGATGCCACCACTTGAGGACAGAGCAAGTGGCCACTCTATACTTTGTAATTTCAGTCTCCGGGAGAATCTTGAAGATACCATTGCACATATGAGCACACAAACTCTCCATCTGATGACTTATATCTAAAGCTCATGTTTGATTAGTTCCATCAAACATGAACTTAAATTTTGACCCCCTTCAAAATGTAAAAGCCTGAAGGGTCAAAAATATTTTGCATAGGGTGATATAAGGGGAAATACACAGGAGTATGACTCCGGGAAATCTGTTTTGTTGTTGTTGTTGTCTTTTGTTGTCGTTTTTTCTTTTTCTTTTTCTTTTTTTTTTTAAGAAATCCAGCTTTTATTTCTGTCTCTGTCACAAAACGAATTTGGTCAAGAATTATAACCACCCTGGAAGTCATTTTCCTCATTTATAAAACGAGAATGTTGGAATAGGATGGGTGAATTTCAAAGATATGCTAGCAGTATATTTCTTTCCTTCAATCAATCTTTGATTCTTCATAAACATTCAGTAGGTAAAAATGTGTAAAAATGGAAGCAATACTCTGCTTGGAGCACAGGGCAGGGATTGGGAGCCAGGAAAAGGCTCTATGTTCAGCAACTGTGGAAAGCAATGGACAAGTTAAGCTCAGTGCTGAAGTTCACAAAGCTCTAAAATTGAACACTTGTCTTTGAAATTTTTAATTGAAGCAGTCGACATACAATGTTATATTAGTTTTAGGTGTACAACACAGAGAGTCAACATTTATATACATTACAAAATGCCTACCAGTGTAAGTGTAGTTACCATCTGTCACCGTGCAAAGTTATCACAATATTATGGACTATAAGAACTTTTGTTTGCAGAGTGAGATGGGTCTGAACTGCAGAAAAGAGCAAAAGAAGACCAAGGAAAAGTTTGGAAAGGCCTGCTTTATCTAGCTCACAACTGTACCTAATGTGGGTACTGGTTGCCACTTAAGCAAATGGTGGTTTGGAATCCTGGACACTGAAGATGGAGACCCAGGATCGAATCCCACATCGGGCTCCCGGTGCATGGAGCCTGCTTCTCCCTCTGCCTATGTCTCTGCCTCTCTCTCTCTCTCTCTCTCTCTCTCTGTGACTATCGTAAATAAATAAAAATTAAAAAAAATTAATAAAGTAACAAGGATATAGCAGAAGAGCATCCTGCTAACCACCTGTAGCTGGCTGGCCAATATAAAAAGAGAGATCTATGACATTTTCAGAGACTTATAAGTCTCCATGTGTAATGCAGTGCCCACCTCAGCCTAACCCACTTCAGCAGGTGCCCACTGGCTGCAGATCTGTGGCTCGGTCAGCTGAGAGTTAATCCCTCAAGCTCTGCAGACAGAACAGCAGGGAGGGGAGGAGGTAAGGCAGGGAGAGCCAAGCTGGATGCAAAGAGCCAGACACTGCCTCTAACCATAGTCCCTACATAAGTCCCTCTCAAGGAAGCATCTCTCCCTCCAAAAGATGAGCATATTTATCAAACCATCAAAAAGGGGAGAAAAAGAAAAGAAAATTTAAAGGAAAATCTCCCTTCCTGAAATGTGTGGTAAGTTTGGGGACCCAGATTTAAAACTGTATCTCTGGACTAAGTTCAAATCTAGCCAAACATTATGTTTCCATTCAAAAGTTTCAACCTGCTGTAGAAAGAAGTTCTTACTTCACAAACTCAAATGCACTGATTAAAAGTGAGTGCCACAAACATACACTCCAATATCATCAAGAGCGAGTCAGAACCCACACCAGAGTTAACAGGAAACTCGGTGGAGGAGAGTCAGAGTCACCACTGAAACAAAAGCCCTGGCTCTGAATGCCAGCTCAGCAGGCAGCGCTCGCCTTTTCAATGGGACTCACTCTTTGATGTGTGTTTTTTAACGGCAACTTTCATGTGGTGATGGAAGAAGCTAAGAGCAAGGTGGTAGCATTATGTGAAGACCAATGCTTTCAAATGCCCTTTGCCCTTCAACAGCACCAGGCAGACAAAGAAGAACCACATAGCCCAGAGAAGCCTACCTGTTTTTTAAAGAATATCTGTGCTAGCAGAATCTAAAAGGGTGAGAAGGAGCACGCTCTTCAATGGCAGAAAAAAATTTGGTGGGGTCACTTAGAGAGATAGATTTGGCTTAAAATAGGAGTTCACTTACAGCTTCACTTGGATCATAACCCAAATTAAAATTATTTGTGTCCAATTAGCTTAAAATAAAATATCCTGGCGTGTGGCAAGTCTTTCACACGTTTATTTTCAGTAGCGGAGGAATGAAGCAGCAGTAGAAGTAACAGGACCCAGAGCCTTGGGAAACTATACAGGTGGGTCTTGTTTTACATAATACATACATTCAAAATACATACATTCCTGGGAAGGCTAAGTAGAAATGGAACAATATTTTTATATATAAGGTGCATGCTATTCTAAAAGCATGTCACTAATAACTGTATTTTGACAGATGGAGTTTTTCATATTCTGGATTTGTCTAATTAGGTTGATTTACTCCAAGGATCTGAGCCCACTGTTTGAGGGTCCCTTAGCAAGTAGCAAGTTCCTACAGGAGACCTTTCAAAGCCATTCTAGGTCAGCTGACTGAAAAAGCCACATGGCGAAGGAGCCAGAAATGCACCTAATCTCCTTAGATAGGAATAGCCAACTAGGAACTCTTAGCTGCTCCATGGAACCATGTATTATAGGACATTTTCCAGAACTGGGATGGGGCTGACTGTTCTCAGGAGCAATGAGAGAGGGAAGGGTAGATACTATGTCCACACAACAGGATGGGATGCTATTTGGAGTCATGTTTGCACATAGCCATGTTTCATTGAAAGCCAATGGTTCAGACTGTCAATGTGGTTATCTTGGCCCATGTGAGGGAACCACACACAGAGCAAAGAGCTTCCCCCTTCTCAGGGGACACCAAAGCTGGAAGCCATCTGTTCAGAGCTTGACTGAGAGGAAGGTGCTGAAGCAGGAAGGAAAGATGAGGAAGAAGGAAAGGAAGAATAGAAAAGGGGGAGATAAAGAAGCAGGGCTCTTCATCACATGTAATGATAAAGGCTAAAGGGGAACATGACAAAATTCAAGGTTTTTTAAAGGTCTGGTTGAATATGAAATATTAACAAAGTCCAGGATATTAGTAAGTGTTTGGTCACATACTCCATACTACACCCCAATCTCTCGAAGCTTAATGAATGTATTTTCGGAACAAATAAAAGGAAACACTATTTTTTCTAGAAAGCAGCAAACTGAGCCACCAAGAGGTGGTTAACTGAAAGTTGAAAATTATATTTTTAATATTTCTCCATTTTTAATCATTCCCATCAAGCCATTCTGATATTGGGGTTTTAAGAGACACTCAGCATACCTCCATTTGTCTGGTGACAATAGCCTTATGCTCTCTCAGGCCCTAGTATGGCTTCCATCCCACTATATTATAGCAGTTTTGACAGTTTTCTCTTGTAGAGCACTAACGCTGGCTCCTGCCCACCTTCCAGGCCCCTGCCTGCCCCCATCAGCTGCACAGGGGCATTGAGTGGCTGTTCCCCGTTCTATAACGTGCTCTAACTCAGGCACCAGTGGCTTTTCACCTTCCTTCAGCCTCTAGGCAGCTCCCATGAGCCCGCAGCTCAGTTTTCACCTTCCCTGACTCCCTCCTTTGTAAAGAGCTCTCTCCTATAATTCCTTATCACCTAAAATTTATTCTCACTTAGCACCCATCAGGAGAATTTGTAATGACCTGTGGAACTGTTGGTCCACAGCCAGCCTGTGAGCACTGTGAGGACAAGTAGTGGGCCTTTGTCTATGTAGTCCCAGCACCTATCATAGTGCCAGGCAGATGCCCACTCACTACTGCTCAAAACGTGCTGCCACAGAGGAGCCATCGGGTATTCCCCCATGCATTCCTTTGTTGCCTTGTCATAGGCACTGTCTACCCCAAGGGAGCCTGCTTTATGGTCCAAAAGCATTAAGTCCAGTGGGTAGGACAGGTTTTCCCATCTTCTTTGAGCATGCTCCACAAGCGGTGCCCTCAAGAAGGTAGTCCTGTTATAAAAAACTAGCCACTGCCCACATAAACGAAATATTGGCATGAGCTTTACATTAAGTGATGTTACAGAAAACTGGAGAGAAAGTCTCTTGTGGCTTGCATAAGGACAAATCGGGAGAGCTTCATTTTTATGTTGAGTACATATGTGTGAAATACTGAGTGTATTACTTGGGTTCTCCAAGAAGTAGATGTCAAAATGGGATTAAATGTGCCAGAAGTCTAGTAGAGGAAATGCCCACAGAGGAAGAAGGGGATGGAACTAGAGAAGGCAGGGAGAGCCTTCAGACCACAATACAGTTCTGACCTTATGCAGGGGAAGGAAAGTGGGGAAGAACGAAGACCGAGTAGAAAGTTTCTACTGCAGCACGGTTCCAAGGAAGGCTGGGTCAGGCCAATGCAGAGTCTGTCATGTCTGTCATGCCTGTCTCCCTCTACCCTTCCTCTCTTCACTTCCTTTTTCTCTCTTACTTTGAATCTGCATTTAGAATTTTGGATTGTTTATGACCTTAGGGAAAGGGCATTGCTATTACTAAAGCCATCATGAAGTACATAAGCATCCTGTTTCACAAGACATCACAAAGGGAATAAATATCCCAGTCTATCATGAGCCTCAATCCTGAGTCTTAACAGGCATTCACAGAAGGTTGACTGAGCCACGAACATTTATTGAGTGATTACAGGTGCCATGTTCTCTCCTAAGCTCTGTAGGAACTGACTCATTCAGTCCTCACAATAATCCCACCAGCTAAATGTTAAGTTATCTCCTTTTAAAGATGAAGAAATTGAAGCCCAGGCTGTTTACTTACTCAGTATCATGAAACTAGTAATTGGCAGAAGAAAATTCAAAATTAGCCCATGCTCATAATGACTGCGTCTAATAGTAGCCTAAGTAACCTAGCCAGGGATGCTGTGTGTTGCAGAGGCAGCTGTACACCAAAATGTTCTCCTTCCTGTTCTCCTTTCATACTTTGGACCTGATGCTGGGATATGGCTTTCTCGGATACCCTGCCCCTCACATGGCTTTATGAGTAATATCCGTCAATACTCTAGACTGAGAAGGGATGTGTGCCACTTCTGGACCAGCGTCTTTAAGAAGACGGTACAGATTCCCCACATGTCCTTTCTTCTCTAGGCTGGAACCCTTGATACCTTGTGACCCCAGAAGCCATATGCCACCAATAGCAGAGCTGCCATTAGCTGAGGTCTTTGAAGGCTTTTGTGGGGACACATCCCACTACTGACTATAAACCAACTTGGATTTTTTACCTTACTGTGTTTAAGTCATTGTTACAATGACTTAATAAGAAAATCTGAATGTTATAGCAGTTATCCTTCCCTGCCTAAGAAGATGAGGAGTTATCTCCCTGGAGGGGCATGATGTAATTGGCTTGAAGTCAGAGATAGTAAGAGCAAAGGCAGGAATCAAATGTAGAGCAGGAACTCAGTGAGAGGAGGAGAGCCAGAAGAGAAAGGAGCCTCAGAAGTCTTGGCAGAAGCTCCCGCAGTCTGACTGCTGTCTCTGGAGAGCTACTCTAGAACGTGGGATGCAGCAATCTTAGTGTCAAAAGACTCAGAGTCAAGTGTTGATGCGTAAGATGGATCCATCCACACTGAAGCAGGACCCAGGTATCACTGCAACTGTAAGGCTTGGGAAGTTGGCATAAAACAGGCATCATGAGCCATTGTGTGGCAGAACAGATTGTTGGGATTCTTCTACGTGGGAGAGTCTTCTACCCCAGAGAAGTGGGAGGAAAACAGGAATCAAGAGAAAAGCCTGTATAGATTGGGCATTTGGGGTTGGCATGAGGGAAAGGGCCACAATTTAATGATATGCAGCAATTCACTAGTGCACTGTCAGTCTCCAAACTCATTCCAAACCCATACAGAGAAGCTACCAGGAAAAAAGTTAGATATTCTCTCTCTGTTCAATGACCATTATCTGGCTAAAGGGCACTAAAATGCTGGAAGTCATTGCATAGCCAAACGGAGTCAATGCCTTGTGGATAACAAGTCTTTAAGAAACTGGGCACCTGTGCACATAAGTCTCCCTCAGGCCTCTAAGCCTTCAGTCCCCATCTTTTATCCATGGTCCCAAGGAAACTCTCCTAGAAGCACGCAGAATTATCTTTAAACACTTGGAAATGACAAGGCCTTTCTGTGCTAAGGGCTCAGGGGTCCAAATCTGTCCCTATCTTGGCTCCTATTCAGATATAGCAACTCCATGGAACCCCAGGGTACAGTGAATACAACACAATATGTTTTTTCAGGGCACAAAGGGTGCTAACTATCAAAAAGTACACTGCCTACTCAGGGTACATTGTGCATTCTAAAAACATATAAGTGCTCTTCTGCCTTCATGAAGAAGGTAAAAGCAAGAAAGTGGATTAAATGGACAAACAACAGCCTACTTCAGATTTGGATATTGCATTGTCTTCAGTGAAGTGTTTCTAATGTTCTTGAAGCTTGCAAATAATGAAAAGGGTATCCCGCCCATTGAAATCCAAGTAAATATGCTGTAATTGGTTTAGAGTGCCTTTAATACTAGTGTTCTCATGTTTTAAAACTCTTTTTTCCAAGTTTCAATAACATGTTCTTGAAAGATACACTCTCTAAGTAATTCTTTGTCCTCAGGAAGACACTCAAATCACTTTTCTAAACTGATGGTCTGGCATTCTTCCAGAACTGATTTAGAAGTTATGGCTCACACCCCATGTCTGAGTCTTCTAACCTTGGCACATTCCTAAGTCCCATGAATAGGGTTGGCAGTTGGGAAGGATGGCTATAAAAAGAGAGAGAGAGCTGCATGCATCTAGCTCTGTTTAGCAAATTTTGCTTTCACGAAAATCCTAGAGAGTCAAGAAGACACTGCCAAGATACCTACAAGATCTCAGAAACCTGTTGGACCATTCCATATGCCATATCATACTAAAAATAACTTAAATTTCTATAGAGCTTTGTAGTTTGCAAACACTTTTATATGCATCATCTCATCTGATCAATGTAATAATCATGGAAAATATGCCGAGCAAATATTATTATCTCCATTTGAAAGATAAAGATACTGAGGCACAGGGGGAGTTATGTTCAAGGTTACTCAGCTATTATTGCCTCAGCTGAGAAAGAAACTCAGTCTTTAGGCAGTGAGTTTGGTTCTCTTTGCACTACACCACTCTGCTTCCTCAGGAGCCAGTGTGGATTCTGGTGTTACAGAAGTGGTTTCCCATCTGCTTCTGATGATGGTCACCTCTGTGACCTGCTCACAGCACTGGTCATGCCAGGCCAAAGAGGAGAGAGAGATCATGGTCACGGGGAGGAATACCACCTCCAGGCAGGATGCAGGTAGACATTGGTAGAGGTATCAATAGAGGAAAAAGCCCCTTGACACACAGCATCTTAAAACTTCAGCACAAGCACGCATCATTTTCACTAATGCGCAATTTCTCTCAAAGCTCTTTGGAATTAGGGGTTTGCTTTGCCTACTGTGAGAAAGGCATCCACCAAGCTAAATTGGGCCCTCAGGCATGCACCCAGCTTTCTCAGAAGCCGATACTGTTTAGATGGAGTCCTTCCATGCACATCTCCCAGGACGGTTTTAGACAGCCTACGAGTATACTTTATTTCCTTTAAAACAAGTAACCTAGAAAATGAAATAACACATATTAGATTAAGCTCTGTCCCATTTGGCTAATTCAGAAGTTAATGGAAGGTCTCTTTCGGTCATTGGTATTGGCAGAGACACATTTAATGAAACTCTCGTGGGAACCTCACACAGGTACAGTAGCAGCTCTTACCCATAAATTAAGAATGGCACTTAAAGGCAGCTTTTTCCTCTCTAAGAGGGTGCCATTCAGGTTTCTCTTGACAAAGGCCCTGCCTACCAAACTCCCCAGGATATAAAGAATCAGAGACATGGGGTGGGGGAGGAAAGGAAAGAAAGAGAGGGACAGAGAGAGAAAGAGGGAGACAGCGAGGGGGAGTACAAGAGGAGAGAGAGGGAGGTAGATCTTTGAAATGAGTTTGACACAGTGGAAAGTGAAGGGACCAGATCACTCATAAATACAACGGAGATGCCCACCTCGCATGAGGTTTATGGCAATTAACAATTTCTTTCACCTCTTTGAACCACACTCAGTGCCTAACACATGGACTGTTTATATTGGAGATTTAATACAGAATACTGATATATAATTATTCTGTGAAGTAAACATTGACTTTAAAAAGAGTAGAAGTAATAAAAAATAAAGCTTGACTACTTCATGACTTTAACCCCAGTCCCTATGTGGAAGCAAATATATCCATATCAAATCATTTCCTGAAGACACACTGTCTAACTGTTTCTGTGATCTTCAATTCTGTCACAGAGTCGATGAAGCTACCCTACCGGCCTGGCACTTTTCCAAGAGTGAGTCCTCTTCTGATAAGGAATAGAAAATGCAATGAACTCACCTCCTTCTCAAATGCACATTGAGCCTACCCACCATGATGAGAAGACCATTCATATTATGAACTGGTGAATCATTTTATTTCACACATTTCATTTTTTTTTATCTGTATTTGTAAGTGGAGGTGGTCTGGAGATTTTTTTATTGTGTTATATTATACCTTTCCCTAGTTTTGGTATCAGAGTAATGCTCGCCTCATAAAATTAGGTAGTTGTTGATGTTTCACTACATTTAGGAATAATTTAAAATTAATTGGCTTTTGAAGTTCCCAGGATTTTTTTTTTAGTGCTAATACTTTTAATATATTAATCACTGATTAAAACTGTATTGAGCTGGTTAGTTATTTCATTTTGGCTACTGTTTTAATTATTTCTTGCCAATTATTCTTAAAAGTTTTTGTTAATTTACATTTTTCCAAAATATTTTCTTTTCACTGAGGTTTTCAAACTTATTGGAACATAACTTCCTACAACTCTTATGATTTTTATTGTCCCTGAATCCATTCTAAAATTCATGCTCTCATTTCTAATTTTCTTTGTGGTTCCCCTCTTTATTAAAACTGATAAGGTTTTATCAAAAAAACCTTGATTAGGTAAAATCATCCACAAAATAAATTAATAAATAATAGATTATTATACATATTACATAATATATAAATTTAATTTACATGATAAATATAAACATTATATTATTATATAAATAAAATAGTTTTTGCTAATACTACAGATGATTAATCACTTCTATTATTTCTAGATTTCTAATTCTTTCACTATTTTTATCTTTATTATTTACTTCATCATAGTTTTATATTTATTTAATTTCCAGAGTTTTACTTTGAATTCATTTGTAATTATCCTTTACTTCCCACAAGGAAATGAATTATTTAAGGCTATTACTTCACCTCTGAGTATAGCTTTGGCTGACTCTTACAAGTTTTAGTTTGTAGCATTCTCATACTTATTTTTTTTTTTTTACTAAAGCATACACAATTTTATTTTTTATGTCCTTTGAGCCATAAGTTAGGTTCAATTGTCTGAAATATGGAAGCAACCTTTTAAAAACACTGTATAATAGCCAGTTGAGATAATATTTATTACTAATAACATTGATTCTAACTAAGTGAAGGATACTTTTTACCATTATCTGGTGCTTATTTCCATCTCAGCTTTTAGTCAGATAGTTTTCAGTTCTGTCTATATATGTACATTGCCCTATTAAACTACTTTGATTTTCTGGGAGTTTGGGACTAAGTTCTAGAGTATATGCTTGTAGAGCTCCATAAGGGCAGAGACTATGTTTTTGTTGTTGTTTTGTATACGTAGCTTAAAGCCTAACACAGAGTAGTAACACTCTACTAAGTAACACTTAGTAAATGTTTGCTTCATGTTTATTTGATTTAATATCCACTTCATTCCAGAAATTCATAGTGGTCATAAATATTTATTTAATAAATTAATATGCCATATTTTTTAAAAAAGGATTTCACAGAGAATTTTCTACATATTATGATTAACTAAAATCATCAATGAAAACAACAAAAAAAAAGGATCAACAATTTTCACTTATTCTTGCAATAGAGAAGATGAGGTTGTTGTAAATAGAGGAATGTAGAGGAGAACAGAAAAACTGGAACATGGAATAATGGTCTCTTTCACCCTGTGGGCAATTATGACCAAGGGATACAGCATAGCTTCAAAATTAGTTCTTAAAAAGTGTGATTTCCTATGTGTTTTCCTTTGTTGTTTTCTGCCTCCCTCCCTCCTTTCTTTCACTTCCTATCTTCCTTCTTTTTCCTCCCTCTACCCCTTCCTCCCTTTGTCAGTAGTGTTCAGAAACCACTTGCAGTGATGAGGGCTGACATCCTTTATTGGATTTGGGATCCGATTTATGTAAAAGAATCAGCTATGGCCACCCACCTTGCACTCACAATCTGCCACTATTCTAGTCATCAGAAATAAGAGTCTCCATCATTTTGTAGATGGAATGGAATCTCCTCTTATCTTAGCATAAATTCTCTGCCTTAACTTCACAGTCACAATCCAATGGGGAAGCAGGTTATCTTCCTCCCATCCTACTTGGGAATGATTGTAATAAACTGTCAAAAGTTAAAAGAAAGCATTGAGGCTGCTTAAAAATCTTGGATGAAATATGAAACCATAAACTAGCAAAACGAAAGGGCTTAACTGCAATATGCCAAGAGTCAAGTGCCTCTTAGGTATAAAGTAACTTTGAAGAACAGAACTCCACTGAAAGCAAAGTGGAAGGTTGGGTGAAAAGCAGAAAACTGACCATACAATAGGACTCTACTAAGGCTGGCACTCAGGATGGCAGCTTTATAGGAGAGTAACTGACCTCCATTTTACAAATGGAGACTATGACCATTAGAGAAATAAAGTGATTTTTCCAAAAGTCGGAGCAGTGATTTGTGTTCAGTTCTTCAGATTACAAACAGCCCTACCACATCATAGCTGTACCTGCTGCCTCTTAAGAATCTGCTCCACCAAAAAAGATCTATTTCCCAGCCCCTTGTGAGATGCACTTTTCTGTCTACACCTCTGTTCTAACTGCTGCAGTCTCTGGAATTTTCTCTCTTCCCACTTTGTGCCTGTATCTAAATTCCATGTATTCTTCAGGAAGGAGGTCAAGTCTCATCTCTGCCACATTCCTTTACATATGACTTCAGACTCCTCTACACTTCCTCACTGTGGCACTGATTTGTCAATGAACCATACATTTGACTTATGATTGTAAGGAGCTTGAAGGCAGGTGCTGTAGGGTTCCTGCAGTGTGGATACAGTGAGTCAATGGAATGGTATAGCACAAATCCCAGAGTTTAGTTATTGAAGACCAACAGGTGAAAAGAGGACATTGAAAATGAGAGAAACCAAGAAGACAGTGACTACATTCTGTCAATAAGATAGCCCATTACATAAGAATGCCAAGGAAACTCTTTGGGGGCAAATGTTCCAAGAACAATCTTCCCTTAAGAATCTACCCCTATAGGGCACCTGGCTGGCTCAGTCAGTAGAGCATGCAACTCTTGATCTCGATGTTTTGAGTTTGAGCCCCACGTTGGGTGTAGAGATTACTTAGAAACTTAAAAAAAAGAACGCACTTCCAGTAAATTGGTCTCTCTCTAAAACTCCAATACTGGGACGCCTGGGTGGCTCAATGGTTAAGCGTCTGCCTTCAGCTTAGGTTGTGACCCCGGAGACCCAGGATCGAGTCCCACATCAGGCTCCTTCCACGGAGCCTGCTTCTCCCTCTACCTATGTGTCTGTCTGTCTGTCTCTCTCTCTCTCTGTGTCTCTCATGAATAAATAAATAAAATCTTTAAAAAATATATAAAAAATAAATAAAATTCCAATACTGACACAAAAATGATTACCTAATGTCAACAAAAACTTCCCTAAATGATTATTCCCAAGTATCTGGTAGCTTCCTATGAATTAGTTGGCTTTTGAGGATTTAACCTTGAAAACTTTATTAGGACCTGAAACTTTCAGAAGTTTTTCTGTCTATTGCACTCTGATTTGTCCAATTTCATATACATACTTCATCAATATTTTAATACTTACATAACGTTTTAGGAGCTGCATTATTTTCCAACTTTCTCCTATGGGACAGTATCTCTTGAACATAATACACAGTAGTTAACATGGGTTATTGACTTTACTTCCTTCCTTGCTAAATAAAAGAGAAAAATTTCCTCTAAATTTTTAAAAGCTGCAATTGCCACATAGGTGTAACCAAGTATGTCAAAAATTTACACAATGCTAAGAGAGCCTATCCTATGTTTGCTCCCCACTCCAGCTCCACCATTATTTTATCATTATATGAAACACAGTTTTGAGGAATTTCTGACATCTTTTTAGTTTGTATTGTTTTTCTCCCATACCTGTGCTTAGTTAGTAGGCAGGGAATCTAATTCCCTGGGAAGCATATTATCTGAGACTTAACAATCTGTATATGCCACAATGTTTAATTTTTTTCTAAATTTCCCCTCATCCTCTTTGTCGATACCTATTTTTAAAAGTCATTATTGCCTTCCAGCTGTCCAAATTTTCTTCTCATTTTTCTCTTAAAAAACTGACTTAAAGCAGGAGGTCAATATCTCAGCCATCATTAATTTCACACCCTCCTCTTCTCATTTATTCACTGGTCTTTTTTCTCTTGAGGATCACTTTTTTCCTTGATACATTTATAAAAGACCTCTTTACTCCATCTAACCTCTTTTACTAGCAATATCTCATTTCCCACTTTTGCGCTTATCTTTCTTTGCTAACTTTAAGTTGTTCTGTCTATTTTTATATAGTTCCTGCCTTCTCCACTCCCAGGGCAATTGTCCTGTTATATACGGATCTTGAGCAGCCATTGGGGATGACAAACTGTATTTTTACTAGAAATCTAGAGGCAGAGGGTGCCTGGCAGCCCTGGGCTCTGTTCAGTTCTCTCACTGCTACAGCGCAATGGAGGTTTGTTTTTTGTTTTTGCACTTAGACTATATTGTCTTAGGCTACTTCACACCTACCTACAATTATGAATCTTAATAATCTCATCGTATCATACATATTAGATTTCCTCCCAATGTGTTTTTCAACCAGGATTCGTACCTTGTAGTGTTGTTATCAATGATCACATTTCTAAATAGGCAGTGGAGAAAATGGAAATGATTTACTCTATAAGGGTGAGGTCATTTGCATACTGTTAAGTGATTTGCATGCTGGCACAGCCTGGAACTGGTTTAAAGGCTTTCCCACATTTCTCCTTTCATAACAAGGTGTAGCTTATTTTCCTCACTAAGAAACTGTCCTTTATTTTCCTCCCTCATGCCATTCTCTTCCACTATGGAATAATACACACTAACACAAGCATGACATTACCAGCTAGTAGTCTCTATCTTCTGAGCTAATGTTCTCTTTGGCATAATTCATCATCCCCTCCGATTTTTCAGGGCTGGTGACAATGGTGACTCCCCTAATATCTGAATGAAGTCCTTCATAAATATTTTGCTGAGTGATTGATATCTCATCTAGTTATTTTTCTCACACCTCTTCCCCTCCATATATAACAGATGGGATTCCATCATCAGAAGCAGATGTTGTGCAAACAGTATCAGGAGCCCAGAAGCCCTCTTTCTAGCCTCATCTCTCCCATTAACCACCTCTGCGATCTCCATGAGTCACTGAACCTCTCTGGGCCTCCAGTTCCATGTCTGTAAATTGAAGTTGAAAATGTCTTCTTCAGAGGTTTACCAAGGTGATCAGAAAAGATATATATATATATATATATATATACACCACAGGGTTGGTACTGGGATTCTTAACACCTCAGCTAAATCAGGTTAACTTTTCGAAATCAGATGAAATACAGATTCTTTTCTGTTTCACCCATTCCCCTTATTAGCTTTTCATAATAATAAGCAAACACTTCTAAGAAGGTCAGTTACATTTTGAGAAACTACTAATAGTGAACTGTCAGATACTGAACAAAAGGATAATCTTAACCACTCCCACCTTCATCCCCATCCACGTATCATTAGCAACCACATTCTCCACTTTAATTTGTATAACTTAGGAGAGATCCTGCAGGGAGAGGCAAGGCTCTTGTTTGATTTTTGACTGAGCCTCATTCATTGAAGTAAGGTGTCAGGGCTGCCTGTGGATCTGGAAAGCATTTTGGAAGTAAGAAGCAGACAAATGTAAATCTTTTAAACCCCTATGATAAGCAAACTCTCCTCAGTTCAACATATAAATATAAACATTAAATCAAATCAGATGCTTATACATTTTTTAAACCCATCATAAAACATTTTGTTTTGACAGCCTGGTAATGTAAAGTAAAAACACCGACAGCCAAAAGAATCAGCATCTTTGCCTGCCTACTACCTGAAAGTCTTTCCTGTATATAAATAGAAAAAAAAAAGAGAGAGAAAAAAGTATGTTTATGTAAAGGGAAACACTGATTTACTAGAACTGATTGCTTCATAGTCTAATTACTTTTCAACTGGCTGTTCCAAATTAAGATGTCATTGATGGCTTTTGGTGATATATTTCATTTTAAGCAAATTTATTCTATAATAGAGTACATCATAATGGAAAGCAGAGTTCCTACTCTTCCCTCCTCTTTGTAGCCTGATATCTTGACAAGTAAATTAAATTTAGCAGTTAAAATGCTTCCATTAGTAATTTTATTAAGTTAATTAAAGAATCTCTCTTTCTGAATTTTAACTACCTTCCTTTCAGAACAATGTTGATTTCTTTTTTCTTTTTTTAATTTCATGTGTTTAGGGACTGTGATATATTCTAGGGCCAATCAACAAGTCTATCAGTATTATATTTCTGTGGGCAAGATTCTACCAAGAAAATCAAGTAAAAGGAAAAAAAATTACTCAAAAGTCTTTGAAAGAGATGGTCTGTTTCATATCACAAAAGAACTAGGGTTTTAATATCTTTTAAAAAGAGAAGAGGAGGAGGAGAGGAGAAAAAAAGTAAACCGAAAACATACTTTTGGGGCTATCTATGTTCCCAGGGAAAAGTAGAACTACTAAGGATGTCTTCATATAGAGAGGGTAAATCATGAATACTTCAAGTTGAGTGTAGTTTATAGATGGAGAGAGAACTACAGCACTTTATTACTTACTCAGTAAGTGTGCAAGCAAGTAAGTGAACAAGATACTAAAGTTGGTAAAGCACATGGTAAGTGAAATCTTGGGCCCCCTCAAGGATGTGGCATTTTAAAAGAGGTCAAACATTTCTAATAGATTTAGGGTGGAAGCGTTGTCTCGTTGACCATTAGCTATTTCTTGTGGTTGGTATTCTTAACTGTGGAATTACAGAAATGATTTTTAGAAATGGATAGGAGCATTGAGAAAATTTTATCTTATCCTCCCATGTTAAAGATGAGGAAACCGAGAACAAGGGATTAGTAACACCACTGCCTTGAGAATAATTACAGTAACTCTAACAACAGTGACTGATACTGATTGAACTCTATACTGTGTAGATTCAAATACATTTTCTCATTAAAAAGCCCGATTAGGGAGGCTCTTCTAATGCCCCAACATTATAGATATGAGATACAACACCCAAGGAAGATTAAGTAACTTGTGCAAAATCTCTATGACTCCAAAGTCCTATGTTCATAACTAGTGTACATCATTACCTCAGATGAATGACTAGAGTCCATTCATCTAGTTGGTGGTTCCACGGGGCCTAAAGCTCAGGACACCTGCCTCTCACATCTGCTCTTTAACAAACTCAGTCATGTTAAGAGAACAGGAAATCTGGTAGCTAAGTTGTGGCTTGGGCATTGATTTGTTTTAAAAGAAATCCTGCTGTCAAAGTGCCCAGTGGAATATTTGCTTTATTAGTTAAGTGAATGGTACAGCTATATGTTCAGACCCAAAGTGACATTTTATTTAAAATTAGGGGATACCACTCTTTATTCATTGAGGAAATGGAGATCCAGGAGTACAGCCCATAGCAATTTCTATTAACATCTCATACTTTCATTTTCTGATACTCTAAGCCTACTAAATAGTTCACTCTGGAAGTTCACAGGCTCGCTGTTCAATCTCAAAATCACTTCTACCACCTCCTCAAATCCTCAAGTCACATCCTTGCTCAACATACTCTATCACATTCCCACCTCAGATACCCACCCCAACTTCTGTCCTTTTTCTCTGGGGGATTGAATGCCTTTCATAGCTATATCCAAGTTCACCACTTTCCTCCTGAGAACAGAGAACCATGCTTTTTTTCCCTTCTATCGTTGCCCCATTCTTCAGATTTTGTTTCAAAATAAAAGCCCAAGAAAGGAATCTGGCAACTTACAGATGCTTCCTGGCAGGACGAATAGATGATGTCATTAAACTATTTAATAGGCCAGAGGAGAGAAAAAATCTGAGACCACGTTATATATAGATACCTAAATATCTATATATTACATATATGTTGTATCTATAAACCTATCCATACCTATATATCCATTCCTTCCTTTTTTTTTTTTTTGCACCTGAAACAAGTTAAAATAATGGCAGAGGCCTAACCCTAGATGACCTTTGTATATTCTTGAGAGCCCACTACACTTTCTTTTTCTTTCCTTTCCTTTCTTTTCTTTCTTTTTTCTTTCTCTCAACATAAAGATAAACAAGGTTTAAGAGCTTTATTGCTCTTTGCCCCTAATTTGTTCCCTTGTCATCCCAGAGATAGGTTTTCAAGATGGTGCTCCACAATTTCTGAAGCACAAGAAATTGGTGAATGTCTCTGGGAGTGTTTTTTGTGGAGGACATTCCCTTTAACAAAGCACACTATTCCCCTAAAATGATGTCCTTAGAAAGAATCTAGCATGCTGCAATATTTCTATAATTAATAGCTAGATGGACAGATTCAAAGAAAAAAAGTGGATCATCTGGTATGTTTTTTTAATTAGATATGATTCTCCCTGCCCTGATCCTTAACTGAGAAAGAATGCTACCTTCAGCCTAGAAGCATAGTTTGTATATATATACCTGACCACATAACAAACATGTTTTTATTAAAATTTACCTCTTACTTCCTTAATATCTTGCCATTTACATTCCATCTATTCTTTAGTGAGGATCTTTTTCAATTATTTTGAAGATCTTGTTGTTTTTTATATGGTATTCAAGTCCAGTAGTGAAATCTGTTTCATATTTGTAATCGGTTTTCAGCTCTGGAAGAAGCCCAAATTGGTAAGTCCCTGCGAGTAAAAGAGAAAAAAAAGAAAAAACCACCAGAATTTAGTTATGCAACCTGAGCTTATAAAGATGAGGAAAGATAATTCAAAGGCGAAGAACTTGCAAAACATCCTTTCCTTTAACCCAAGTCATTTTGGCCCAGCTTTTAACCTGGGGAGTGACCAATTAAATGTGCAAAACCAAAAAAGAGCCATTGGGATTGTGAAATTATGTGGCAAAATCCTCATTATCTGTCACATGAAAGGAAGAATGTGTGATTTTAAAATAAAATACCAGAGAAAGATGTAACAAGTTTGATGCAATAGATATAGTTGGCCCTAGTTGTGAAAGATTTGATAAGCTTCTTCTTACTTGTCCTTCACCCTGGAGGCTTCTGAAGAGGCCTGAATATCTGGCTTAAAGTGAGTGATGCTACTTGAAATGAAAAGCAAGGAGATTGCAAATCACTCTTCTGCACAAGCTTGGAATAAGCTATGGCATGGCTGATGGACAGATTCAGGTATTTAAGTGAGTGTAATTTCTAAGCAACAATTTCTAAACTCTACATTGTCGTTGACCTCCATCACGCGACTGGACATGTTTACGAAGGCACATGCAGCGGAATGAAATGCACTAGGAAAAATGCTGAAGTCATTTTCCACCACCACAGCTGTATTACTGCAAAATGAAGCCACATTATCCTGATCAGCAATAGATACCAGCTTCACCCCCTTCTTCTGCTTAATAGTCTGAGTCCATTCCAGCAGACAACCTTTATTTTTCAGGAGTCCAGCTATGGGTTTGGTAGGAGGAAGGTAATCTAACGTGTATGCTTAGGTAAGGCTAGGAAACATAAAAGGATTTGAAGAAATGGTACAAGACTATACTTTTGTCTTTTCCATTTCTTCCCCCTCTTTCTTTCCTTCTTAAAGGCAAAGATATCATGAAGGTAAAAACTGCCCCAAAACAAGTTGGTTTTTTTCCTCTGTGATTCAATTGATCAAAAAGCAAAAGCAAAGTATCCATATAGAAGTCTTTTAAATCAAATACAATTAACTGTACCTTGAAATATATGATCTACAATTGTATGTTCAATTAAATAGCTAAAAGCAATTTGTAAAGGTTGGAAACCTCAATTGCATACTGAAGTTACATAGGTCTGTTCAGATTTCCTGCCTCTTCACAAACGCCCAAGATAAGTTACTTCTTCAAACATTAACACAGAAATTTTCATCGTCTAGTAGGCACTTCTAAAAAGCTTTATTGTCAATTAAATCAAATATTTGCATTGGACCTTTTCTTGAACCTTGTCAGAGTTTTCCCTCTGACACCAATACACCAATAACACCAAAACACCAATAAAAAACAAAGACTGTTTTTCGCGATCACCAGAGCACTGGCTATCTCTGATCCCGCCCCACTTTGTCTGCATTGTCCATTGGAATAATTTCTGTGGATTCCACTTCATCTCTTTCTAAGTTATATTCTGTGATATATTTCATACATGTATCACTTTTACCTAGGCTGGTTGAGGCTATTTCTAGTTGAACCATTGATGAGGAAACAGTGTTGAGAACAGCCATTACTTAGAGTACAGCCATCTACAATTATAGCCATTCCAAGTGCTTGCAACCTCCTGGTGAAATTTTTCACATTCCACTAACACTATAGACTATAAGATACTCCAAGGCAGAGACCATCTTATTCATCTTTAAAAATCATTACATCTGCCATAATATTGGGAATATTGATCTCAAATGGTGAAATAATAGAATGAATGAGTGAATGAATGAAGGAAGGAAGCAGGGAATTAGTATTTAAATACAGGCAATGATTATTTGTGTTATAGTTGCACTATACTGAGAACTGTCTGGAAGAGTTTTCAAAGCGTGACAGAAAAAGCTTGGCTGACTATTCTTGGAGAACACGTTGACTGTTTGTTGGATGGAGACAGTTCACCAAGAAAGCAGATTTTGACCCTTCAAGAACTTGAATGTGATGATGAGTTTATGACAGTTCTAAAAGCCAACATACGGTCGGTGGCCAGATTGTGGTTCTGGACTGAGAGGCTTCCATTTGGAAGGCAGACAAGCATTTGAATTATGGGTCTAATGAAAGTGTCAATAGCAATCCTGTTACTGGAGGAGCTGTAAAACCCTGCTTAATGAACTAGGCAGGGACACAAAAACACAATGGTCTAAAATGTACTGTATGAGAAAATGATAATTAGCCCAGATTTCATGTACAAGATAAAATGCATAGGGATGATATTACCACTGAGCAATATTATAGCCCTTCAGGGGACTGTTTTGTTAACAGGGTTTGGCTCAGCCTTTTCAATCCTCCTTATATGAGTGGAGATGTACGACACAATCATGAGCTGTGAGTTGGGGAAAGAATGTCAGATGCTAAAATTCCTATCATAGACACTGACAAACGTTAATGACAATAAAAAGGGTTCTGGCCTCATTAAGGGTTCATTGTTATTTAGGAGGCTTATGCGATATGGGATGATATGCCAAATGGCCGCCTGCACAAGAAAAATCAGGGTGAAAGAGAAAGTCATTCCCTGATCTTGAAGTTTACTTTTCTAGACCACCAAACATCAGCCAGGAAAGTGAAGCAAGACAGGGTCAAACCTAAAGTGAACAACTGGGCAATAGCCTCTTCCCTTCACTGTTAAGAATGAGCGAGCCACTGAGGTATCCCTGAGTACAAAAGAGAACTCTGAACTTTGAATCAGAAGGCTGGTTTTCTAGTCTTAGCCGTACTAGCTCTGAATTTGAACTTTCTCATCTCTTAAAAAAAGGAGGAGGTGGCTTAAGAGTGGTACTTCAAGAACTCTGAATGGCTTACAAATCATCTGAAGATTCTGTTAAAATACATATTCTAACTTCATTGGTCTGGGTGGGTCTGAGATTTTGCATTCTTAACAAGCTCCCAAGTTTTGCTGATGCTGCTGGCCTATGGACTGCAATTTGAGGAATAGGTAACTAGATACTATTTCTCAACTTGGAAATTCTATAAATCTATCAAAGTCAGTGACAACCCATTAGCTATTTGTTACTGCAGGTGGAAAGCGATGGACAATACTGAGGTTTTGGTAAAATCAATGCAGTCTTTTTGTGTTTTTTCTCATCTT
Source organism: Canis aureus (assembly GCF_053574225.1). Classification (NCBI taxonomy): domain Eukaryota; kingdom Metazoa; phylum Chordata; class Mammalia; order Carnivora; family Canidae; genus Canis; species Canis aureus. Next base: position 62,076,505 of record NC_135621.1, on the reverse strand, counting down.
TTAAGTCTAAATAAGCTGCTCTAACCTAATTAAAAATCATATGAATATTCTGTCCTTTAGAAAGATAAATTGGTTAGGAATCTTTGGTAGTGGACTATTGATGTTGTTAACAAGCTAGCTAACTTTTGCTTTTGAACCTATTGTTTTATGATCAAATGGACTGCATTTGGAAACACAGAATCAGAAAACTGCAAATTATGAGTTAAATGCTGAATCCATACCTAACAAAATAAGAGCAAAGAGGTTCAAAAGATATTAAGTATAGTGATTATCCATAAAAATAAGCATAATATCCACAGGATGAAATGTAAGGTATGCCTTGTACTTTACACAAACAGTATCCTATATGTTTAGCCTGTTGAAAGTGACCTAGAAAGCTATAATCCACTGGGTTCTCTCCATAGATACTTTCTTCCCTCTTTCCCCAAGCTTAATTTTTAAGATAGCATATGTATGTATATGGGGAGAGGAGGAAGGAGTACCACATAAATCCATTGCTTTAAAAAGTATTTCACTAATCTGCAGACAGGGATTTTGTATTTAACATTTTCTTGATCGCATTAAGCACAATATCTGGCACATAATAGGAGCTCAACTAATGTTTGTAAGAAGGAATAAACTGAAACCAATAAACATTTGATAAAGCTGCAAGACTAAATTAGGTGAAAGTTTACAGGATTTTCAGCAGTTTAAAAGGTCAGGAGTTTGGCAGGTGGTAAACTGGGTTAATGCATCCTTGGTTATTTAAAAAAAAAAAAAAAAAAGTTTTTCTCTTCCTCCTCTCAAAGAGGAAGCTTTGTCCTGAGAAGAATCAATGAATTAATCTTTGAACAAGATTTAATCAGCTCATATTATGTGCTTTATGCTTCATATAAGCTCTTTTCTTACCTCTTCCAACAACCCTATGAAGTAATTATTATTATCATCCCCAAGGTGTGCCAGGTACCACAACTTGTAAAGGGCAGAACTAGGGGTTTATTCAAGTGCATCAGGCTTCGTGGTCTCCATGACATATCGCGTAATAGAGCTGGGGAGGGGAGAAGGAGGAGGAACAAGATATTTTTTTAATTAAGGAAAAAATAATATATTTCCTAAAGTGCCGAACTATGGAGATAGTTAGTTGTACAGAAATCAACAAAAAAAGAACTCACTCTGGACTTGGGTCAAGGTTAGTTTCATGGAGAAGGGCTGGAAATAGGTCCAGAGTTCATTCATTCACAACATATTTGTATGCGCCATGTAGAAAGACAGTTGGATAGACAGTAGACAGATGAGGTGAAAGGAAGAAGGGTCTTGAAGAACGATGATGGTGATTAGTGTTTGTTTTTTAGAATAAAGGGTCAGAAGGACTTTGTAATGCAGGCCAGGAGAAAGCAACATATGGGAACTGTTTTGTTTTCTTTTGTTTTTCATTTTCAGCAAATATTGGGCACCCAAAATACATACTGCCAATAGGGTGGGGAAAAGGGAGCGTGTGTTGCTAAGATAACCTAAAGGCAAACTGTGAATAAGCTAAAACCTCCAGCCAGACAAAAGCCTATTTGTAAATTACTCCACTTAATTTCCCAGGTCATGATTGCCTCTCTCTGCAAAGCGGTTTATGACATTCTCAATTAAGAGTTTGCTATAAAAATGAATGAATGAAGTATTTCAAAACTGCTATGAGATATTAAAGATGAGTCACTTTTAAAAAGTGGTTTTGTTTCCTGTGTTCTGGATAATGCATTTGAGAATGTAGTTTCCAGCCTCACCCATCACCCCATTGTGAAATCAAATTGAATGACTCTCTGCTCTTAGAATGATCGCTCATTCAAATGCATTCAATAAATAAAGCCCAAACACAATGAGGCACTTTTCACAGAGCATCCCGGAGAGCCAGGGCCTGGTCTCTCTCACTGTATGAAGCTGAGATTGAAGTAAATAAAGCATTCACCCACACTGGCTGCATAATACATAGTGACTTATTGTTTACTAAGCTCTTACATATACATTATCTCATTTGATCCTTACAACAATCCTATCATAAAGAGGCTATTGGTTTATTATCCCCATTTAACAGATGGAGAATCTAGAACTCAGACTGGTCAGTGATTTGCTCCAAGTCACACAGCAATCCAAGAGGTACTTTAAATCTTCTCATCCTCTCCTCCCACCCCCAACAGGAAACTTGTCATAAGTACAAAACAATATAATTAATAGAACCATGACAGAGACTGAGCAGATTATTTAAGTCATTCATTTTGTAAATACTTAGGAATTCACTTTCCACCTGCTGCAATTCTGTGAATTTTACCCTGGACAAAAGGTCATCCAGTTATGATCCTTGCTCAGAGTTATGGAAATGTATGCAGTCTAAAAGAATATGGGCCAAATGCAGAGTAAAAATATCAGTGTAACTCCCAGTGTCATTTATTCTTGCTACCTCAAATCGTTTTTGAAATTAGGCAGACTGTAAATCATATAAAAATATAAAAACGTAAACTCTTGCCCTAAATTCAATTATCATATATCAGGGAGGTCATGAGTGCAGTAGGTTGGGGAGCTAGAAAAACAAGACTGAAATAGGTATGTATGGTCAGCAAGCCAGAGAAAAATAGAAGGTTTAAAAAAAAAAAAACAACTTTTCAATTTACATCTACAGAACATACTGAAAAAGTATCTACAAGGCAATATAAAAGACAATTTTCCCCAAATCAACATCTTCTCAGCCTCTAGTCCGACTCAGGGTAATTAGGAGACACGTGATTGACTCCTCTTAAGAGCCAATCTGCAGTCAGAGCTGCACAGAGGAGTACCTTTAGAAGCCTTGTCCTCATGGAGGAAGGAAGGGGTTACCGGAACTAGGGATAGCTTCATTTTTTCACATTGCCTTGCAAACACTATTTCTAAAGCAATCAGCGATAGCTCTCTCCTTCTTCATTTAGGTTCTTCTTTGCTTCTATCTTGATTTTGGCTATGGAGTCATCTACATAGCACAGATCCGTCCAGAAGCTACAGATCTACCACACTGGCTGGGCTCCCACATACACCCACACCCACTGTTGAAAGAACTTGTTGGTTCTAATGGCCCTCTTCCTCAAAATTTCTAATTCATTTCTCTCCAAAGTTATGATGTTTCTATTAGCCTGTAGGTAACTGTGAATAGCTACAGAGGTTCTGAAAAAACAAAGTTTCTTTATTATAGACTCTTCTATTTTGTGAGTCATGGAATTGAAGGAGTCATAATTATATCAGTTAATATTTGAGGCACTACCTTCTTGCATGTGCTTCCAATAATTAGTCCATATTATCAAATCATCCAAAGATACAAAAGGGTCTTTATCCTTCTCCATTATAAACAAGAGACAGAAGTCATGATTCCAAAGTTTATTCTTCAAAAAAGTAAATGACTCAGAAAAAAAATTTAAATTACCTGGTATTTTTAAGTACCAGGAAATATGGCTCTATTAATATTTCTCCACGTCTTTGGACTTGATTTAAAAAGCAAAGACAAAAATAATATTGCTCATGACCCAGGATTTATAATTACTTTGCACTGAAAGCCATGTTGAGATCTTTAAGCTATTTTAAGTGTTATGACCAGTGGCTTTAGGAATGAGGTTTTATTTAGATAACACAAGACCTTTGTTGTTGATTGAAACCTGGCTTGATGCCTCTATACATCTAAATAATCAGGAAAAATACATTTAAATGAGAAACAGATGCTGTTTCCAGATTTCTATTTTCACTGTACAAAATAAATAGAAGCTTTCATCTCTGCATTTGCTCTTCGAATACGCTGCATACCATATGAATCGTTATTTAAAAGCATTCCTTTTACAAAGGTGAAGGCAATGAGGGTCTTCTGGAGTACTCATTCCTTCAAAACACTTTCTGATCCAAGAAAACTAATCAGGATTATTCATTCTCCATTACTCCTTCCTATCTTCCATGCCTGGTACTAAGCCAATAGATCCAAATAGAATGGAAGAAGGCTGGTGCTGAATACAAGAATGGCAGGCCCTGCTGGTGATCTGTGGCTTGTAACTGGCAACAGACGACAAACATACTGCAAATGCTCAATGTTCATCTCATCAGATGCAAAACCAATTAAGAAGAAACTATACCCAGGCAAAGAAAAAATAAAGAACAGGACATCACAGTGTACCTTCGAGAACGGAGAGTAGTTTTCTTGAGCTTCTTTATCTGTTGCTATGTCAACACTCTAGCAGGTAGGGTATATTTTTGGTTTCTCATCTCAGCTAGGAAGTTATGCACTAGGTTCCTGAGCCAATTTTAAATGCTTGAGATGTTTGCATGGAGGAGCTATGTAAACACAGGGCAAGGGCCTGCACAACATTAAAGCAAAGCCTGTGTACGTGAGATCTACAGATTCCAAATCAGTGGTCTTCTGAGCTGATAGCTATAATGAGACAAGCCACATTGGCTACCAAGCCCAAGGAAAACTAATGGGCGGCAAAACTATAATGTAATTTACTGAGATCACTTGTTTACCTGTTCTCTTTCACCATGCCTCATGCCCTACCATTCATTCTTTAAAGCCGTGTCTCCTGCTTACTATTTCCCTCCAGATCTAGCAGAGTATCTGGCACATATACGTTATCAATCAATCAATATTTGTGAATGGCCACTATGAATGGATATAATTTAAATGTCTATTCATTGCTCTGAAACAAATACCATAGTTTATGAGTTGTATGAATACACAATATAAAAATGGTAGTTGCCACTTAGGAATCACTTAACATGCATCAAGCATTGTGCTAAGAGTTTTACTTGCATTAGATTAATTTTAACACTCAAAATGATAATAGTAAGTTCTAGGAACACTTCAGTGTCTCAGTCAGTTAAGCATCTGCCTTTGGCTCATGATCCTGGCGTCCTGGGATAGAGCCCAGAGTTGGGCTTCCTGCTCAGTGGGGAACCTGCTTTTCTCCCTCTGCCTCTGTAGCTCCCCCTGCTTGTGTTCTCTTCCTCTTTCCCAAATAAATAAAATCTTTAAAAAAATAAATTACATTCCATTTTCTCCATTTTATATATGAGAAACCAGAGGTTCAGACAGGTGAATTGATTTGCCTAAAATACAACCAGTGTCAGTGAGTGGCAAAGCTTTCTAGTCTGTCTTACTCCATAACCGTTACATCTTATGCACTGCATTATGCCACCCCTAGGTTTCAAAGGTTTTGAAAGCTTGTTCTAATACAATGTGCTACAAACTTAGATTTAACACAGAAAGAAAGAGTAAAAAGTTCTACCAATTAATTAGACCTTGGAATATCAGAATCAGGTTGTCCCTGCCTATGCAGTGAATAAACTTTTCTTAGAATGTAACCAATGATCCAAATGAACAGTATGATCCTTCAACACAGAGAAAGGTTTGAAGGGTTCAGTATGTGAATTGTGCTGCTGTGAAATAAACCAAGGTAAAAAATTCATCCAGAACTTTTGATCTGAACAGACATTAAAGCAATTCTATCCCATACGTGCACATATAGATCCAAAAGAATATAATACAACGTTAGAAATAGAGAATATACATATTATCAATGTGATTGCTGCTGTTGCTGCTACCATTAATAATTATTATTTATTATCATTATTATAGTTAAAATTTATTAGAGCTTTGTGATAAGTGTTTTATAGGCCTTTTTTTCATTTAATCTTCAAACAACTCCCTGAGGTTAGTATAATTGGTACCCCCATTTTCCACATGAGAAATTTGAAGTTAAATGAGGTAAATAATATGTCCAAGGCCAAATAGCTAGTAATGGTGGAACTAGAAACAAAACCAGATCTGTCTGGGCCCAAACTATGATCTTACCCAATTCTACATTGTGTTTCATTGATTTCTACACAATTATTATGTCAGGCCTTAGAATTTTAATTTTGTAAAAGCTTTACATATATCACATCTTAGTTCTACCACCAACATGAGCTTTGGGATGGTTAAGTATGTATTCTGTAGGGTGATGATGGAGGATGAGCAAGTATTAAAATCTAAAAGGCTACCCCTCCAATTACATGCATTTTCTTTTCTCAAATTAGGAATATTGTTGTTTTACTTCTTTTTTTTTTAAGTATAGTACAAGGATGGGGATTTTGCTATGAAAATATGTAGTAGTATTTGCCAATACTATAGGCTTATCCTAGATAAATTTCACATGTAGTCCATGCTCTACGTTCAATAGCCAGTACTGGACATGTTTTTAGAAAAATTCTGGTATATTTTCTAGATTTCTTCTTCTATATACTCTGAATAAAATGCAAAGGGGGGGAGGTAGCATTTTGAACCCTCAGCTACTGCATCTGGATGAAACCTGAAAATACAAGGGATTTCCATTCATGGAAAATGAGATGAAGGATAAAGCTAAGTGACCTTTTGAGAACACTTTAAAATTATATTCTGTTTATTGAGTTCATGTCTTGGTCCACAGTTCAGAATGATATTCATTTTGTATGAATAGGTTTTCTTCTTAAATCATTGTGGTGAAAATTATTAGAATATGAAAGTACTGTATAAAAGGAAAAGATTCATTTGGATGTTTAGGGACCGCATGTGCATTTAGGAACAAGGAGGTACAATTTTCCCTTTAGAAAGTGGTAAGAATTGGGGAAGTTGTTTAAATTCTCTGAGACTCAGTTTTCTTATCAGAAAATGCAGGGCTGGATCTAGCTTGTCTCAAAATTATTATAGAATTAGAAATCTATGATTCTTTCAATCTACCTTAGATTGAGCACTTACATGTGCATTTATACTGCAAATGATTACATAAGAACTGCAGAGAGCCTCTCAATAAATTCCTAGGAAATAATTTGACAGTGTGACCAAATTATAAATAGCTCTAGTTGTCTAACACATATAAGAAGGTAACAAGATTTTTCAACTTGGTGCAGCAGTGATGATTATCTCAGCCTTTTTAGGTTTTTCTCATTGTCCTGAAACATAGGTATCAAGGAAATGGGAAGTAGAAATTCTGTGTATTTACTCCTGATGTTGATAACATCTATATTTGACATTCTAGAATAACAACATCTCCAGCAGCGACTAAGATATGCATGTTTCAGAACTGAGAAACTTTTAAAATCCCCCTATAAGCAATGCAGCCACAGAAGACTCTTAATAATTGATTATAATTGATTTTAACCTTGTCCTAACCTGGGCAAAATGGCAAAGCCAATCATCTTTGTCCAGATGGGGTATGAGAAAAGAGCCCCCAGTCCACATCTTTAAAAGCTCCAGACATGAGCAGAAGATAAAATATTTAGTCTGCCAAAGCCTTGACCTCCCAATTCCAGCCAGTTTTGAACTTGAATTGATTTCCGACAAGGCATCTGGGAGATGATTACAACAAAATGCACTAAAGCTGGGCAGCCTTTATTTTAACATCCCAGCAGCTTAACCTGTTAATAACAGCAATTGTTTTAGATACAATACCAATTGCTGTAACCGACGCAAGAAATGGATAACAGCAGCACAGTCTCCCAGGCAGTGCAACAACAAAAAAGCACAGCCAGTCACAGGAAGTGCTGGCAGTATTTTTCAAAGAAACCTCAGTTTTCAGGGACCCAGGCACCATCAGAGACCCAATTCTACAGTCTAAAAAAAAAAAAAAGAAAAAAAGAAAGATTGTTAGCCAGAGAAGATTGTGTGTTGAGAGAAATCACGATAAGCTAGGCAATCTAGAATCACATCTGTGTCCTGCTGATGAAAGCTGAGCTGTCCTGGTCAAGTCACTTCACATCTCTATGACTAATTTGCTTTGTTTGAAACAGTGCTGCCCAATTAAGACATAATATGAAACACAAATGTGAACCAATATGTAATTTTAAATTGTCTAGTAGTCACAGTTTTTTAAAAAAGGTTTTAAAACAGAAAATTAATTTCAATATCTTTTAAAATTTATTTGATTTTTAAGGAATCTCTACATCCAATGTGGGGCTCGAACCTACAATCCTGAGATCAAGAGTCACATGCTCCATCAACTGAGCCAGTCAGGTGCCCCTTTTAATATCTTTTTAAATATAATATGTATAAAATATAATCATTCAATATGTACTCAATTTAAAATTATTAATGTAATATTTTACATTTATTTGTGTACTAGGTCTTCAAAATCTAGTATATATTTTATACTTATAGTACATTTCAACTCAGATTAGTCACATTCCAATTACTCAATAGCCACATGTAGCTAGTGGCTACCATATTAGGCAGCACAAGTTTGAAAAATGAGCAGTTGGAATAATCATTTCTAGGGTTTTCTCTACAACATGTCATGATGATTCTAAATGTTGCTTCTGCTTTACTTCCATTTTAAATAAGCTACAGGTTGAGGGACGCCTGGGTGGCTCAGCAGTTGAGCATCTGCCTCGGCTCAGCGTGTGATCCTGAGGTCCCGGGATCGAGTCCCACGTCGAGTTCCCTGGATGGAGCCTGCTTCTCCCTCTGCCTGTGTCTCTGCCTCTCTCTCTCTCTCTCTCTCTCTCTCTGTCTCTCATGAATAAATAAATAAAATCTTAAAAAAAATAAGCTACAGGTTGAAAGTGTAGATGTGGCCTGTGGGTGGGTGAGACTAGGATATTAGAGTGACAGCAACTGTGGCAATGAGTGTGAGAACTTAGCAATCTGTAAGGTCTGTGCTGATATGTGGATATGACCTTAATCTTATCCCTGATCAGCTATGTTATTCTAGTTAGTCATAAGTGGTATCGAGTTGGTGGACAGAGTGACTGGTTGCAAATTTTCTTGACGTAGCCCAGCACGTTCTATTAAATGAAATGATAAACAGCATCCTCATAATTCATTGACCACTATTTATGTACCATTCATGTTGCAGATACAAAATCATTCAATCATCTCAACCACTCTTTGAAGTGGGAATTATTAACCCTATTTTAGCAGGTGGTGGACTGAGCCTCTAAGAGACCAATTAGTCTGCCCAATGTCAGACTCCTAGACAGTATGGGTGTGCATATGAACCCAGATTTTCCAGACCTCGAGACCAGGCTCTTGACTACCATAATATATATACTACTTTATAAAGAAATAACAGTTTTGGTCTTCTAACCTCACTCTTAGAAAGGTTTCCCTGATTATAGAGATAAGAGGAGGTGTAGAAAAGTTGGAGATGTTGCTTTTGCTTTTTAACGACTGATAAAGTCAGAAACAATACGGAATAACATTCTAATAAACCTAATCCTCCTTGCCAGTCAAGCATACCTGCCAAATGGAAGAAGGAAGAGAGGAAAGATGGAAGGAAGGAAGGAAGGAAGGAAGGAAGGAAGGAAGGAAGGAAGGAAATAAAGAAGGAAGGAAGAAGAGGAGGGAGGGGTAGAGGGAGGGACAGAGGGAGGGAGGGAGCAGAGAGAGAAAAAGGAAAGATTTACCAAGCACCGTGACATTTCAATAGAGTCTCAAGGCTCTGATCAGAAATCAGGGCAACATTTCCCTTCCCATAAACATATCCACGATCTAAACTTAGACCACAACATACAAATTATACCTTTCGGCAAATAAATACATCATATATGGTGAAATGTGGATGACGCCTTCTTCACACACTGAGTATGCCTATGCCACAGACTCATGCTCAAATATAGACACCCGCCATCATCTTGGCCCCAAACTGTAATAATAAGAGGCAAAATATTAAATAACCTAGATTTATATATATTTTACAGAATTCTGCATAATATCATATTAGTCGTTTGATGTTTTTTCTACTCTATGGAAATGGTCAGGCATGGGAAATAGGACTGTATGGAGGTATTTCTTTTACATTATGTGTTATTTTTTTCTTTTCTGATTTCTGAGGGTATAAAGATAGGGAAGATTGGTAATTTGGGAGTAAACAGTTTCTTATGAAAATGTCATGCAGGCTTCAGTGTAAACTTGATTTAAAACTAACTTTTCTATAGAGAGACATTTGGAAAGGGCCCGGTGGCCAGTCTGCAGACAGCTCTGTAGCTGGGCCATGATATGCCCATCACTTGTGAACTAATCTAGAATCACAAAGTTTTAACCACCCCTGTTTACCGTGTTTTGACTTCATGAGTCCCTAGTACCATGGCTGCAAGGAGACTTTTCTTAACTTGCCCATCACATGTTAATATTTTATGTACACAAGATGATAACAGTTCATATTTATTGTATGCTTATGCTATACCAAGCCCTGTTTTGGGTGCTTTATGTAGATTAGTCTTCATCAGAAGGTATCCTTACTATGCCCATTTTACAGAAGAGGAAAGTGAGGTACATAATGCTTATAAACAGTAATAGATAAGGTGGTTTCCATTTTTTTCTTATTCTGATCTTCTAGTGCACTTCTCATAGTCTCCTTAGCAAATTCCATCTAGCTATGACTGATTTAATCTAGGCCTTAGTCGGTCCATCATTCTCAATCCTGCTCATAAAGTTCTGTGTTTATTAGTGGCAGAAGAAGGTTTTATGTATTCTATCAGTTATATTTTACTGCTTAACAAAGCACCTTGGAAAGTTGTGGATTAAAATTAAAAACAATTTCATGTACATTTTATCACAATTTTAAAAATTAAAAAGGAAATTGAAGTCAAAATAAAGAAAAACAAAAATTTTACTTCTTTATGACTCTGTAGGTCAACAAGTTAGGCTGAATTATGTTAGTTTTTCTGCTAGATTTACCAGGGGCCACACGTGCGACTATAGTCATCTGGTGGCTCCGTAGGGTTGAATGATCTAAGATGTGACTAAGACATGTGATCTCATTCACATGTCTAGAAGTTGGTGTTGTCTGTCAGCGTGGCCACCTGTCTCAAGCAGACTAGCCACTACGCCTTTTTGTGGCAACTGTGTTCTAAGCCCCAGTCTTCGAGCACTTTTAAAGCCTCTACTTGCATCACATTTGCTGCTCTTCCTTGAGTCAAAGCAAGACTCATGGTTAAGCCCAGGATCAAAGTTGGAGAAAACTACACAAGGGTATGGGTCCATTACAATCTAATACATAATAAACGGATTACATATTCTTCTTCTCTTTCAAAATGGCCAAAACAACTCAAGCTTAAGCAAAAGACTAAATCAGAGAAGGAAATCCACATGTCCTACTAAGCCACGAATATATCAGATTCTAAATTTGGCCTTAAGTTTGAGCCTCAGATGTAAATGAATACCAAGTCCCATATTTCCATGAAATATATTTCTTTTCATAACATGTTTTGGAAAGAGGGCCACCAGTTTTGTATTTAAATGAAACACAATATTTCATCTGAGGGCAAAACAGCATTAAATATTTTTTACAAGACCCCACTGGATGATGACAATGGCTAATGCTGTATTCTTGCCATGGGAACTTTTGTTTTACTGAACCACTAAAATTACAATCACATGTACTCATTTTCTGTTGAAGTAATGAACAATGGTATGTCTGAGAGAGAAATTCAAAGTGCATCATTTATCTTATCCTATTTTCAATTAGGCCGAATAAAGTATAAAGTTGGTTCCAAACTACATCACAGAAACAGGGTGAGTAAATTTATTATACCACTAGAGTGCTAATCTTAGCAGATGGTAGAAAAAATATTTTTAGCATGAAATATGCTAAAGCAATAAATCTGAACAAGGTGGATCTTATCAACTAATATCTCCCCCGTGTGAGGTAAAACTCCTGTATGACAACTCAGCATTCTTATAAAATCTGGTGGATGTGGTTAGATATGGTTCTCAGTGAAAGAGGGGAAAAACAGCAAAATGAGGAACAAATAAGACAACAAACTATACACCCAGAGCACTGCACTGAATTTAAAAAAGTGAAATGAAGCGACTGTGCTATGATTTAGCCGCTGTTGCATTTTATTTCTAAAATTATGCCTACCCCAGAGTCTTGTCAGTTCTCCACTTGAAAGTCTCTATTAGGTCAGTTTTGGTGTGTGCACACACAGTCACACTTTACTGTTAATCACCATTAACCAAGGCAAGCATCCAATGAGAGAGCCCAGGGCAGGGCTCCTACAAACTGGGCTCTGGCTCTCTATACCTGAATGAGGGCTCTCAGTTCCGTGGATGCCTTTGATTCATGGTTCAGCAGTATCCAGCTATGAAGTCCAAGCAGATGGAGTAGGTTGCTCCCCAGAATATGCAGCATGTGATACTCAAGAGTTCTATAAATAAGTGTACCAAGTGGAAGAGTAAAAAGTAATAGAGTTAAAGCCATGATGTGTTTGAGAACTCTGAGAGGAAGTTGAGCCAAAATTTTTTCAGGGTGACCATAAACTATGTGTTTTATAGCTACCCTATATCTGGTTAATGTTAATGTCCCTAAGAGGTACTTTATTAAAGTAGATCAGCGTGGTGATGGGTCTGAGGTCAGAAAACAATGAATTCATGCTCAAATACGCTAATTTTCCAAATGACCTTGAACTTGTTATATTATTTTTTTTCTTGGCTTTAATTATCTACAAAATAAAGGACTTGAACTCTAGCATAATTACATAAAGAATGAGTGTGAAGAAAAGGAATGAGTCAGAATTAGGACAAGTTGCACTTTAGGTGAGCAACAATAAGCAGGACCCAGTGACTCCAGAGTCTAGGCATTTCTCTTAATTAATCTGGCAATATGTCAAATAATTTGAATTATGCCTTGTTCATTCACTTGAATTGAAAACAAAGCTAAAACCATTAGGATGTTGAAGAAATTTAGTCTGGACAAATCATGAGCTACCATCTTAAGTTTATTATACTTTCCATGCTCTATACGTTCCATAGTAATAGAGGTATATGTTAGAAATTAAGGGTTGAGAGAGTTTGGGGTAATAAACTACTTTGGTTGGTGACATGGAGAGGTTTAGTGGGCAGGACAGGTAGCGGGTATAGTGCTATAGTTCCTCAGTGTTCTCCCCCTTTCAAACTCCCTCACTTGAATCTTTACTGTCTCAGGGCTAGCACAACCTTTATAGACATTAATAAAGCTCTTGTGGGAATGTGGAATTAGGATGAAGTGTCTGTGTTGCTGTCCATGGTTCTGACTATCCTACTGCTGTTTTGGCTGTTTTCTCCGACAATGGAAACTGCTGATGACCTTTCTCTCATTTATCCAAAATGGAATAAGGATTTCTGAATTAGTTCTGAATTAGTTCTGAGACTAGATCAAAAGGTGTGAGACTAGATCAAAAAGCGTGAATAAAGTCAGAAGGAGAGATACAGGCACTAAGAGATGATAAGGGAGAAACAAATAGAAATATGTTGGTGCTATTTTCAAATAATCACAGGTACCATAAATAAAACCACAAATCACCATTGTCAAAATGTGGACTACTGAAAGAGTACAGCATTTGTGCTTAAAGCTACATAATTATGGCAAATCCTGACATAAACAGACACATTTAAGGGAAGGGTGCAGAACATCAATCTGGTTCACTAAAACTCACTGGCTGAATTACACCAAAGAGTTTACAGCTTTCTTTGACTGCATTTTCCCCTCTTGGTGACATTTAGCAATTTTACATTGTTGCAGAACAAACAGAATGGTTACTTATTTTGCATTTCATGCAGCTAATCCCATGCATGTGTGGCACTGTACCATGTTCTCCAAAGTATTCCTTGAAGAAAGAAGGTGTAGGGCTTCCCTAAATCCCCTCAGCTGTATTTATGTCTAAATCAGGGAAATTTCTTGTGAAAGAGAATGCTATTTATATCCTAATATCTGTTTTCTCATGTTTTCTCCATAATTGTAGAATATTAGACACAGGACCCCACAGAATTAAGATTACATTTCACAGTCACTCAGCAATAACAAGTGGCCAACTGATTTAAGTTACAATCATTAGGCTAAAAGTGGAAATGTCCCCCTGTCATCTTAAAGAGTTCTGTCTTGAGAGAACATCTCTCCTTTGCTCTCTTCTGCATCCATCCTCCATCTTGCTGCATGCATTGCCAATGCCACAGGAGACCAAGAAGTTGAGGACTCTAGTCCAAGGGTGGTGGAGAGGACAACTGGAAGGCTCAGGAGGAACAGAGCTGCCATATAGCCCTGGACTTCATTCCTCCCTGAGTATCATGTAAGAAAGAAATAAGCACATGTTTTTTCCCTAAGGCTCTGCCATCTTTTTTTTCTGTTACTAGCAGCTGAACCTAATCTTAATTAATACACTATTCATCAACATTTGATGAATGCACAGCAAATACTGAATCATTTATACTCAATAAAAAAAAAGGAATATAAAGAAAAATAAACCAACAAGCCAAAGATTTCCATGAGGTCCTTTTATTAGTACATGAAGCAGGAATCCCCAAATATCTCCATTGAAGCATTGAAACCAGAGTTCCTTTTCATCAAAATAAATAAATTAAATAGCCTTTCCAAAAAAAATTCTTAAAATTTTATTTACCACATAACTTTTTAAAAAAGATTTTTATTTATTTATTTATTTGTTTATTTATTTATTTATTTATTTGAGACAGTCAGAGAGAGAGAGAGAGAGGCAGAAACACAGGCAGAGGGAGAAGCAGGCTCCATGCAGGGAGCCTGATGTGGGACTCGATCCCGGGTCTCCAGGATCACACCCTGGGCTGAAGGCAGGCGCTAAACCGCTGAGCCACCAGGGCTGCCCACAACATAATTTTTTTTAAGAAACAATTTTCTTCCTTCAAATACTCTTTACTCTTATCCCTTACCCAGGAGAAATACTGAGAACTTCACAATAAACCTTTTAAGTGGATGATAACAAGAAACTTGAAGGCACCAGCCACTAAAAAATGAATTAGCCATCTTAGATTTCTAGGCTCCCCAAGGAGATTGGGACTCTCTTTTCCTGGTGATATAGGTGTGCACTTTAAAATGATTTTTGCACAAAACTTAGTATTTTCATGCAGCATTAGGAGTGGCCAGAATCCCATTAACTCTGCCTCTTATGGAAATTGCTATGACCCTTATTTCTAGCATTTGGACGAACTGTCAATTGTCTTTGAATGCAAAGAATGGTGGTGATCTCTTTGTATGCAGGCAGGTTGCATTTAAAGATGGACAACCATTTGAGAACACTTTACAGAAAGGACCAGCATTCTTCTCCAGAGTCCCCTCCCTTCTCTCTTCTTATTGTCTGGAAAATGCCAGGAAAGTTTAAAATTAATGGCGACCAACTGAAAAAGAAAAGGAAATCAAAGAAACATTTATTCCCTGAGATGCGGCTCTATTTCTTTCACCTTTACATAAGAGCACAATGGTTTCTGTCAGGTCCTGCTTTCGTGGAGGGGATGAGGTAAAGAAAAGCTCATATACAAGATAGAAAACATGTTTTAAGCACCAGCAGAAATGTTTATGGTTTCAAATGTTATGAATACAATATAAAGCAGGGCTATACATTTTTCTCAAATTCTGTTAATGTTACTGACTTTAAAACCTGGGTTCTTTAGAATTAAAGTCAAATACAAAAGGCGTAAGTGGTAATATTTTATGCACCTACACCAATGATTCATAATTCTCCACTATGAGGCTATAAATACTTTAATTCCAATCTATGTGGACACAAAACTAATATTAGTAGCCATAGGGACCGCAGTCACTGAAGGAGGCATCCATAAGAGGATCAAGGTGCTTAGTGAGTCCACTTCAGAACACTAGAGTAATGAGGCCAAGATATTTATGTTTCAGTCTTCACGAAGACCCCTTAGTTGATCTGTAATTATTGCTCTCCACCAATTGGTTATATTCAGCTGAGATTTGATGTTGGCTACAATAGGAACTGAGTGAGTATACGTGGATGATTCAGCAAAGAAATTCCCATTGTTAGAAAGACAAGGCACAGCACAGGCCCGGCTAATTGGAGTAACTATGCCATCTTCATTCACATAGGAGTCAGAGACAACAGTTAGATGATTTCGCTATCTGAGCGGTTTGGTTCCAACTCAACACCAAAAGAAGAGATAACTCTTCCATCGGCAAAATTCTCTTTTTTCCAAAAAGAGATTCTTTCTCTTGAACACACAGCAAAGTGATGGGGGTAGAAGGAAGAGAGGAAATGACTCCACGAATGCGGCACAGGGTAGATACATGCAATAAAGCTCAAAGTTGTTATTCCAGGATGCCTCATCTCCCCCTCTTTGACAACATTGGACATTAATCTTACTTAGGATCTCTAAAGAGGAAGAGGGTGAAACACAGATTTAATAAGAGATTTGAGAAATGGCTGTATGATTTCCCTTTCCTCCCGCTTTTCCCTCTCACCACAGGAGGTGGAAAACTTTCCTGAAGAGGGTGTGGAGCAGCCAGAATTCTGTCCCCTCCACTACCAGTGTCCGTAAGTAGAGTCCCTCACCCAATCTGCATAGAGGGAAATGTTAACGTTCTCATAATTAAAGCTCTGCTTGCAATCCCCAGGCAATGTTACACTATATCATCCATTTAACTTTATTGTGATTGATCTGTGTCAACTTTAACTATACTCACAAGGAAGTCAATAAATAAAGATCAATAGTTTTTTATTTCTTCGGCTCTTTTTATTAGAAAGAATAGATGGGTTAAATAACACCAGCAACAGCAGTGGCACAGAGCCTCCCTCAGTGCTTTCCTTGGTAAAAACTGTATTAAAACAAATCAGATTTAAATTCACAAATGGGATTGCATCATCATCTGATCTGTCATTAAGTTGCCTTCAGCAGTTTTAAATGCAAATATTGAAACAGAGATTGAATATATCTGTCCTCTCTAAAGATAAATTTTCTTTACAATATGCCCAGTCAAACTCTTATTCTTTAAAATTCCTAGCTTTTGCAGTTCTAGTTTAGTGTATTTACGACCTATCAGGACTGAGTGGTACTCTATGGATGAAAAAGGCTCATGTTCAGATGGAGAAATGAATAATTCCTTCTTCTACGTAAGGGAGGAGAAGCCTGGACCATGCTTTGTGTGAATTCAAAGGTGTTATGGGCAAGTATCTGGGGATGACCCAGTCGTGCATAGACTTGTCCCCCTACCCCCACCCAGAGCTACCACAGGGTCATAGAGGGCTGTACCTTGTTAAGTGCTAACACTTTAGTTGCCAAATCTTGAGATTAGGGTGAGAAGTCCTAAGAGAAGGGTTAGGATTGTCAGGGTAATGGCAAGAGGGCATATATAGCAGAAACAATCTAATATCCAATAGAGACTGATTTCAATATTTTGATAACTAGAATAACTGTACATGTATGGGTCAGCTGCTGAATGTCAGCTAACTCTAGAGAGAACTAAGAATAATATTCACACACACACACACACACACAGAGTGGAAGTGTGACCATCACCAATTTGCCTTATGTGAAAAAATAAGGCTTCCAAAATCTGTGATACCTGTAACAAATAATGGGAGGTCAAAACCCTTTGGCCAGTTTTCCTACCAGTCAATTTAATTTTAGATAGTGTTCCCACATAGAAAATAATTATTTCTCCTAACTATCCATGTGTTAGCTCATTCTAATTTCAAAATTTCAAAATAAAAGCATATAAATAAATTGAGGAAAGTCTATATTTGTATTCCCAGTTCCAAATTTCTCTAAAGTCAGAATTGCATGCAGCTATCTCCCTGTTGAACACTGCCACCCAGATGTCCTGGTGATACCTAAAATAGATCCTGTCCAAACTATGTTCTCCTCTTATTCCTGACTGTTAGAGAAAGGAACCCCATTGCACCCAGTTACTCAGGTGTGAAATATACTCATTATTTTTTAATGTTTCCTCTGCTTTGTTCCGTACTCACTGAATACATTGTGATAGCTCTTTTATTGATTGCTTTAATTCAATTTGATAAAAAATTTAAGTATCAATATGAAAAATACTAATGAAGAGGCAGATCATCTATCTTTAAAATACTATTTATATACCTGCTTATTGCCCATACTAAAAAACTGTATATGATGCAATGTGTTATACAGAAGTACCACAGGACAGACATGAATAAAACATGATGACAGCTCAAGAGTGGAGAGGAATACGGTTGAGGGCCTCAGGAAGACCAACGGAGGATGCAGAACAGGGAAAATTCTGTAAGAAAGAGAAAAATTGTGGAATGGAAGAAAAATCCAAATCCAAATCCAGTCTTGAGCAAAGATTAAGGAATAAGAAAAGGCAAAATTGGTTTTAGAAACAATGCAATGACTTTGCCTAAGTGAAGGGTTTCTATAGGACTTATTATCTATAGGATGGTAATGAGGGGAAATACTCAAATGTCAAATTAAATTCATATTATGGAGGGTCTTGAATGCTAGGCTGAGCCATCTGTACATAATTGAAAGGGTAAGAAAGTGCCTAAAAGTTCACACTAGGTCAGTGCATGGTGCTGCTATGGATATAGGGTGTTTGTTATATGCTGCTGGTGAAAAATGGATTGGTAAGGTTTTTGGGAAGACACTAGTCAGTATTAAGAATAAATGGACTACCTCAGAAATTGTTCTTCTGGTCATCTGTCCTGTAGAAACATCAGTTCATAAGGATGCATACAGTTCAAACATATTTTTAAATTGTTTTAAACTGCTAAAAAATTAAAGCAGATATAATATGAATGCCTATCATAGGGAAAATAACTGAATGACACCATGACATAGAATGCAATTAATAATATCTAGGTCCTATTGACCTGAAGGGCGTCCATGATAGAATGTTACAGGGCACATTTAATATATATATGAAACTATATGTCACACACACATATACAGATATATCATACATTATCACCGAGGCATACATATATATCCTATTTATATAAAATAAACAAAAATAAAACACTAAATATGCTTAAATAAAATGTGCATAGACATGTGAAAAGTAAACCATAAAGCTGTTAAACTTCTATAGAGGATAGTAAAAAAAAAAAAAAAAAAAGGCATGTTTGTCACAGGTCCTGCAATTCTCTTTATTATAGGAAATTTTTGGAAAAAAGTAACATTTAGCTTACAAGGAAGTATTAAATAATAGTGTTAAATACTGTTCAGTGTGTTTATTATCAGAAAAAAATGGTCAGATTGCAAAACAGTATGCACGGTATAAGCCCATCTGTATATATACTTCCATGTCCTTAGAAAATAGTTTGAAAGGACACATACCAACATTAAAAGTATATATGTGTGCATTTCTTTCTTATTTTAACTTCCATATTTTTTTGTTTTCTTTTATTCATTAATATATGTATTGGAGGATATACAGGCTGACAAACACTCTCCTAAGCTCTCCTTTCTTGTTTTGAGTTACTATTTGAGTTCAAGTCTGCTAAATGGTATGCTACTTGAAGGCAAATGGCTCTGTTTTCTCATATTTATATTGATCACTGTGGGAAATATATGCTTCAAATGTGATGGAAACAAATATCCACTGATTAGTAAATGTAGGGGTGAACATAAGCAACTTGCTCAAGGCTACTCAGCTAATACTGGACCAAACTTGTCCAGTATTTTACAGAGAAGGACGTCCATTAGGCTATAAACACCCCAAAGTTCTGAGAAGATTGTTGGCATGCCTTGATCCCTCAAAAGTTGAGCACAGGTGCTGAGGAAATTAAAATCAAATGTCTATAACTAAAATGTTAGGATAATCATTTACCAAGGTATTATGTGTTCTGAGTAACGTGAATCTTCTTTTCTGTTGTTGACCATCTCTCTTGTGCTGAGTTTTTAGTTCCCACATATAAATGAAACATCTTCCTGAAAGAGCTTGGATCTATTTACCAATGGGTTTATGATTCATGTTTATATAGGTTATAAATCCTTTTTAGGAATTACAAAGATACCTTGCTTTGCTTTTCCTAAGCTGTTTGTTTTTGCTATTACTTTACATATTGTTCTGTGTGTCCAAGATACCAGAGACCTGAGCATTTGGCTCAGCAAATGTCCCTTCTACCTTTTCTATATTAATGTTGAATACCAGGGTTCATAAATTGTAACAAAACCAACATTCCAGTCCATGCGGGTTTTCTAACCATGAGTCAAGTCCTTAACCCTTAACAAATATCCAAGGACTTAGTTGCATACAGTGAAGTACAACCTATTGAAAGATGGGGTTTCTGAGTACCTAAATTTAGAAAAAAATAAAACTTTCAAAATTTGCTACTATTTAATAGGGTAATTGGAGAGTCGAATGAATAATAGAGGTGAAAGTGTTTTGTAAACCTTCAAGTACTGTGCACATAAATGGAGTATTAATTTGATTAGTGTTCTCTGTTTTGGTTTGTATCCCTATAACTGACAGCTGACGAAAAGTAACACATACCAGAATCTTTGGGATGTGAGTTCATTTAAATGATAACAGACATATAATCTAAATGTCTCAGGCCCTCCCATCTTCTAGGGTCACATTCTCCTTTAAATTTCCTGATGAAGTGACTCAGGCCCAGTCCCACACATGGGAAATATAGTGCAGTCCCAAATACATTTGAGAGTTTCCAGGAAGGGAAGGCTGTCCTACTTTCCTGGTCACTCCCACTGATTTCTCCTTACTTATGGTCCTGCCTCCTCACACAGTTCCTCTTTCCTTGGTCACTTTATTCATGTATGTTATTTCCTCTGTCCTCTTTGCTTCCCCAAAGCACCACCAGTGCTTTTGCATATGACTAACTTTAATTTATAGTTTGGGTAGAATAGAAGAGATCATGGCCCAACACAATACAGGAACAACCTAAAATTGAAAAGCAAATATCATTAAAGTCCCTTGGCCATGCTCGTTCCACAAAATTTCTCACCAGTCATTTATATCTTTAAACACCTAGCAAAAGTCTCTTGTCCCTCTTTTTTATCAACTGCCACTGTAAACTCAAAGTTTGTGTTTTTCAATTATGCAAAACTATATGACTATTTTCTCTTCTTTTCAGTAATAGATCCAAAGAAGCTTCTTTCTTTAAAAAAAAAAAAAAAAAAAAAAGCTCCTTAAAGTATTTTCCTATACAAAAGTGCCATCTGCCCCTAAATCTCATCACACCTAACAACACAAGGTTTTTTGTTTGTTTGGTTGATTTTTTGTTTTGTTTTGTTTTTCTGGTAAACTTTCAGGTTCAAATTCTTAGGCAGCATGGTAGTCATAATGTTGGTGTCAGAGGATTCTCAAGAGTCATTTGGGAAACTTTCAGATCTGCAGTAAGTCTTGTCCTCCATAAGAGAAACTCAGCAAGAAGGTAAGAGGTGGCAGAGGTATAAGGCTCCAGTGTAGGTATCTAAAACGTCTCACAGGTCCTGAAATAACATCATGGAATCACAATATTTGAGGTTGTTCTTAGAATCAACCTCTTTATGGTAATGTCAACTCTCCAAGATATTATAGGGTAATGGTCTTCTGAAATTCTGCAGTAGTACAGATGGAGTACACAGTGATGTAATGAAACTACCTAGTTTCATTACAGTTCATTAAGTTCATTAAGCCCAGTACAAGTGACTGTGCTTAAAATTGTAGCCAAGGGTGTCATTTTATTTATTTATTTATTTATTTTTAAGGGTGTCATTTTAATTTACTTATAATAATGACAGTTGCAGTTTTTGAGTGTATACCACGTTTGAGAATTTGGACATAATTTACATATAGTCTCTCTGACTGTGCAAGGTACATAATACATATGATCCTTGACTTTAGATACTTGACTTTTCCCAAGGCCATCTAGCTGGAAAGTGGTGGGACTCCAAAGCTCATTCTCTCCCCTTACATTATTCTGCTCTCTATGTGTTCCTGAGCTGGGAATAGACTGACCACCCATGCCTGTGTTCCCTTCAACTCTGAGTCCTGTTGCTCAAAACAGCTCTAAGTGGCAAGGCCCAAGAAGGTATGACTATTCTTCCTGACATCCACCTTAAAGGTTGACTACATCCCACTTTTCTTTAAAACCATTTATGAATCTGTCATTCATAAATTTGTCCAAACCCTTTTAAAATCCATTTATATTTCCTGCCAGTATCACCTTTTAGGATAATGAGGTCCCTTGTTTTATTACCCACTGTGTGAATTAGTATTATCTTTCAGTTGTCCTTAACTGACCTTCATCAAGTTTCAGAGGGCATCACCTCCTTATTTGCCCTAGGCTAATGGACCCTTAACTATCTTTAGATCATCCATCTAAGATGACAGAGCATTTAGAACAAGACGATGATTGCACCCAATAATGACAGCATTCCTTGATAACCAAATGGTTAGTGTTGGGTGGTGTTGGGATTGTCAAAGATGCTTTCTTCCACCTGAAATAAGGTACACTGTGTCTTAGGAGGCTGTGACCAAGCAACAATGCCCTCAATGGTCCTACACTAGCACACCTCCTAAACCAACCAGATTGAGAGGCTTTCCACATGGATCTCAACAAATCAAATCCTTAAACTTCTGGCATCAGAATAAATAAAACTCAGGTAAGGAATGGAAGTTCAGACAACTATTGAGAGTAGAATAAGATGATGATTGTAAAGGCACTGAGTTATAGGAAACCATAATAAGATTTGGATACAAGGAAAGGTGATAGTCCATCCCTGAAAGTTGGGCACACAGCAGACACCTGACTAAGGGGAACCAGAAGTAGAGCACAAAGTCAAGCAAAACTGATTTCCACACACATGACCTTTCTTAGACTCATGAGATAATCAATATGTATTTTGGCCTGAAGAAAATATTCTACGATTTCAGGGAAGGAGAGCAGTAATCTTCTCATTTTATATGTACTGAATTTATTGAGGGGTTGCCACTATTCATTTCTGTGTAAACTTAAAACAGTATAACTTTTTTCTAGTACCATCCCCACTCTCTCTGATAAATGGTTCTCTTCATATCTTGCTGTTTCATAAGTCCCCAGTCTCTTTTAGTATAGATCTGTCTAACTTAAGACTCACTCCTACTTATTTAAAAATTTTAACTTCAATTATGATTCAAAGTTCTCTCCCCAGCCCAGGCTAGAGCCGTCCATGGCCTCTAACAGCTTGAAGTAAGGATGAGGAGACTGAGGTAGGAACATCTCATTACATAGCTTCTCTTCTCCAGGGCCACTGCACACTGCCAAGCTAGCTGAGCACTGCATAATTCCAGTGATGCCACTCACAAAGACTACAAGGCAGACAGTACCTTCTCCACCAAAGTTATTCCAACAAAGAGCCCTGCTACTTTAGTGACATTCCTGAAAGTTACGCAATGTACAACATGTACACTTGCTCATGACCAACTTGACAGCTCCTCCAGTTTGTTGGAACAGGAGAGAAAAGAGAAGCTAATGGGTCAGTATCTTCTTAACTTTGAGACATTTCCGTTGATTGCCCTGCTTTCCTGGCCTTCTCTGTCTTGTGAATGAGGAGAGACCACATGTGTATCCCCTTCCTCCCTCCCTCCTCTCCTTTTCTCTCATAGGGTACTCATGTAGGCCCTGTAAGGATCGGAGTCAGGAATACATACTGCATGGTTCTCTACCAGAGACTTAGCTCTGGCACTGTTCCAAACCTTCCTCCCTCATCTTTAGTTTCCTTCAAAAAAGTGTTCCAATCAAGAGTGGAGTCAATATAATATCATTCCTATTCCTTACATCTCTATAGCATCTCCCCATACACACACACACACCACCACCACTACCAAAAAAAAAAAAAAAAAAAAAGGTTTTGAGTATAGACATTCATATTCTCAATAGATTAAAAAACATAACTTTCAATTTTCCTTGAAAATCATCAGATCCATCTTCTTACTCTTATTCAGCATTAGACACTGTGCAGTTTATCAACTTATGATTGAAAAAAAGTGAAGATTAAGTTGTATCCATTTATGTAGGTTGGTGGAAATGCATATTTTGATCAGATGCTTGGTTTCCTTCTCTTGCTATCTGTAATGACATACATAGAGCTATGCTCAAGGTTATAAATCTTTTTCACACGGACTTACTAGAAGTGACTAAAAACTAACTTAACCTGTATTAGATATAGTTCCGGATCTGCAGACACATTTAAGCTCTCTTTAAGCAACAAATTGAAGCCATCACTCTACCTAGAAGTCAAATCTGTTCATTGTCCTCACTGATTAAAATTTAGAAAAATCTGCCTAAAATAAATCATTCGTGTAAATTAACCCTCAAGAGGTGCTCTCTTGGAGTCTGGGCACTATTTATATACAGAAGAGTTCGCCACAGCCACGAGTGACATCAAGAAGCATTTGGGATGAACAAGTGCTGAGTCACTTCAAAACTAACAAAGTAATACAGGCAGTTATCACCCAAATGCATTATTTATCACAGGGGCCTCCTGACGCCTGTGCTTACCGAGGAACCCTCCTGTGATATTGAAGGCCAAGGCATCTCCTCTCCTTAACAACAGTGTTGTATCTTTGGCAACTCGAGCAGGAACTCAGAAAATCAATACCACTTCATGAGCCAGGTCTTGGTCTTCTCCTTTTACGAGGATTCTGTCAATGCAAGGGGCCATTACTGTACTTTAAAGGCATGATATAAAATTGCTTCGACAAGATATAAGACACACCGTTTGCAAGAACCTGGTGAGAGTATTTTAGTCAAAGTTAAATAGTTTCATCACGTAATTACTTCAATTGGCAAAGCTCCAGCTGAACGCACTCTCAGAGGGGCTGTGCCTTCTATTATGGGTGGCGGATTGTGAGGGAGGCCTGTCGATTGGATTCAGGTTGTTCTAAACAAGGTCAAACTGTTAAAATGGAGGCAGAGCCCAGCATCAATGCCATTGGCAATGACACTGCAACAACAGGGTTGACAAGTTGCTCTCCCTTTTTTTTTTTTTCCTCCTCCTACTAAGTGGTCTGAAAGTAGCTTTAGTTTTATGGCTATAAAATATTTCATCCTGATTTGCAGTCTGGTAATTCATTTTCTAAGGACTGTTTAGAATTTATTCAGGGGGAAAAGGAAACTCTGTTGGTTTCTCTAACCGATTCCCATTATATGACAAAATTTAACTTTTGTATTTTATGAGGTTTTATGTGTTCCACTAAAACCATTAGCTGGTTGTCTCCTCATGATAAAATTTAATCACTTATATAATACCTTAAAAGCCAATGACAGTTTTGCATGTATTTATGTTTTCTTTCATTTAAAATATGTGGGTGTCATAAAGATAACTCTTATTGGGTGGAAGAAGGGGGCTGGCACTAAAAAACAGAAAATCTGTAAGTACTGAGCCATTATGTATCACACAATAAGAATGAGGCACCGTAGCCTACAAACTGCATGAAATTTGAGAAAAAGTGGATGCTAATCCATGACCACCATTCATATTTCAGTGATAACCTGAGTGCACCCAAGCTCCACATTTAGCATTATTCCCATATACAGCTACTTGACTGCTATGAAATTTGGCAATTTAACAAAAATTTTAATAATAACAATGACAAATAGACTCAAAGGACATGCATGTACACCTTGCAAAAATGTCTCATAGAAACTAATTACATTAAGCCTGCCCTTCGTAATCAGAGATGCTCTCACAATTCCACTTCCAAGTAACACTTCCCAAGTTTAGATGGTTAATAAGGACTAGAGGAAAAGTGATTTTCTCTCCCCCTCATCCCACTTCCACCTACAGAGTTCCAATTATGGCATCACTTAATCACCACACATATTTATTTTAGAGTTATTCAAATGCATTATGAATTTATATGTCTATTATTAGATTTATTGGTGCTAATGATTTGGATTTAAATAGCACTTTTCTTCCTGAGGCTATAACAGTTTTTCCTGAATGACCTAATTCATTCTCTCTGCATGCCTCAAAAGGGAAGTAGAAAAGGGGCAAGGGTCAGCCAACCCATTTGGCTCAGGACAATCTTAACCTATAGATCAGAAAGAATTAGCTTAAGTTCCATATATTCTGGTAGTAATGGGTCAATGAATTAGCTAGATTTTTAACTGCAAGGAGTGCAAGCACCACAAAAATATTGTTCATCATGCTCTCTCCAGCAACTATAGTAGTGTCAGACATAAGAAATATTTGTTAAATAAGTGAATGAATAGATGGATCCATTGAACAACCAACCATTCACAGAGAATTTCTGGTAGAAATCTGCAAACTCTCAAAGCTAGTGGAAGTAAAATCTGGGGTGTTTGGCAAACTATCCCCTCCAATTGCAAGGTGTATATCCTTCTTTTTCAAAAGACACAAATGGCATTACTGGGCTGAGGCACAGGTGTGGACGTGTGTACGCTACCAAAGTGATGGCTTCAAAAGAATAAGAATCTTCAGTAGCCCCCCTCCAAAACCTTTCCTACCTTTAAAGGAATGAACCAATTTCCCTATCAGAGAACAAAGCTTTTCCTTCTATGATGAAACAGAAAGCCTGAGATAGAAATGTTTCTAAGAAATTGTATCAGAGTAGGCTGTGCTGTGGGGAAAGGCAGGTTTACTATGAGGCTAAGGAGCCTTAAACATCAGGACCTCTACAGACCGCTCCCAGGGCCCTGGAAGGACCAATGAG
Organism: Canis aureus; assembly: GCF_053574225.1. Taxonomy (NCBI): domain Eukaryota; kingdom Metazoa; phylum Chordata; class Mammalia; order Carnivora; family Canidae; genus Canis; species Canis aureus. The sequence continues at coordinate 62,050,139 of NC_135621.1, read as the reverse complement.
TCTTCATGGTCATATGTTTTGTCAAATTTAAGAAGGTAAGTTATTTTTGTATTGTTTTTGTAAAAACACCTATTCTTCAAATCAAATAAGTTTCATACCCCACAAATCCTGGATTTCCCCCAGCTGTGGGAACAAATTTATTCTAAAATATCAGTGGTGCTATACAACAAAACTTTTATTTTAGACTCCTGCTTCTTCTTCCACACGAGTTAGCAGGTAGCCTTTCTCACTTTGGTCATTCAGGGATCCAGCTACGGAAAGTTCTCACCATCTCCTGACACTGCTCTCTTAACATGGGCCTACCAGTACTGCATCAGCAGGGGGAAAACAAAACTTATACCACTGCAAAGTATTTTAATCAGAAGAGACACTCACTTGCTTATCTTCAGAACCCACTGGCCTTAACTAGTATGTGGATCAAACTGAGTGCCAGGGGAAGCTGGAAAAACTTCCTGTGTGTCCAGGAAGGAGAAGATAACTGAATGTGGGGACCACTATTAATCTTTATCCCAAAAAGTAACCTTCTGACTTTGCCTTACACTGAAATTTACTTAATGTGAATATGTAAGGTGCAAGAAGGTTAAGGCATTCAGTTCCTAAAGAGTGGGAAAGCAGAACTCATCTTAAGAATTCCAATCACGGCAAGGGGTGGGGGGGAGTCATTCATTATTTTCAAGCACTCAAAACTTATCTGGAGAGATTAAGAAATAAGAAGAAAGATTGAGAGACCAGCTCCTGGTGTTGCTAGGAGTCATCCACTGCTCAGAAAGATTCTGAGGTATTTGGATACACTAGTTCCACACCAAATACCCGTATTTTTTTGTGATGAAATAGCTGAAAATTTCTCAAGGTTTGTCCCTGTCTAAAGAACAAACTTACTAGCATTTCAGGTCCTCCAAAACCCAATTTCTGTTTAGTTTTCCTGCCTCTTTTTCTTCCCATTACACTTCCAAAAACCATAGTCACACTGAACAACTCATCATTCTCTGAGTAGTACATTACTCTACCTTTTGCTATCTTTTGATTGCACACACTATCCTCCACATTGAATGTGTAGATCTCTTTCTCTGATGCATCTGATGAACTTATCCTTCAAATTGAAGTTGAAATATCGTCTCCATGGGAAGCATGCCTTCCTTACAGGTCCTAGTTAAGACATGACAGTTTTACCATTGTGTCTATTTCTCTGTTTTTATTTCAGTTACATCATATATCTTCTGGTTTATTGACATAATATCTTTCCAGTTAGACTATAAACCTCATCCATGGGGGGAGACCAGAGCTTCATCCCAGAACTCAGTTTAACCTTTGCCAGATGGTCAGAATTTAATAAATTATTGTTGCATTACTGAGAGAATGAACGACTAGGGAAGGAACACAATGACCAAAGAGAATCTTAGGATTGTCAAATGAGGCTGATACAGGTGATCCCAAATCTAGAAAGGGAGCAAGAATAAGCCCTATTTTGCTAGTTTAGATACTGCTTATTCAGGGACATGTGTCCACATGTCTATGCAGGACCAAGCACTGTAATTTTTGAAGTGCCATTTAGTGCAGGTGTTTCGATAATTGGGATGAAGTGAGAAAATTCCATGCTCAATGGCCCTAAAAGTCACCCTTCCACCTGGGTAATGCAATGGTCCAAGCTTTAAAAGATGTATGAATTGCTTTTCCCCAGAGGGACCCAAGCAGAGAGGGGATGTACTTTCTAAAACTGCAAGTTATTGACCTTCCACTGTAGCAAATCTGCAAATGTCAAAGCAATGAGTGTTTCTAAGGAGAAAGCTACTGTTTAAAAACAGATGTTTAAAATATAGGACCTTGAGAGCTGCTCTCTCTCCAGAAAGGATTGCTAACAATATGGGGAAGCGCAGAATACAAACATGTATCATTTCCCCTCTTTCTTCTCCAAGACTAAAGAAAGGATATTAGATGGGTTTTTGCCTTTGTTTATCCAACTTAAGACTGAAGAGTGAATTCCTAAAATCAAGATGAATCCCAGGACAATAGAAGGTTAAATGGCACTATGACACTGTGTGTGTAATAATGCCACAGGTTTTTGCAGTGCCACTGATTCTACAAAGCACTTCCTCGTCATTCTCATTAGACCCTGAACTAACATTGGCAGGTTCCAAGAACTGGTTGGATTAGACCCATTTGGCAGGCTGGGAAATCCATCACCGAAAAGTTGTGACATTCCTAAATATTGGTAAAAAATGGAAGCCCAAAAAAAAAAAAAAATGGAAGCCCCCTCCCAAAGGTAGAAGAGTAGGATAAATAACTGGATTGCTCATTTTATTTTGAGGGAATCACATCTTTGGAATTATTACCAAGTTACTATTCTGGGTGCATGGATGATATGAGGGATGCTTTACTCATCTGAGAATGTATCTCTTAATTATTTATTCATTCAACAACTTTGAGGGACGCCTGGGTAGCTCAATAGTTGAGCATCTGCCTTTTGCTCAGGTTTTGATCCCGGGGTCCTGGGATCGAGTCCTGCATTGGGGTCCCCATGGGGAGCCTGCTTCTCCCTCTGCCTAAGTCTCTGCCTCTCTCTCTGTCTCTCATGAATAAATTAAAAGAAAACGACTTTGAGTATGACTCATATTTTAGCATTGTGCAAAGGATAAGACATACAGAAATAAGTAATAGCCCAGCTTTGAGTGAGTTTATAGAAACAGCTAAGTAATTAGAAAATGATGGGGAAGTTCAGTAATGCTGAGGTGGCAAAGAATTGTGGAAACACAAAGAGTCAACTGCATGCCTCATGGGAAGCAGAGAAGGCCTCCTGGAGAAGGCAGCACCTGTAGAGAGGATGCAGAGAAATTAACTATGTGAATAGGAGAAGAAAACACTTTCTAGGCAAAAGAGACCCATGAACAAAGGCATGGCACAAGAAATAAAATATCTGTGCAACACAAGTCATTTGGGCAGGCAGATTACAAAGTCAGGAAATGTAGAGAAATTATGAACATAAAGAAATTCTGCAATCCAGTTGTTCCCTCAGGGAATAAAAGTTTCCTCCAAGGCCTGTGGGAGGACTGATGACTGGTTTGGTTGAAAACACACATTTAGACATCTGTGAAATTGACCCTTCTCCTTCAACCTGTAATAATATCAAAACCAGATCTTATGAACTGGGGCAAAGGCCTCAGGCCCAGCATAAAAGGCCATAGCAAGAAACTGTTGCTGCAAGTCAGGAAGAGTCCTCTTTTCTTGTCTGAGTGCACTTCAGCAAAGGGAGATGCTCATTTGAGGGGCTGCCTCCCAATGGGACGAATAAGGGGGAATTTCCCTGCTTCTATGAAAAATGAACTCTCCTGCTTGGGTTATGGCAAATGTATTTCACAGAGGAAAAGGTTTTTCATCCTATAATGAGAAAGAATCATTAAGATGCAAATGCCTTCTGGAGAGGAAACAAGTGAATAATGGGTAAATGGTTAATAGCAGTACCATTTCTGGGAGCAGACTTTGCAAAAGAAGAAGGGCAGGTTGGGAGGGCTGTGACAGAGAGAGGATGGGTGGCTGTCCTATTGCTCAGAATTAACCACATCCACACCTCACACCTTGGTCACATTTGATAACAGAATTAGGAGGACTACCTTAGGGCAGGAGTCAGACAACTTTTTTTGTGAAGTGCTAGGCAATAAATCTAGGCTTTACTCATCTCTCCCATTGTAGCTTGAAAGTAACCATAGACAGTATGTAAATGATGAGCATGGCTGTGTTCCCTTACTTACAAAAAATAGCGGGTAACTAGGTGCTTATAGGCTTAGTTTGCTGACCTCTGCCTTAGAGCAATAGTTCTTAAATTGTGGTCTCTGGGGTGCCTGGGTGGCTTAGTGGCTGAGCGTCTCCCTTCAGCTTACGTCATGATTCCAGGGTCTTGGGATCGAGTCCTGTTAGGACTCCCCACAGGGAGCCTGCTTCTCCCTCTGCCTATGTCTCTGCCTCTCTCTGTGTCTCTCATGAATAAATAAATAATTTTTAAAAAAAAATTGTGGTCTCTGGACTAGTGGTATCAGCATCACCAGGAAATTCATTACAAATATACGTTCTCAGCACCATCCCAGACTTTTTGAATCAGAAACTCAGGGTCTAGGGTCTAGTAGTCTGTGTAATAATCAACCTCACTCCAAGTGGTAGCTCTTGAAGTTAGGAGTTTGTTAAAGATAAGGTGTCCAACCACACCATGGGCATTTATGATCAGAGGGAAATACTTGTTAAAGAGTGTTGTTTTGACTAAATAGAAAGTAAGATGTGAGTATATGTGCTATAAAAGCCAAAAGATCCCCTGTGAGCATCCTCATTAATTTGACAGGTAATTTTTGTAACCCATCAGCTAAAACCAACATGGCAGCAATGCAACCTTCCTCAGTTTGAATTGATCATAGAAAGGATTCCAGAAAACACTAAGAGCAGCTCTGGTTAGGGAGAAATTTGCAGATGACAGTCTTGGTTTCCTTAATGGAAAACCAACATGGCTTTCTTCAGCAAATGGTGAACTAAGTATTAAAAAGGCATTAAGCTGCCTCCTTTGTGATCTCAAGTATGCATTCAAATTCAAGACAGCATTTAAAATATTAAAACATCTAGCAATTTTATTACTAGCTCATTTAAAATGGCGACCATGAAAAATTTAATTTAAGCTACCCAATAATGGCTCATGAGACACTTAAAAATACACACACAGATAACTGAATTTTTAAAGTAAGTTCCTTATTAACTTCTTTCCCCTCATCTATTACCATTGCTATTTTCCAGCTGTATAAACAGTCTGGAGAGTATGCCCTGAATGAATTCACCGTTCAGAAAACAACATAATTACAGCCATTCCAGCAAACCGAGTGCCAAAAAAGTTACAAATTAATTGAAGGTTAGCATTGAAAATTAACTCCTAGTCAGCTTGAAGTCATCTTTTAGGCTACTTTCTATAGAATTAAATAGAGAACACACTCCACATCACTTTGGTTGACAGAGTTTTAAAGATCAGGTGGACAAATGGCCTTCTACCCAACTACCACTTTCCTGTGATCTGATATTGCTAATTCCAAGTGACGCCTGCCAATAGTACCTTAGAACATGCCTATGATTTATGCACAAGACAGAACCACTTCCTTTTCTCCTATAAATACCCAGGCCTTAGAAAAATACCAATTTATCTTGCCCCATTCTATTTTGTTAGCAACCACTAAGAAACCACATCATCAGAAAACATTTTTCCCTTTTCCTTTTATCATTTAATTTTTTCAGACATATAAACCATTTGCAAAAATAGTACAAAGTATCCCCTATAACCCTTATCCAGACTTCTCTAATGTTATCATATTTACAATATTAATTAATGTTAATAGCCACAGTTTAATTATCAAGCTCAGGACATTTACATAAAAACTCAAAACAAGGGCAGCCCTGGTGGCCCAGGGGTTTGGCGCCACCTTCGGCCCAGAGTGTGATCCTGGAGACCTAGGATCGAGTCCCACGTAGGGCTCCCTGCATGGAGCCTGCTTCTCCTTCTGCCTCTCTCTCTCTCTCTCTCTCTCTCTCTCTGTCATGAATAAATAAATAAAATCTTAAAAAAAAAAAAAACCCTCAAAACAATTACCTAATTGACAGACCTTCAAATGTTACCTGTTGTTCCTCTAATGTCCTTTTACTGGTGCAGGATCCAATACAGGATCACTTGTGATATTTATTAATGTTTCCTTAATTTTCTTTAATTATCACTAAATTTTAAATCTAACAAGCATCTACTAAGTGCCTAAGCTGTGCCAAAGTTGTGGTAAATTCTGAGGATTCAAAGAAGGTTTTGGCCTTTGAGACACTTATACTTTATTGTGAAAATCAAAATAAAATCAAAGCCTAAACATGGAAGAATGTACTAAAGTATTGCTTCCTTTAAGAAAAAATATAAAAGAACACTGTTTAGATTTGAGGGAAAAAATAGGTATCATTAAAGAAGACCTTGACCCAAAAGGTTCTTGGTCTTTGCTTCCAAAAACTGATCATTCATAGAGAAAGAACATCCAGAGAAATGTATACAATTCTGAGCTACTAGATTGTCCTTGTGGTCAATGTTTTTAATTCCTTGCACCTAAACAACGTTAGGGAAACAGAAAGGCTCAGTAAAAGTCAAATAATGTGGGGATCTGGGGTCCTTTCTGAAGTCTACCAGAAGATTTGGAACATAGAGATTATCTCTATGTGTCAGCTTGAAAGCCCCTCTTGATAGTGGAGAAATTCATTCAAATTCCAAATTAAATAAAAGTTCAGGGGCTAATTACTATCTGAGGGCCTTTTTTCTTTTTGTACTGTTTTGAAACAGTGTATGTGGAAACATACTATAAGATACTTGGCAAAAAAGCAGAGATTTTGGCTCAAGATTTTTTTGCATGCATGTCTACTGGTCTTTCCATTTACTTCATTTCTTTAATATCAAATTTCATATCCAAAGCTGTATATTTGGTGAGATTTCTAGAATCTTGGAGTTTAGAAGATATAGAGATTGCTAGTCTAGCACCTTAAGTGATTCATGAGTCTTTTATCATATCTCTTATAACACCTGTAGCAACTCTGCACTCATCTAGCCCAACTAGCTTTAGTAGTATCTTCCTGACATTGCTACAAAACCATCACACTCTCTAACACCTCTTTTGGTACTGACACTATATAAATGTCCATAAGTCTCATAGCTTTTCTAGAAGCTGTATCACAGTGTTGACACATGATGGAATTTTAGAATCAATTGAGCATTGTGTCTTTATAAAACGTGCTCCTACTGCTTATTTTTGTTTTTGTTTTTGCATTATACAGAGGGACTTGGGCCCTACGTGTATCACTTTACATTCATCTCTTATGGGTTCCAATTCATTATATTTGACTCATTATTGTAGCCTTTGAGATCTTGTTGATCATGAAGCAAATAAAAGAGTTACTTTACCTTTTTCCTAACAGACAAGTAAGCCATCTATGTTATCATCAAAGTCATTGTTAAAAGTATGGAACAAAATCAGACTATTGATAGAGGCACAAATCTAGTTAACTCCCTAAACATAACTTTGCTTCATTAAATAGCACTGTTTGGCATGTAATTAAATGGTTACAAACGTACTCATCTATTATCCTACCCACATTTAACCACCTTTGTTTGCAAAGATAACCAAAGATTTTACCAAATGTTCACTAGATCTTGCCCGGGTCGATCACAAAATGGCTATGAAAACGTGGCTTAGCCTGACAGGACTTGGTGGCAAAGCATGAAAGGAAACATAGGTAATTTTAGAACATTTCAGATACTGTCCTCAGCGATAAATGAAAATTGCATGATAATCAGGCAGCTGACATCCACCATCACCAAAGATGAGTTGTTTCTTATTCAGCTGTGTTACCTATACCTGAAATGTAGCATCTATGTTTTCCTCCTAAAAATATTTTTACTTCTCTCTTTCTTTTTTAACTTTTAACACAACAGTCTACACCATCATTTACACTGATTTCTTAGAACATTCTCTTGGCATTGTGTCTCCCTCTCTCACGCAATGTATCTTTTCAAACATTGGAATAGCTCTCCCTTACCAGGAACATGTATCATACGTTTCACTTCACTGTCTGAGGAGTTATGTAAACCTCCTTACATTAAAATCTCAGATTGTCTTTAAAATGTTTTTCACACTCAATCAATAGCACATTGGCATGTATATGATGCCATACCCATGATTTCTTATGTCCTGCCAGGTATTTTCTTCTTCAACAGAGTGAATACCTATTTCATATTTTTCTATCTTGCAACTTGGTCTACTTTAGTATGAAGTTTTATATTTCCTGGTGAAACTAAAGTTAGCATACAAAGTGGCTATAGTGCAAATGCATAGACTCTCTGGAAACAAAGTGTAACCATTTTTTATAAGCCACACAAAGGACAAGAGTAAGAAACACTTTTGCTAATTAGCATATGAGGCTGAATTCAACTAAGACTCTTAGGTTATTTCTAATGAGCAATGAGCTAATATTGATAAGATGCTTTTAGATTTTTAACTTAAAAGCACTTTGCCAATCAAAGTGTAAGGATTACAAATTTCCTGAGCCATCTGGTCCCCTTCATAAAGTAATGATTTCAAAAACTTTAGATGGATGAATGGATGAATGGATATAAAATAATAAAGAATTTACTCCTCTGTCTATTATTCATAAAGAAATGTTTCTCTCTTCATAGAGGCACATTTAAAAAGATATTATTCCATTTGCAGTTCAGATTGTGGCAAATGAAAAGTACAAACAAATAGCATATACAAATATATAACCTCACTGTTTAAAATGTTCACAATTGTAAGTTCTGGAGATCTAATGTTTAGCATAGTGATTATAGTTAATAATATTGTATTCTATGCTTGCGAGTTGCTAAGAGACTAGATCTTAAATATTCTCACCACAAAAAAGAAATGATAATTATGGGACATAATGAAAGTGTTACCTATGGTGGTAATCATTTTGCAGTATATAAGTGTGTCAAATCAACATGTTGTACCTCTTAAACTTGTACAATGTTGTATGTTAATTATATCTCAATAAAGCCGGAACAAATATACATATCCACATTCAAACCTGAACTGCTCCCTTTATCACTGACAGGCTACCTCCTAAAAGAATTTCAGAGCAGGATTAGTCATAATAACACCTTCTATTTATTTATTACTTATCACAGCCAAGTCCTTTACATTTATTAATATATTTAATTTCAGAGCAGTCAGATAAGGCAGGTGTTAATACCAAATCCCATTTTACAAAAGTGGAAACAGATTTCCAGAAGTTAAATATCCCGATATTTCAAATATCATGACATGATCTGGGATGGATACCCAGCAGCCCTATTCCGTATGTTTTGCTCTCCATCCCTATACCACAGCATAAAAGTTTGTGGGAAATGTAGTAAAATTTGAAAAATGTCTCAAACATAGGAGATACGCAAAATATATTCAATACTTTGGTAGCATTATCCCATTTAACCCTTTCAATCTTCCTATGTGGTTAGCGATAGCAATCAGTAAGAGGTGTACATGTGTTCTGAGATTGAAACTACCTATCGCCAGGATATCTGTCATCTGTCATCATTGCATCACATAACATTTTGCTTGCTTGTTGTATTTAAGTAAAAAAAAAATTACTAGTCCTGGTTCTCTGTGAAATGATTAAACATTAATCACACAATATCTAATTCCTCTTCTTTCTGTTCTCCTCCTTGTACAGGAAAGAATGTAGTTCTCCAGCTATATCCTCAAGTGAATTGTTTTAAAAATAATAAGGGGCACCTGGGTAGCCCAGTTGGTTAAGTGTCTGACTCTTGATTTCAGCTTATGTCATGATCTCAGGGTCATGAGATCAAGCCCCACTTTGGACTCCATGCTCAGCATGGAATCTACCTGGGATTCTTTCTCCCTCTGCCCACCTCCCCCACTCCAGGTGGCTCTCTCTCTCTGAAACAAATAAATAAAATCTTAAAAAAATAAAAGAAAAGAAGGAAATTAGCCCTAACTTTTATAGTAGCCAAGAAGTTCATGGGAATCAGCAAAAGGAAATTCATCCCTAAGGGTATTTGTTGGTGGTAAGGAGGTGGGTAGAAGAGAAAACAAATGTACTCTCTCCATCTTAAGCAAATTCTCTGATCTGACATGATTAATTCACACATTTTTGTAAAGGACTCTTTTCTGGACCTTCTTTATCATCTTCTTAGACCTGAGTGGCTAAGAAATTCTCTGAAAAATCTGAGAGGTCTCATTCTTCTTAACTGATACCCCTTCCCTTATTTAGGAAAAAAAGATGTCATGGAAGTGACAGTAATTCAGTTCCCCAAATGACTTTGCTCCCTGCTGACTGACCTCATTGGTAGAGGAGAACAATATTATCTCTCACTTCAGATGCTTCCTTTAATGTAGCATTGGCTCTGCCCTTGACCTTTGGTAGTTTGAGCAAAGAATCTCAGGACAGGAGCATAGGGGCTTATGGAAGTAGAAAACCTGTGCCACAAAGGGCGGGTCCTTTCTGAATTATCACTCATTCTTCTCCAGCATGGTCTCTGTTTTTTTTTTTAAACATGAAGGATGTGTAAAGGACACATAAAACTTTAGTCAATAGGTCCATTATTATGATTGGCTGAAAACCATAAAATGCATCCATCAAGCCATTGTGTTGCATCTTGTGTTAAATTATAGTGATAAATAGTCCTTTATCCGTGACGTCACCTACTAATCTATTCCAAAAACTATTCACCACTGCCATTATGCATCACTCATGCTCCTGCCAGCTTGCTGAAAAAAAAAATCTTCTACATGATAAAGCCACACACAAGATTATGCTTGACTCTGTAGATGCAAATATTGTCTGTTATTTTCTTTTTTTTTTTGTCTGTTATTTTCATGTCATACTGTGAAACAATTGCTTCTTCAGTTCCCAAAGTTATCTCAAGTGTGCAGTAATGTCCTCAGCTCTCAGTTCTGGGCATTGAAACTCTTGTACTTTTAATTGTTTATAATTTACACCAGAACTGGACGGAGTCCATTTGCACTCATGCTGCATTGTAACTATGAGATGACATATTTTTGCCACCTTGCTCTGGGTTGAATTAATCCTATCGACAAGCCTCTCACATAGAAATTTGGTGTGGATTCCTTTAATATTCTCAGCAGTTATGTAAAAGGATGTGTGCAGTTGCTATCAGGATGTCTGGGATTTGGATCTGATTTTACACAAAATGTTCTTATAAAATTAGACATTTTTTGCCCTCAGAAAATACTATTTATTACAATGAAACAGAAAGAGGAAAGTATGAGTATATTTCAAATTCCAGTCTTAAGTGTAATAATCTGTTTATAAACACACACACACACAACACACAACAGCATTATGTAGCTTTTTCTTCCTCACCTTGATGCTTTAGGGGGTCCTCCTCTAAAAAAAATCCCCCCAAAACCCAAGCACCTCATTTTCTCAACCTACTCAAACAAGAAGAGATGAAATACAGAGTGAAAAAGACCACTCATTGGAATTTAATTCTAAAAATTGGAGCATAAGTTGCTTGATGGACTTTTAGCTTTAATTCAAAGAATTTGGGGAATTGTCTCTTGCTGAGCAACACAATGGAGGTGTCTTAGCTCCTCCTTATTGTTTTAATCATATATGAGATGATTGGCTCATAAAGAAGAAATAAACAACTGCTCAAGCTTAAATGAGTTATATCCCATATCCATCTGCTATGCTTATTTATGTACTTTATTTTTTTAATTGCTTTTTTGATGGATGCATGAAAAAGGATTCGCTAATATGTTTATTGGGGAGAAAATAAAACCAGATTTTCTTCCCTTCACTATTCTTAAATGTCCAGTAGAACTGGTAGCAAAGTACCATTTACCTTTAAAGTTTCTAGTTAATGCATATTTTATCCAATCAGTCATGGAAAACAATAAAAAGTCAAATCACTTCAAAAACAGTGGCTTTCTCCCTTCATTGACCTCCTCCCAATTATCATCACTTACAGAATCCAAAGGAGTCACATATTGCAGGAAAGAAAGAAGTTCTAAAAACTGAACAATCTTCAGCCGGTCTTGACGGAAGTTTGGCTTCAACTCAACACTCAAAGTAAAATACGTTCCGTCATCTCCCACTCTAACGTTCACACTCACGTGTGGTGTCTGTACAAAGAGTGGCTCTTGCCTTCTAACAGCAGTGGAAAGGGCTCATTCAAAGGTCACTGTTCCAGTTTTCTTTCTTTATAAATTTTCTCTCTTCTTGCTTTTTCTCCTATTGCAAAAACTACATTTATTGTTGAGTAGAATCATATTTTAAGTACATCGAAACATCAAAGTTCGCCCTAATCTCACTGCAGAAAACACATGCACACGCGCGTGTGCACACACACACACTTTCACACCATTCTTTCTCACTCTTGCCTCACACCCATATACTGACAAATCCCTGAATCCTCACCATTGTATAGTAACTGCTGTTCTTGCCACCTTTTTGCTTCCTGGTGGGTCTGTAATTGTCATCTCATCCCTGGAGCAACATCAGGATCACTCAATAAATTGATTGTCAGGGGATATTTGAAGAACAGAACAGCTTGAGCTCTAGAAGCCAAGTGCCTTATGGCCTCCAGCCCAGAAAAAGGAAGCAATGAGGATGAACAAACCTCATCCCATTCCACTCCTATAACATATTAATGAGAATTAGGCAAGTGAATTTCATTCCCTATTTCTATTCAGACAGCAAACAACAACATGAAGAAGATTAAAGAATTAAATAAAACCATCCCTGATATTTCTTTTCATTTAGAAGGAAACTGGGAATAAGATATCCAACTCCTGGTTTTGAAAAAGCTCACTTCAAAAAAAAAAAAAAAAAAAGAAAGAAAGAAAAGAAAGAAAAAGCTCACTTCCTGTGTACTTCCTCTGTACATGCAATTTGCCATTTTTAATTTTGTTTTCTTTTGTTTTTGTAGTTATAGCATGACTTTCCATTCAAAAATAATGCTGTGCCAGGGATTCTTCTGTTATTGTCCCTTATTGGGAATATCATTTAAGTGATGTATTCTAGGCTTCCAACTCTTAATATTCTAACATACCTCTCTTTCAGAATCCTGTTATGAGGGTGCCTTCCATGATAGTAGTCTCCATTGGAAGCATGTTGCGTCTTTTGTTAGGAAAAAGCCTGAGGAGATTAAATTTACACTTCAAGATAGCCTCTGAGCAGCCACCTCCGATAATGCTTATGGGGAAAAGATCAAGATTATGGAGCACTTTTGAACTCATAAAAACTTTATTTCTGTTAGAAAATCATTGCAACAATCAATACAAGGGAGCCAGAGCAGAGAAAGGAAGGTACGAAGTATTGGCTCAGTGTCAACTCTGTGATCAAGCCATTAAAACTTTTCAAATGCTGCAAATTTTACTCTGTTAACCCCATTTTACAGATGTGGAAATAGATACTGATAGAAGTTAAGAAGACAAAGTCAAGCAATTTGACACCAAAATCCATACTTTTTCCATCTTCTCCTACTGCTTTTCAGATGTGATGAGTCCTTAAATTAAAAAGCAATATTGGTGGAAATGATGAGGAGGGAATGAAAGTAGTAATATTCCAATAAAAATGAGAAGAAAAAATTGAACACATTAATCTATATATGATCTATCAGTGTAAACCAAGCACTGGACCCACGCTGGAGTCATGAAAATGCACAATACATCATATCTTGAAGCTTACAACCTAAGGAGAAAGACACTTAAAAGGATCATTTCTAGGTTGTTAGTGCAGTTTGCAACACGAGTTAAAAAAATAAAAGTAGCACCAAAGTCAAATCTTAAAAGTATAATTTGGTCAGGGAGAGGCAGAGGAGGCAGAAGCATGTCAAGCAGAGGAAAAAGCAGGCACAAAGTCACTGGGAAGAATTTCTCACGAAGGTAGAATTGTAAAGCCACATTAGCCATACACTGGCCATTCTCTCCACTATTAAAATGTAGCATAAATAAATAAGTAAATTAATAAATTTGTGAATAGACAAAATTCAAAGGAATAGCCATGTTTAAATTACAAGCTAGATGTTTCTGTCATGTGAAAGCAAATAAGTAATATAAATGTTTCAGGCCTTGTCCTGAAGTCGTGGGTCTACTGCTCTGGAACTGTGGATGGCAGTAGAGTAAGCTAAGAATTCTTACTTTTGTGAGCAGAGATTAAGAATGCCTCACATAAGGCTACACCCAGCTGCTGGACTGCAAGAAAGCCCAGTTGATAGCATTCCTTTTCCTGTTCAAGTTCAGAACCTTGGGGGAAAGAGAGAAAGAGAGGGAGGAGTCGGGAAGATACATTTAAAAATGTATGCTCTATTATGGATAAAAGCTGAATTGAAGAATGCAGCTTAGGTGTATAGCCAGTTGGACTTAGTAACATTCCTTCTAATTAGCCAGATTTGTCCACCCTAAAAAAGCAGAATAGAGGTTATACCTTGGTCAAGAAAGCAGACCAAAATTTTCCCATTCCTGCACATCCCTCCTTGCAGGCAATTAAAAAAAAAAAAAAAAAGCCTAGAATAGCCTAAAGCACATATGCTCACTCCATATCAAAAAGTCTCTAAGCAAATAAATTACTCTCTCTGTCCTGGGGAGGAGTGATAAGATGGGGAAGCAGCCAGAAGCACTACTTCAGTGAAGTTTTCTGTCACAGTCCTTTTTTTCTCCAACAGTATCCTCTATCTAGGGCTATGATTTACATAGAGTCTGGTACTTAAGAGGCTGGGAGTAGCAGACACAACTTTACAGCTCCAATTGACTCAGTGGAACATCTGTTTTCATCCTTTCATCAGGAGAAAAAAAAAGTGCAACATTGCCCATCAAAGATCTACTTGTGAACTGGAGAATCTGGGTGAGACAATTTCAAAATAGATAGGGACATTAGAGAGAGATGAACACAGAGGGACAGAAAGAAAATAAATCCCACTCAAGATCAGCTTGAAGACCAATTCCAAAACATAGGAGAGACAAAAAGTTAGAAAAGCAAAACAAAAAAATTCAATAATTGGAAGAATACACCTTGAAAAAATGAAAGTAATTGGACAATTTGTAAGTAGTTTTAAAATAATTATATTTAACATCCTCAAAAGTGATATATAAATAATATTCAGAACAAGTAACAAGGGAAAATAATACTTTGAAAAAGAGTAAATAGGGAAAAAAGAAGAGAAAATAGAAATGGGAATGGGTATCTGTTTGAAAAAGACTTAATTCGAGTTTCAGAAATGTGAGCCACAGTATTTGAAAAAAATAAATTGGATAAGCTCTAGAATAACACTAGCTGCAGAAAGAATTGAAGAATTGGAAAATACAACTGACAAATCAACCAATAATGCAGCAAATAAAGGTAAAAATTGGAAAGGGCAGTTCTGAAACATTGAGGATTGAGAACCTTTATTACACACTCATGGGCATCCAAGCACAAGAGAACTGGGGGAGCGGCAGACAAGCAATATTGGGAAAGATGATATCTGAGAATTTTCCCAAAATGAATAAAGACCATGTCTTCTCAAATTGAAAGTACACATCAAAAGCCAAGTGAGAAATAGAAAACTAAATTTACATCAAGGAACATCACAAAGTTACCAAGGCAAGACCCAGCATGGTATGGTGAACCATGAGGATCATAGTGCTCATGGAGCATAAAGAGAGAGATGTTGATTGGCAAGACATGAAAACAGAACCAAGCATCACATAATGAAGAGTCACAGTAGGTAGTAAGTATTTCATCCCATACTTGAAGGGAAATGCCAAGAAAACCACACTGAGGGAGACAAGTCTGGAAGAAATGATATCAATTGAGCTGGGGGAAAAAAATAAAAGGATGCTAAGGCCTAAATGAGCACAATAGGAAGAAGAATAGAAAGGAAAGCATAATTTGAATGTTGTGACAAGATTTCTCAAGTTGTTGGATATAGGGAGTGGGGGAGGGAAGAAAATGAAGTCAAGAATTATTCTCAGGCTTCCATTGAGGATGATACAATTGGAGAGAGTGAATACAGAATATGGAATACAGAAGATGAACAGGTTTATGGGAGATGCTGAGCTCAATATTATACATGTGTAGTGTGAGGAACCTGGGGAGAGATTACTGACAAAATTATCCAGATATTTTGTTTTGCAAACTAGGAGACAGTTCTAAAGACTTAGGCATCATCAACATAAATACCTCTCCAAAGGTCATCAATATCCCAAATTTACCAAGAGGATCTTACCAGTGACAGTTCACTGGCTTGATGTGGAACTATTTTCAGGAGAGGCAAGAGTAAGGCATTGATTGAGTAGGCTGTGTATGTGATAGAAAACTCAGACAAAAAGAGAAAAGGGCATCTGATCATGGTGGACGTCAGCAACAGGAGCAGCCAGGCAGCCAGGAGGGCACTGGTATCAAAAAGCAGACAAGCAAAAGGCTGGGAAACCAAGTCATACTGCAATGAGGGATCAGGGCCGAATTGAAAATGACAGCTGAAAAGTGCAGGGTGTGAAGAAGCTTAAAGAATAAAGTTATAAAATTTAGGAAAGCAGGAAAAAAAAAAAACTGTCTGCACATAAGGCAGGCAACTGGAAATACATGGCCAAGGTGAACTTTGCTTTGGCAGAACAGCAATAGCTGTTGATAAAAAAAAAAAAAATTATTGAAGATAGGTTTCCAGGTTAATTTTGACCATGACTTAAACCTCTTACTGAGTGAGCACCAGAGACTGTGCAGTCTTACAAAAAAGAACTATACTTGCCCACAGAATGTAAGTGTATTGCTATTGATTTTGCTCCACTATGACAATATGTGAATGAATAATGAAATGAAAGTTAGGATTTTTGAAAGCTAACCAGAATAAATCTTTACTTTCCCAGGATGAATGGCTAAGTGGCTCTTTTCAACACTTGGATAATGGTTTCTAAATGAAGGAATGAATATCAAGAGCTTAGAGTGTTAACTCAAGCTAAGACTTTGAGGAGACCTTTGGAAATATTTAAAAAGATAGATTAGTGAAACAGTGAGGCAGAGATTAAGTGAACATGCTTTCAGATCTGTCATGTGGCATTGCATCTGCCAGGTTATTTATTTTGCAGTGCCTACCCTATGATGAATCAAAATCACCTTTAGGAGAATCCTTATTGAATAATATTGAAAAAAAGTCAGATACTGGTCAGCAATGTGATTTAATTCTTCAAGCAATAAAGATAATTTTAACACTTTCTTATAATTGTATAATCACTTAATATATTTTTGTGGAGATTATTACTTTTTTAGGAAATATGATTCTTATTGTATACATGTTCTTTTCTCTTTTGTGCTTATTACAGAATTTAAAGCTAAGATAAAGATACAGAGGTCTCTCAGAAAATATATTTTCTGCCTGAAATGATCCTTGAGGTAGAAAGGAGAAATGTACTATCCCTCTATGCAGTCAACTTTTAGATTGGAGAATAAGAGAATTGTTTCAAATAAGGCATAGATTTCAGGGCTGTCATGAGTCTTTGTGCATACTATGCACTGTATACCTCCAGGAGGCACACAGTTCACATGGGGTTTTTGTGAATGGTGCCTCCTGAAGTACTGCATGCACATCCTGTACAAGTGCATCCAGCGGCCCTAAGTTTCCCCTCTTCTGCTACACCATCTCTTAGATAGATAAAGCTTTATATAAGAAAAGTTTGGTACGATCTAAATTTGGAAGTAAACACAGTGGGGTAGGAAAAATCAATTTTAATGTCATGATGGCTTTAGTTGGAAAGTCAGATGGATCTGGGGTTAAGTCTTAACTCTGCTACTTAGTAGCTCTATGAATTTAGACATACTATTTTAATTCTTTGAGGCCCTTTCCTCTGTAGAGTAGGGATAATAATCCCTTCTTAATAGGATTGTTGGGACGGTAAAATGTGATTATGCAGCAGTTTTCACAGTTCTTTTCTCAAAGTAAGCATGAATAAAATATTAGATCATCATCATCATCATCATCTGTAGACCTCTATGTGAGCAACCTTTGCAGGTTTCCACCTCCATTTCCATTCCATTCATTCAACAGATTTGTAGTAAAATCCCATTAGAAGCAAACCACTTGCAATAGAGAGTATAAAGATGAATCACAGAATGCTACCTGCATGGGTAGGTGCTCTACTAGGAGCGATCAGACATCATAACTCTATGTGGAGTTGAAAGTCCTCATTGTAATTGAATGGCCACAGAACTGGGAAGCAATAAGTCACTTTTGATTGGGATTAACTTAATACAGGGAATTAATTTAAATTAGGCTTTGAAAGATGAATAAAGTTTTAACATCGAAGACTGGGAAAAAGAAGCAGGCATTCTAAGAACAGGAAAGAGATACAATATAAAAAAGAGATCATTATCATTTCTTCAGATTTTAGAATAATAACACTCTATCATATATTCAGACCCTAAAATGTCTAACCCAAAAGTTTTAAAATATATCCTGTTTCCAAGTGTGCTACGAGTGAGTCCTTAAAGGCTGATAAGGATTTCATGGGACAAATGGTTTAGTATTGCATAGTGGTTGAGGGTTTTAGTGAGGGACCATGGCATCACGCAGCCTATATACTTCCTAGCTCTGACATATGATAGCAGTATAATCTTAGCAGAATCACTTATCATCCGTGAACTTTAGTGTCTTCATCTACAGAATGATGATGACATTATCTATCTAACTAATGCAAAATGGTAGAGAGCTTTAACACAAGGCTGTTCTCACTATCCTAAGTGTTCAATAAAAGGTAGCCATTATTATCCTTTTATTTCTTAAAAACTCAAATTACAGAAACCACAAATAAGTATATAAAATCTCTAAATATCAATTGCATACAGTCATGAAATTTATATTGTAGGCATATTCCAATTATTAAAAAAAATATTCTTTTTTCCTTCTTTGAGTAGCCCTCTAGAAAGTAGAATAGGTGCCATGTTTTTTCAAAGTTATCACATCACATATCCTTTGTTGAATTAAATATTCAATATATTATCTTTTCCAGAACTGCCTTTACTCTCCTTGAGGGACCTGTTTGATACTGGGATGGTTTTTGAGTGAGTACAGTTTTGGCATCACTGTCTTCCTTATCCTGACCCTGGTCACACTCTCACTCTACTGAATTCTTTGTACAGACTTGAATGTACAAGCATGTTAATAGGCAAGAGAAAATGAAGTGTGAATGTCAAAAATAATTTTTACTCTAATAAATACAATGCCTAATAACATCCAATTTTGAGTATAAACACAGAAAAATATCCAAAGGGTAAAGGATTTTATTTTCCATTACCTCCTTTGACTAAACATTAAATTCCGTCTTTGGGGGGGGAAAAAAAGAAAGCCTCTGATAGAAGACCTTGTACAGCTGAATTCTGTGAAAGGTAACAGGGAGATAAAAAGGCTGATATCAATGATAGGCATTTGAGTGGGTACCAAGCCCCCCCCAAACTGATATATGATATAATCCAATCCAATTGGGGAAAGCAGAGCTTGGCAAGGGGTAAAAAGTTGAATGGAATTGTATAAAATGAAGCAGAACATCACAGAGAAGTTAATTTCCCTTTAAATCTGATGTTCGAGGTTTGATACCCTAAAGCATTTCCATTGTATTTCACATCACCCCAAATAGCAATATCCACTCTTCATTTGACAGTTTCTAATATTCATACTTAGATGACTATAAAATGAGATATTTTTCTTTAACTGGAGAAAGGAATATCTTACCTTAATAATAATTTGAATTATAGCATTTTAAAGCCAGAGAGAAGGGGATGGGGAGAAAGGAAGGAAGGATGAAAGTTAAGAAAGCAAGGAATAAAGATTAAATCTATATTTAACAAATTTAGTTGAACTCAGAGGAAAATTTAGGAATCAAAACTAATTGTATGGGGATCCCTGGGTTTAGCGCCTGCCTTTGGCCCAGGGCGCGATCCTGGAGTCCCGGGATTGAGTCCCGCATCAGGCTCCCAGTGTGGAGCCTGCTTCTCCCTCTTCCTGTGTCTCTGCCTCTCTCTCTCTGTCTATCATAAATAAATAAATAAATATTAAAAAAAAAACTAATTGTATCCATATTAGCCAAAAACTATTTGCTTCCCATTGCTTAGATAAAAAATAGTATTTGTGTCTCTTTCTAGTGGTTGTGCTACAAAAAGCACAGAACTGGAAGTCAGGAATCCTGGGGCTGAGTCTTACTTCAGTCACTATGCTACTGGGTATAAATCATGTAATCTCACTGAGTCAGCTTAATGTCAACATGAGGTAGTGGAATTGGGCAACTGCTACATGTCCCAGAAATCTAACATCTAATAATGATCTCTTCTTTGTGGATTTATTTCATCTGTCCCTACCCCTCTTTTTATCCATAGAGAAAATAATAGCACATGACAGTTAAGCAAATAGGAATAAGAAATTGTCCTTACAAATGGTTCTACATAGAGGTCACAGATGATAGCTCCTGGAGAGGGTTTTTTCTTTTAATGTTTTTTAAAAATTATATATATAATTATATAAATGTAAATATATAATTATATAAACAAATGTATATATTGAGATGTAGTTGATAGCATTATTTATATTAGTTTCAGGTATACAACATGATTCAATATATGTATAATACATTGTGAAATAATCACCTATAGATCTAGTTGGCATCCATCACCACACAGTTATGACTTTTTTCTTGTGATATTTTTTCTTGTGAATATATATTCATATTTCCTATATTTATTTAACTATATAAATAAATAATATAATCAAGAGAAAAAATATTTTAAGCATTGTCATTTTAATTATATATATATTTAAAACCCCTCATAGAGACCTGCCATCTATGGCTCCAACATATATATATATGATATTTACATATATTATTATTATATATGTTATATTATTATATATACATTATTACATATAGTATAGACTATATTTAGATATATCTAGATTATTTAAACTTAGATAAATACACCTTTTATTATTTGAAAGACCATTAACCAAATATAGCCATTTGTATTTGTGTCATTCATTACATCACTACGAACAAGTTACTACCTAAAGGTTCAGCAAATTCAATTTTTTTCAGCAAACTCTTCAAACATTGTGCCCCATAACTGAAAATGTCATAAATGTAAAAAAAAAAAAAAAAGATAATGATTGTCTATGTGCCTTTGTGAGGAGTCTTTTAAGCAACTGTGTAAACCAATCTTGTAAAAATTTGAATTTGAAAGCCACTGTTACTTTCATTTCTTAAGTTAGTGCTTCTAAACTTGGGGGATCACATTCTTATATTTGAGAAACACTGGTCTGTAATACTTATTATCTGAAAAATAAAAGTATAATATAAATTTAATAGTTCTTCCTATGAAGATTTTTTCTAAAGTATTTCTGTTTACATAATTGAGAAAAACATAGTTTTTATTCTAAACAACTCTACAAGACTCAAGAAAACCTCTAGGAGGGGCGCCTGGGTGGCTTAGTGGTCAAGCGTCTGCCTTTGGCTCAGGGTGTGATCCGTGGTCCTAGGAGGGGTCCTGGGATCCAGTCCCACATTGGGCTCTCCGCAGGGAGCCTGATTCTCCCTCTGCCTATGTCTCTGCCTTTCTCTGTCTTTCATGAATAAATAAAATCTCAAAAAAAAAAAAAAAAGAAAGAAAGAAAGAAAATCTCCAGGAACCAGAACACATCTTTCATATGAGCTAAACACAGAAAAGTCAACAAAAAATTGGAAACGGAATATGCTGTTTCTGAAAAAGGGGAGAAACTGTATATTCTATCAGTTATAAAGGCCATGCTACTTTCCCATAAATAAATATTCATTTAAAAAAATAAATAAATATTAATTTTATCTTCTTTGTTTTGAGTAACTCAATATTGAGTTTTTGAATCCTATTAACAATGTACCTCCCCACTCTCCAGATAACAACTGCTCTCATCTGTAATATCATATTCATTTCTGGAATATCTGTATAACAACAAAATATGTCTTCTGATAGCTCCCTGACTTCTCTGTTCCTTTCAGGTGTTCCAAAATCTGAATTGCATTGCACAAGTTATCTAATAATCCTGATTCTCTTCCAAATATCCCAGCAGGCTGCCCCTTCTCCCATAATACCATCCAGATGGCCTTCAACCCACATGAAGCTATTAGAAACACAATAATATTCCTAAAGTCCTTGTCCCATCAACTCCCTCTTATGTTCCATTTTTTCCTCTGATCTTGCTTGTTGAATTTAGATGAGCCATAGGAAAAACTTTGTAAAAGTCACAGGCTTAAAGAAGAACCTCTATTGTTTGTGTATTTTTATAGGCTTCTCTTTCAGAGAAATAATGAAGGAAGAAGAAAGAAATGAGCTGGACTATAAGACATGGTAAGCAATGAGGAAAAACTGGATACAATTGGCATGACTGAAACCAAAAAGATGGCTTTATATCTACCAAATGCCCAGTATTGCTGTACATTTAAGTGAGCACCTAGAAAGGAGGTCGCCTCAAGAAGATATCTCCCCCATGTGAAAAAAATTCTTTTTCAAAGCTTTATAGTGGTTCTTCATCTTAAAAAGGTAGAAGGAAGGAAGGAAAGAAAGAAAGAAAGAAAGAAAGAAAGAAAGAAAGAAAGAAAGAAAGAAAGAAAGAAAGAAAGGAAGGAAGGAAGGAAGGAAGGAAGGAAGAAAGGAAGAAAGAAAGTCATAGCATAGTGAAGATTCAGCAATGAAAGCTGTCAGCCAGGGGAATGATATAAAAGTATTGGGGCCAACATCTTTGAGCTATAGGTTAGTCCTGACCAAAATAAGTATAGGTGAATTTTATGACAACTCAAAATCCCTTTTCAGACCTGTATTTCTCTAAGTTAAAGAATGTGTCTGACTGAGCAGATTTATTAAAGGTCAGTACTTAGTGAGCTGTACTTACTAGTAGCTGGAAATCTCTAGGACTCTTATTTCTTTGCCCAAGGAGTGCTCAAGAAGGAAAAAGTTCACCTTGAGGTCCCTAGACATCACCTTTGTCCTTCTTCTTATCCTGCAGTCACACTCATTAGTGACAAATGTAGGTAAATTCTAGGTAGGTAAATATATGCAAATGTGTACGTATACACAATGATTATGTAGTACTGTAAGGGAAGTCAGTGGACACAGGTGCAAATCAGTGTCAAAAACTTCCTTACAAATCTGATAACTAAAAATGAGACTGGATCCCAAACCATCACCATGCAGATGGGCCGGCTTTTGTCACTTGTTTTTAAAAATGTTCCTGAGCATAAAAACCAGCAATCAACAATTTCTTACTTTGGCCTAAGTACTGTGGGTGTTTTTCCAGTCCATTTGTTGATATATAGTTTACATGCTAATAATAGCTAATTATTTGGCAAAAACAACTAACAACCTATTTTCCCTCGATCTCACATAATTCAAGTGGCTTAGAAAAGATGATTCTCACACAGCAGTGGTTACTTATTTCTCTAATGAATTACAGAGACTCAAAACTAGACTATTTGATCAAAATCTGAAAGCATTCTTTTATAGCATTTTAGTTTTCAAATGTTTAAGGAAGATACATAGCCTGCTTCTACTTTTCCTTAAAAAAAATCAAAGCAGACACAAACTTATAAACTGAAACATTGGAAGGGTACTTTATTTTACCTTTAGTGTGTCAAAAAATAAACCACTTAGGCATTACCTGTCATTTGCCCTGGTAAACAGCTTCAGTTTATTTTCTTGTAACACCTCCACTTTTGGGGGTTAGGAGGGGGGTGACTGCAAAAAAAAGTCTGTAAAATATTTGACTGAATGAGTTATTCTCATCTAGACCTCTTTCTTCTGTCATAGGACTCTCAAGCCTCCCTTCACCCCAAATCAGTTATGAAAAAGAACGTTAAATGTACAGTAAGATCTAAAACCAGTAGATAGAGGCTACATGGAAGCAGATAGGTTTTGACCTCTGAAGACCCCCTTATGACCTGGCACCAATCATTTGATGTCCCTCCACTAAATGCCCTCAGTGTCCACTCTACCCTTTTCCTAATAAGGGTTAATGATTAGGATGACCATTCCAGGATGAGCAGCTTTCCTAGAAAAGTATAATCTTGAACAAAGACTAACAGATATGTATGTTTTTTTTTTTTTTTTAATATTGTCAATCCTTCTGTCATCCAGTACTCTCTGCCAGGGTTTCCAAACTTTAGTAATTCTTGTCTCACCATTCTGGTTAGTGATATTTCTTTGTTACTATTCATTATTATTATACTATTATTTACTCTAGGTTGACTTTCCTAATAATCTAATTCTTAAAGGAAGTTTTAGATCACATTAAAAGTGGAAAGCCAATATTTCCCTATTACAGTGGACTCTAAATTTTTCAGTTTACATAGTCCATAAGTAACATTTTTGAGCATGTACATCCAGTCATGTACTGTTTTATTTGTAACAATGTACTTGTGTTACTATGCAAATATATTATTAACATTATAACAAATGGAAAAATGTAAAGGATAGGTTAAAAAAGGAATATAAAAAGAAGTTCAAATAGTATTGTCTTGTACCAAAATAGATCATCTTGTATAATTTCTAGAGTATGCAATGTCAAACTTTGGTGATCATTTTTCTAATACACATTACAATAAAAATATAACTAATTAGAAGTTTTAAAAACACTATACACTACCTAAAATCATCTAGAGTACCAGCAGTAGTATGAATATCACACTTTTCTACTTGTAAGGGAAATCATTAGCATAACAAAGAAACTTCCTGTTCTTAAAAAGCACATTAGTCTTTTCATTTTCAAATCCTTAGCTTATTGGATGGCTCTTTGCAACTTCTGAATGAGAAGATGAGAAGAGTAGCCCTCATGAAGCTAAACTGTTCCTCCCAACCTTGCATCTTCCAAATAGCTCGCGCTGACAGCCACAGACAGAGATGTGATCATCATGCTGCATAAACAAGGGTCTACTTTAAGAATTGTGTAAAGCAAGGATTCCACTTCCCAAAGGTTATCATTTCAAGTACTTCAATGACCCCAAAAAGGAAGATAGTTTTGCTGAGATCCAGAGAGGATCCTACCAAGTGAAGTCTTTCTCAATTTATAGAATTGATAGAATTGACTTAGGCTTTGGGTTTTTTGTTTGGTTTTTATTTGCTTTTTACAGCTTGAGAATCTTAGGAGAGAGTACTTCAGACACAACTAAATATTATTGACTACTAATCCAAGAGCCTAGGTTTTTTTTGTTTGTTTGTTTTTTGTTTTTCACATGAGAAAACTAAGGGTCAAATTGGTTGTGACTCATCTAAAACCACATGCTAGAGCCAGGATTTAGAAAGCAAGTTTGTTTGTATTCAAAGCCCCATGCTCTACCAGTACACAATGAATGGTGCTTCTTTGCTCTTTCCAAAATTATGCTATAGACCATTTACAAAGCTTCCTGTATCTCATCTAGTTCATTGGTTTACTTGTGAATTTCACATATTGCATAGACAATGTTACATTAGAAGAATGTTATTCAATAAAGAAACTCCAATATTAAAGTTAACATAGCAACTGTTTCCATTTTTCCATGTTCTTTATGTTATGGATACCATAGGCATAAAATTAACAATAGATGTAATAATTAAAGATAAAGCTCATATTCAGATTTAACATTATATTATACATGTCTTCTATATTTCTATAACATTTTCAAAATGGCTATTTTAATGCCTGGATAATCTACAGATTTCATGAATTATGATGTCATCTATCACTAGGCATTTAGAGTTTTGCAATATCATTTTGGTACATGAAGCTTTTTCTTTTAATTATTTCTCTATACCAAAATATGACAAAGAAACTTTAACTCTTGCTTGATGTATCATTTCCTAAGTGCAGTACCCACGACACTGCTGGCAGAGAGCCTGCCTAGCTCACCACAACCTTACCAAATCAGGAACTCTGTTTTCCTTCTTTTTCTTTTCTTCCTTCCTTTCTTCCTTTCTCCCTTCCTTCCTTCCTCCATTCCTCCCTCTTCTTTTTCTAATTTAAGAGAAGTAAAAGTAAAAGCAAAAGCATTACTTTACTGTATGTACTGTATGGCATTTCTCCTTTACGAAGAAGGATGAAAAATGTTTTATATATTTACTTACTAATGTTTCCTTTGTGAATTGTGACTTTATGTTATTTTCCCATCATCATTTAATGGGATCAAATCTTCCTTACTGAGACTATTACGTTTGTTAAGCTTTATCACTCATAGATGTATGACCTTGTACAAGTTAATTCAGTTTCCTATTACAGGGTTCCTAATCTAGAAAATGAGATTTTCATCTCATAAAGTTGTTGGAAGAATTAAATGAACCAATAGATACCAAATTCATAAAACATTTTCTAGTACAAAGTAAATCCAATAGATACCAAATTCATAAAACATTTTCTAGTACAAAATAAATCCTCAATAAACATAGTATATTTTGTCTACAATATTCCATATATTGTTTCCTTATAAAAGCATCTCCCTGGTCTGTGTTGGCTCTCTATTGATTCCTTCATCTTTCTATATGTTTATCAAATCATTAATCTTCCAGACAGCATAATAATTTTGCTTATGTTTAGTTCTTAGTAGAATTACTCTAATTTAGTGGACTACTTTATAGATTGATGGGCCACTTCAGGATTACAGAATTTCAAGTCCAGTAACAAGCTATCAGGATTGTACAGAGAGAGCTCATGCTCTACAGGGATGATCACAATGAATGTCACTGGGGGCACCGAAGGTTATGGAGCAAGTTCAAGATGTGGGCTTTTATGCAAGGATCATCCTAGTAGGCCCCCACACAG
The DNA here is from genome assembly GCF_053574225.1 of Canis aureus. NCBI lineage: Eukaryota > Metazoa > Chordata > Mammalia > Carnivora > Canidae > Canis > Canis aureus. Next base: position 62,023,804 of record NC_135621.1, on the reverse strand, counting down.
GCCATGGAAGGGACGATTATGTACTATTTTACAAAATATTTCTTAAACACTCCCTATCTATATGCTGTTGAGCTATAAAGAGGGAAAAAAGGTGAATTATCTAACTTCAATGCTTTTGAATTAATTCAATAAATGTTTCCTGAATGCTATGCTTCATAAACTTCCATGCTCACAATGGAAAATACAGAAGTTGTACAGGTTTAGAGTTTGGGGGTATGAGAAATGTTGAATTCATTTTTGGAAATCTGAGATTGAGGGCCAGATAGACATACAGAGTAAGTGGGAAAATTGCACTAGAAATCAAGAGAGAAGTATGGACTAGAACCACAAACAGCAGCAAAGTCACAAGAATGGATGGGATCCGGCAGCCCTGGTGACTCAGTGGTTTAGTGCCACCTACAGCCCAGGGCGTGATCCTGGAGACCCGGGATCAGAGTCCCGCGTCAGGCTCCCTGCATGGAGCCTGCTTCTCCCTCTGCCTTTGTCTCTGCCTCTCCTCTCTCTCTCTCTCTCTCTCTCTCTCTCTCTCTCCTCTCTGTGTATTCTCATGAATAAATAAATAAAATCTTTAAAAAAAAAAAAAGAATGCATGGGAGGGAAGTGTGTAAAGAAATAAAAGACCTAGAATGGAACCCAAAGAAGGCATACTCATAAAAGAGGGGCCTGCAAAAGAGGCCAAGAAGTGGAGGCAAAAGGAAAAGCAGCAACCTGGTTGCTACAGGTTTCAAGGGAAAAGAGAACATTCTAAAAAAGAAATGGCCAACAGCATTTCTGTTGAAAATTATCAGTGAAAGATCAAAGAACACTGGAATTACAGTGGGCCTTTAGTTTTATGAAAATTGAAGGGAATTTGTGGCCATGACAAGAACGTTTTCATCAGAGTGGTGAAAAATTAGTGTAGGTTGAGAAACAAGTGAGAGTTAAGGGAATAGAGTAGAAGAGACAATTGATGTTAGAATTTTTATTCTGAAGGGTGGTTGATAAACAGAGTAGTAGCTGAAGGAAGCATGAAATGGAAGGAGAGTTTTTGCCTGGTTTCTCTGTGTGTGTGTGTGTGTGTGTGTGTGTGTGTGTGGTGTGTGTGTAAGATGGGAGAGACTTGAACATACTGAAATGCTGATGGGATTCAGTTTAGTTAAGACAAAAATGTGTGTGTGTGTGTGTATTTATAAAGTCTCTCAATATGTAACAAACATCTATATCTATATTTATAAAGACATTAACATCTTATGTTTTTGGAAAGCTCAAAACACTGAAACACAGTAAAAAAAAAAAAGTTAGATAAAAACATATAGGACTCCGATGATCAAAATGGATTTTAAAAACTCATGTATTAAAGTTTCCAGGCACCAGTATGTGAAAAAGAAGGGATATATTGTCAAATATGCCAAGAATCCAATCATAAGTTACTAGCACTGTGATTTTGATTTACTTCAACCTAGTCAAGACTCAACTTACCCATCTGTACGTAAAAGGATAACAATTTTTCTAGCACATTTTTGTTAAACAAATAAAAAAAACCTGACCACTTACTATTCATGGACCATAAGCCAGGCCTGTATATTTCAGTGACATTAGTTATCAGAAATACTACAGATATTGTGTATATATATATCTTATATATATGTATATATAAGAATGGAATCTGAATGGGTATTGATCTCAGCAGTGGCTCTGGAACTCACTTTTTGAGTGAGTTTCAAAATACAACCTTGCCTTTTGATCACAACTGTGACCATGGCTGTAAGTTGGGATGTAGCAAGTAGAGCTAAGTTGAGTCCCATCAAATATTTTCTGGGCTAATCCTTCCTTCCAAGTCATGTGAAGAAACTCATTTTATCTTTTACATGTGGCACAAATTTTTATAATCCTTTTGTCTTTTGCCTTTTATTAGAAGAAAATTGGAATCCATAATATATAATGGCTTATGAGATAGACCTAGATAGGATATTCTTTTATACAATTTATCACTTAGAAATATTACTGCTTAGCATCATATATGCCTTCAAAGGTCATGGTGGAAAGGTGTGAAGAGTTTAGCAAGCCTTCCACAAACAAGCAAACTAGAGATGCCCATGCTTTCTACTACACTTCCTGTGGCAGATCCTACTTATTACTAGTAGTATAGCATAGCTCTAATTTTTGGAATCTTCATTTCTGTGTCACTTCTTTGTTACCATTATCCTCATCGTCTACTTTAATAGCCACAATCACTGCTAATAATTAAATTTCCATGCTTTTATTTTTTCTCCCTTCTCTCTCTTTCCTTTCTACCACCTACTTTTATCTCAACCACATTTGTCAACTGTTGCAGAAAATGGCTGATCTTCTATAATCACCTCTGTTTATATGAAATATCTCCAGTGTCAGTGGTGTTCCACAAATTGTCTAAGAGAACTGAGATTTTACTACAATAACAGTGATAATAGCTCTCACTTATTGAGAATTTACTGTGTGTTCAGCAATGTTCCAAGAGCTATATATGTATATATACAGATGTATGTATCTGTACCATAACCTTGTGCGTTAGGTGCCATGATCATCTCATTTTATTGATGAGGCCACTGAAATATAGATTGGTTAGTTTAATTAGTTTTCTTTGAGTCATCCGGCTAGTAAGTGGCTGAATAGTTTAAGTAGTTCTCATGTGCTTTTATGGTTATGGTGTCACTGATGTGTCATCGTTTATTTGAAGTTTGTGATAGTTTCTCTCCTAGCTAACCAAGCCTCATTGTTATCATCTTGACTACTGCTCTTATTAAATTGGGTCGGTTTCTTTAAATGCACATGTCATGAGTTCAGAAAACCACTGAACCTGCCCTTGATGGCATCCTGATCTATATTTTCAGTCATCCTCCTGAAGTTTATCACCATCTGCACCTAGTAATCGTCTTGAACATAGTGGATGATGCCAAAGGTATTTGTTAATCTACTGATGGCTCTAGTGCTGGTTTTGAAATAACAAAGTTTATCACATGCAAATAATTTTGTTATAATGTCTCTGAATTAATTTGATAACCTGCATAATGAACCAACAAAAAGCCATTAAATCTTTTTAAGCGACACAAAAAGAAGGGCCTCATAAGAAAAGCTCAGAAGTTTAAGAACAATTTAACTTGTTGATGGATTAAAAAGTTTTAGGTATTTATTTAGTTTTTAATAAAGCCAAATGTCCAAATTTACTAGTAAAGATTATTAAGTGTTTTTCACCAATTTTAATTAATCATTGATTGACTCTGAGAAATGTTTGATTTGGGGAACAGGATAGTTCTTTCACTTGAACTTTTTACCAATGAGCTAATCAATCTTTTGTCTACAATATTATCCTTCCAGGCATAGCCAGGCACCAATAGGTACTTTAACAAAAGAAAAAGAAAAGAAAGAAAAGAAAGAAAAGAAAGAAAAGAAAGAAAGAAAAGAAAAGAAAAGAAAAGAAAAGAAAAGAAAGAAAGAAAGAAAGAAAGAAAGAAAGAAAGAAAGAAAGAAAGAAAGAAAGAAAAAAGAGAAAAGAGAAAACAAGCAAGCAGGGAAAGCAAAGCAAAGCTTAGAAGTATTCAGGCAAATAATGTAGTACGCTTAAGTGACAAGATGGTTAAAAACACTAGATTTCTTTTTAAATATTTACTATTTCTCCACTGAAAATTAAAAATAAAAATGATAATTTTAGGACATTGGAAATGACAGGGAACAAAAACTAAAAATTGTCTAAAATCATATGTGTACATCTGTTGTAGGGTTATGTCTGCTGATTAAGTTAAACAATGCATATAAAGTATTTGTCACTGTAGCTAACATATTGTAAGGGTCAGTAAAGTTTCATTATTATCACTGCTTTTATTTGTATGCCGTGATTAGCGATATTCAAAATTTCTTTGCTTCAAATTGTCCTTTTCCTATTTTTCTATAAATGGGTTTATAATATTTTGCTTATTTATGTATTTCAGAATACATAAATACAATTGCTTGATTGAAACATCAAAATTTGTAAAAATGTACTCATTGAAGCCTCCCTTTACCATCTCTATCCCACGTTAGGTAAGTGTCTTTATCTTCAACGAGGTTATCACTCTTCTTTGTTTTTTATATTGCCAGAGGACAATAGTATGCACATGAAAGCCAAAACACACGCATATACACACATACACACACGTATATATATGGTGTGTATATAAATATATTTTTTCTTTTTCTTTTACACAAATCATATCATACCATACACATTTTTCTAGTCTGTGTAATTCCTGCCCATTGGTCTTCTTTTTCAGAAATTTCCTAGATATTCTTGTTGATTCTCATATGAATTATAAAATCAACTTGTCTAGTTTTGGGGGAAAAAAAAGGCTTGGTATTTTTATCAGGATCATGTTAAATTTATAAGTAAACTCAGGAAGGATTAGCATCTTAATGATGTTCAGTCGTTCTATCCAAGAACATGCTATGCTTTTCCATTTGTTCATACAATCTTTTGTGGCCTTCAAAAGTATTTTAAATTTTTCTTCATATAAGTCTTATATGTCTTGTTAAGCTCATTCCTATGAATATAACTTATTTATTTATGGTATTTTTTTCCCTCCTATCTTCTAAGTTGTTGTTTATAAATGTGAACACTATTGACATCTGTATATTAATTGAGTATCCTGATGCTTGAATGATTTTATTGTTGTAGTAATTTTAGCTGATTTTCCTGGTTTTCAAAATATTTAATTATATCATTTGCATAATAATACTTTTACCTTCTCATTTCCAATTTTGATTCTTTTTATTTCTTCCTCATCTATTTTTGTTTGCCAGCTTACCTAGTACAATAATAAACATTGATGGTGGACATCCTTTCCTTATTTCTTTTCTTTTTTTTTAAGATTAATTTATTTATTTTGGAAAGAGAGAGAGAGTAAGGAATGGGGCAAGAAGGAAGGGGAGAGAATCCTCAAGCAGACTCCCCACTGAGCACAGTGCCAACTTGGCGCTCCATCCAAGGACCCTGAAATCATGACCTAAGCTGAAATCAAGAGTCGGATGCTCAACTGATGAAGCCATCCACACACTCCAACTTTCCTTATTTCTAACAAAAGTAGGAATGCTTCTGTGTCCCAGAAAGCATGGTGATGGGTTTTGGTTTGAGATGGCCATAGTTTTTTATTGAGTTAAAAAAATGAGCATGAATGTCAAATTTTGTAATATGACATTTTAACACCTGTGGAAAATGGTTGTATAATTTTTCTTAATATGATATTATTAAGATACTCTCATATTGAACCTTCCTGGTCACATGGTATTATTCTTTCAATATACTGCTGGATTCCAAGTGCTAATATTTATTTAGGATTCTTGTACTGATATCTAGATACTGATCTAGGAAAAAAAAAGATACTGATCTAGAATTGTGATTATCCTATCTTACTACACATTACGATGAATAGTGACCTTTAAAAACAAAAACAGAAACAATGACAAAGCAATGACCCACTTCCACCATGCATCAACCAATCACATCAGATCCTATGAAGGTGCAGCCCAGGCATCTGGAGAAGCTAGTGCAAGGGTGGTTCTGAAAACATAAGTATATCGTTCCTTTTTGTATACATTCAAATGTTGTTGCTCTTTTTTATTTTATAATGTTGTTGCTCTTTAAAAATCAGTGTTATGCTCACTTTTTAAAAATATTTTGGAATTTTTCCTTACTATCTATGATCTGAAATAGTTTCAACAGCATTGGAATCATCTGCTTTTTAGAGATTTGGTGGTAATATAATTCCCTTGTGAAACCAGAAGAGCTGGTTGGTTGTTTTTTTGGGGAGGGAGGCTGGGGTAAAGAGAGAGGTATGGAGAACTGAAGAGGTTTTTCTATTTCTTCTATGGAAAAATATCTGTTTACACTTTAAATTTCTTTTAGAGTCAACTTAAGTATGTTACTGCACCTGAAATGTCAAATTTATTTGCAAAATAATTGAGTAGTCAAGTAGTTTCCTCTGATATTTTATTTTCTCCAATTTTGTGAATATTCTATTTTCTTATTTCGTAAATTTTAATTTAGCCTCTTACCCTTTAGTAATTTAGTTAAGAGCTTAACTATATCACTTTGTTCCTGTCTATTTTTATAACTCATTGGTTTCTGCTGTTCCTTCTTATTTCTTATTCATTTTATTGTTCCTTCTTACATCAGATAATTAATTCTTACAGTCTTCATTATTTATTTATATAGAATTTAAGGCTATGAATTTTCTTTGAACATTGCTTTAGCTATATCCTATCATTATAGGTATTACAGGGTAATGATGATTATTGAGATATTCTGAAATTTCAGTTTATATTCTGCTGTGTCCCCAGAGTTTGAGACATTTTCCTCCAGGAGGCAGGAAATTTTATTTTCTGATTTTGTTCACAAATTTACTTTCATTGTTTTGTGATCAGAAATTGTTCACTTTGCTATTTATACATCTGGAGACAATTGTGGTTTCCTTGGTTGCTTAGGACGTGAGCAGGGTAAGGGTTCATGGTAATTGGAAAACAACGTTCCCCTCTATTTTAATGGAATAGAACAATACAGAACACATAAATGTGCATTATTATTTCAGTCTTCTTCATCTAATCATGGTCTATAAGAGGTGAACTATTATTGTTTTTCTTTGCATGTACTATATATTTCGTATGTTGATGCTATGATATTGATGCATAGAAAACTGTAACAATTATACCTTCATTGCAATTTTCTTCCTTCAGCATTACAAAGGGACTTTCTTCATCTTATTTATATAATGCCTATGGCCTGAATTTTTGTTTGATATTAATACCATGTTGTCTGTCTTTTTTGTTTACATTTACATGGTATGTCTTTGTCTATCCTTTTAATTTTTCTGAATCATTTTGATATATGTATCTTTTCCTTATTTCTATCATAAGTAGGAATGCTTCTAATGTTTTCTCAGACAGCATGGTAATGGGCTATATACAACAGTGGTTCTCAATTGGATGATTTGGTATTCCAAGGGATATTTGGCAATGTCTAAGACAATTTGGTTGACATAACTGAAGGGGGCAAGGTGCTACTGGCATCTAGTGCGAGCAATCTAAGGATGTTGCTAAACATCCTAAAGCACACAGGGCAGCCCCCCATCCACACACTCACCCAAAGAATTATCCAGCCTAAAATCTTAACAGTGAGAAAGAGAAATTCTGATATTAAGAATGAGTTTGTTCTGTGGTCCAAACTGAAATCATTAGACTGTTAGTAATTCATTGACTTACACTATTCCCATGATAAATATATTTGGTCTTAGTTTTGTCATATTATTTGGTATTTCTCTGTAGTTACTTTTTTTAAAAAAAAATTTTTAACTGTGGTATGTTTCTTTATGCATGTTTAGGTGTTCTAATATTTAAGACCATGGTTTTTAATTTCTTTTAGTCATTACCTGTATAGCTATATACTTATATAATATTTGTGGTCCTCTGATTTTGGGGGCTGTACCAAATAGTTTCCTACTATGAGGAATGAAAAAAGTATCACGTTTTCTCTTCGTTGGCATCTTATCCTATTCCTCCACCGCTTGATTTTTGTCAATACTATTACATTTCTTAATATTTACCTTTGTACTAAGTAGTTATATTTCTATTAGTTGATTTCAGTGGTAGATAAACATTCAGTAATACACTTACTACAGATTAACAAATAATCATTTGTTTTCCATCTACTGTCCCCTCCTAATTTTATTTGTTTGTTTATTTTTACTATGAGGTACTTGCTACTCAAAGCATGGTACAGGGACCAGCAGCAGCGGCAGCAGCTGAAAGCTGGTTAGAAAGATAGAATCACAGGCCTCACCCAGACCTAATTTTTCAGAATTTGCATTTTAACAAGATTCCTAGGTGATTTTTATGTACCCTAAATTTGAGAATCACTAGCCTATAAAATTTGCTTTCTGTCTGTTTCTCTACTTGCCATGTTAGTTTTAGTGTTAGTTGATTCTATTAAATATATGGAATGTTCACTGGCAGTCCTTTTGCTCTGTTTCTCCAAGTTGCCTTTTGTTTTCTTAAAAATCACTTTCTAGTAATTTCCTCTAGAAAAGCTCATTGTAAGAAGACACCTTGACTTCTTATATGTGTTCAAAACAGTTGGCTTACAGTCTTTATACTAAAAGGAGAATGTGACTAGCTATAAAATACTTCGTTCATATTTTCTTTCCTTAAGTACCTTGTAGATTTTCACTGTTGTCTTTGAGGATTGCAGGTTGCTGTAGAGAAATCTGAGGCCAGCCTGACTTTTAATCCCAAAAAATGACTTTTTTTTAAAAGATTTTTATTTATTTATTCATGACACACACAACAGAGAGAGAGAGAGAGAGAGAGAGAGAGAGAGAGGCAGACACAGGCAGAGGGAGAAGCAGGCTCCATGCAGGGAGCCCGACATGGGACTTGATCCCTGGTCTCCAGTATCACACTCTGGGCCAAAGGCGGCGCTAAACCCCTGGGCCACCAGGGCTGCCCGAAAATGACTTTTTAAATACTCTTTTTTTGCCTGGCTGCTCAAGTCCTATAACGTTACCATAATGTTCTTGGTGTTGACTAAAATGGGTCAATTTTCCTGGCACTGTTGCCCATTCAGTAGGTAAATTCATTCTTTCCTTTCAGGAAAATTTTCTCAAATTGTATCTCTAAATAGTTGTTCCATTTCATTAGTGTTTTCTTTCAAAAGGATTTCAAACAAACATAGTAGGTCTCTTTTCCATGTTTTCTATTACTACCATTTTCTTTCGGACCCTTTTTATCACTTTCTTTATATCTATTTCATTTCATTCACTTGTTCTATTCCTACCCTCTCATGGGTACCTCTGTACCCTTCTCATGGCCTCCACGGGGTCTCTTGATTTTATGGTACTACATCTCCCTTTATCTTCCTCTCTGCATTGTCCTTCATCCATATCCTATACCTTTACTCTTCTTCCTATTAATAATTATGCCTTGAGGAAAAATAATAAATAACAAAATAAATAAATAAATAATATAGAATATATAATTATTAAATAATTCCAAAGTAAGTATAATTTTGAACCTCAGTATAATCCTCTAAACTACTTACTGAAGTCCTAGAAAAATAAATCCTAATAACCTAAATTCCTGAAAGAGAAATAACCTAAAGGAGAAGTGAGAAAAGAAAGAAGGAAGAGAGAACTGCATGAAATACAGATCACAACATGTGAGATAATATTTGACACAACTGAATGGACTGCTGCCAAAGTAAACAATAACAACAACAAGCATAAACTAATAACAATTAGTAGCAGTGTTATTTCATCGGCCACCATCTACTGAGCTGTGGATTGCTCAGCATTGTGCAGAATTCATACAGCATTTCACTTAATGCCCCACAATCACCCAGGAAGCAGGTACTTTTATTAGCTCAGTTCTATAAATAAAGTGGAGCTTAGGGAGGCTAAGAACGTGTCTTCAGTTAGTCTGGCATGGAGTTTGGGGAGAAGGATCAAACCCAGGTCTGCCTGATTCTAAAGCCTCTTCACTTAGCCACTTGCTCATTAGAGGGAATTGTTCAGAGAAGTGGGTATCTCAGGAAATAGCCTGCCCAGAAAAACTGGCTTCAATGTGCAAACAGATCAGTAGCCCATAACTGGATTTTCCAGCTGTTCCCAGAAGCTTAGCACGGCATACAGTTATCATCAGTCACACAGCTGGCACTGGAAATCTTCTCTTCTCCTTTCCCAGCAGAGTGGACTTGTTATAAAAAGCATGGCCACAATGGCCACTGAGTATGCTGTTAGAAGGGTATATAAGATGGGAGAAGTTCAGTCATGAGATTAAGGAAACAGTAGAAGGAGGCAGGCAAGTTAGAGAAGCCATCAGTCAATCATTTGACATTCAAGAAATAGTTATTAGGACTATTAGTTATTAGGACTACCCTGTGCCAGACACTCTTAAAGAGCTTCAGATTCATCAACAAACAAAAGAGACAAAGATCCCTGTCCTTGCAGAGCTTGCATTTAGGTAGGGGGAGATAAACAAAAAATAGCAAACAGCAGATTAGGTATTGATTAGAATATACTAAATGTTGTGTTGAAGGAACAAAAATAGGGGAGGCAGAAGAGTGGGGGTGTGGGGCAAGTGGTAAGTGTTAGAAGCGGTCCCACCAAAGCAGCTTCCACTTTGGTAGACTCATTCAAATGCTGAAAGTTTCAGAAGTGGAAGGAACACTTGCCATGTTCTCATCTCTTTCACTACGGCAACTGCTAAAGTCCTTATCGGCATCAGTTATCATGATGATGGTCATCAAGATATTGTTATTACTATTACTGACTATTATTTATCAAACAATTATGATGTGTCAGACACTATGATGCAAACCATTTTACAATTTCATTTAGCACTCATTTCACATTGCCTTTTCTTTTTATCTTTAATTAGCACTTGTAGATAATCTTGTTTGGCCCATGACAGTGGCCGCAGTAGGTCCCACAATCTTTTTTTCTTTCATACTCCTCATGGGGCTGTGCCCAACTCTAGGCTCTCAAGCACAGCATGCACAGAGTATACACACCCAGAACATATTTGCTGACGACTGAAAAATACACATTCATAGAAAAACAGGACCAAAAATATGGTTGGAGAAATCAAATGGCAGGGGCCTGTGGGCACAATACCAAGAAAGCTGTGGAAGAAGGGCAGCTAGTGCTCAGCAGGAAAACAAAGGGAGAAGCATCACTGACCACCAGCTCTTTGCACTCCCACTTTCCTCCTGTTGCCATGTTCTTTTCTTTTCCTTCTTTTCCCCTCCCACCCCCTTAGACATCTCACTTGCCAACGATGCAGCCTGAACTGCTCCCGAGCAGTCTGTGCTCTCTCATAATTGATAAATGGAGGTGTTTTCCAATAACCTTATAAATCACAGCATGTAAATGGTTACAGTCGGGATGAGGAAGAAGAATCTGCTAGGTTCTAGAAGCCATGAGTACCTTGGAAATAAAGAATAACCCTTGCAAAATGACAAAGATAATTTCTTTTAGTATCATTGCCTGGCTAGGTATTAGCCATGAAATTACAGAAGGAAAAAAAAAAAAAAACAAACACCAACAACACATATTCCTATTTTAAGAGAACAAAAAGGCATGATGTATTCCAAAACAGTTTGTGATCATTAAATTACATAACCTGTTATGTTTTATCCCTAAATGGCTTATTTTTCATTGTGTTTTACCCTGTTTGCTGCCTTGAGTTCTCTCAGAAGTAGGTGGAATAGGAAATCTTAAATTATTTTTTTATTACATAAGAGAAAAAAAATAACATGCCAAAGAGGTCAAAATATAAAATTGCTTGAGTATTTATCACCCTGAAATATAAAGACTTAACATTAACTTTTAAAAATATATGACTTCTATAATTGTTGAATCATTATTTTTGATTCAGCACTTAACATTCATAAGAAGCGCTTCTTCAATTTTGTGGGAGGCTTTGATGAGTATTAAATATTTCTAAGATTGTTTACAGCCAAGAATTGTGGATTTTTGTATACAGCATGCTATTGTTATGATTTAACCTAAAGAAAGCCAAATTAAAACTGATTTACTAAATAGGTTAAGGATAGCATACTTATTCACGATTTCAACCCTATTTCATGCTTAGACAGGCAGATCTTAATTATACACAAAAGAATACAAATGTTATTAGCATGATAATAATTATTTAGAAGATGTCCTCTTTTAAAAAAAATTAAACCAAGATTGTCATTCATGCAGCTACATTTTTCAACAGAATGACAGCTTTGCTAGTCATAGATATGTTCAAAGTACATATACAATATTCAAAGCTGTACAGCAGACATGTTATCTGCATGAGCTCGGATATGCAGTGCCAGCGACGCACTGCACACTAATCATTATGTCCTACCCACGGTACTACATGCAAATACAATCCTTTGTGACATTTTGTCAAATATTTTGAGGATTCTATACTCCTTATCACACCTCCATCCCCATGTCCTCATCAACAATCAGGCACCCAGAAATCAGTTCCACGGATGGCACAGGCTCTAGCTAGTCACAAGCATAACACCATGCCAAATTAATGAAAAGAAAATTAAAGATTTACATACTAGTGGCTAACAGGCAGGGCACAAGCAAGGCAAACTCAAGTTTACATTTACCGCCTTGCTGAGCTGTGTACGACAGACAGCCCTGGGAAAAGCAACTTCACCTTGTATTTGTGTAGCATGAGATGTAAACATTACATATAGTAGCCAGCATATGACATAATGGATAAATCAATTTAAAGGTCCTGCATTTGGAAAACCTACACCATAGGTCAATACCTATTGTCAATGAGCCTATATACAATCAGATTGAGAAAATGTAGAAATGTTTCAGGACTAAAGAGTTGGCTACAGTACAAGCAATGCATTTTTGAACATTGATTTGCCAGAAGTGTATCTGTTGTCTGTTGCTCCAGGCTGGCATTTTTAATTATTTCTGGGACAAATGGATCAGTGATACACAGAAAATCTGTAGGGCTTCTTGTCAAATTAATAAAATAATAATGAAAGTAGTCATTTCAGACTGCAAACTGTCAAAAATCCTTCAGAGATCTATAGTAATCTACATGGTTAAATAAACTAAAATGCTCCTGCATGCTATTTCAAATCCTAAGTGCGGTGACATAAAATAGATTGTATAGTGTCCATTGTATACAATGACACCTACTGTGACAAAACCCGACTATGTTTAATGACCTTTTTAAATCTTATACCTAGAGTCCATAAAAGCATTGTAATTCAGTTGTAAAACACACTTTAATAATCAAAATGCAGCTGTTAAAATAGCATTGCTCATAATTCTAACTTGAGGCAATTTTTTTGTTTTTAATGCAGAAGAGCAGACCACAGTTTAAAATTCCTATGAGGTCACTATTGGCCATTACAGTGTTTTTTTGCAACTTAATAATAGATGTTTTAAAGTTTAAGTGCAGCCTCAGGCACTCATAAGCATTTATTACAAATCGCTGGTTGCCTCCCTTATGCAGAGAGGAATAACATTTACATACAGTAGCACGGATTAATAAGATAAAAAATTTGAAAAAGCCGTCAGTCAGGGAGCGAAACTGGTGCTAATAAAGCCCACTATATTCTTCGGAAATATCAAGCCGTCTGTTCCAATATTTTGCCATTCCCCATGAGGTATACAAATCCAAATCAGATAAGTCTCAAGCAATGCCAAAGACATGCTGCTCTGCTCTCCAGTGGCACCCGGCTGAATCTTTTATTTATCTTCAGAGCAATTGTACATTCTAGTATACTAAAGACTGAAATAAACTGAACATCACTCATCAGAAAGTTTCATCAAACGGGGCCCTCTCCTTCCTTGTTTGCTAAACCATGATTAGTGAGAAAAATGCACTGCAAAGTATGTATCATGGTAAGGAAATGTAATAGTAGGCATGGGACCTCTGTAAGCAAGGGCTAGTTAAATAGAACCACATCTTGCTGGAGTTTAAAATGATGCTCACGTGAAATCAGACCTAGAAGAGAGAAAATTGCTTGAGGAAAGGGAGTCCACATGCCTTGCTGTCCTCCGTTTTGGAGTGGCTCAAACCCAAAGGTACAGGGAAAAGCGAAAGCAAAAGAGCACACATAATTTCACACGATGATTAAACTGCAAAGATCCGTGTTCTAACAAATCACTGTGCCACTCTCTCAAACTGCAGCATAACAAAACTGCACATAAAATCATTTCTGCCCCTCGGAACGCTGCTAATTAAAAAGTACAACCGTTAGTGCTCTGATTGGGGATGAGGCTGCCCGTTATTTCCAGCCCAAGTGAACATTGATAAAAGAAATTTATTTATTTATACATAATTATTATTGTTACCCTACTGAACAGTGCTGGGGATTTAGAGAAATGAGACGCCACGGTTCTAATTTTTCTTCAAGAAGTCTGCCATATTAACTCCATTGAATAATTACTGAAAAGTAATACACTCGTGTAATATTACCTTATGCAAAATTGCATTAATCAAAAAGTGAGCCTGCTGCAATCAAGTAATTTGGGGGTGGGGAAGGCGTACATGCATAGCATATTTTCTTCAGGACTTATTTTCCTTACAGCAGGGTATTAACTAATAGTTTTGTAGCAATGATCCCATGAAAAAAAAGGGAAGTAAATCAAAGGGGGGAGGATACAGCCCTGTTCTTACACAGAGAGGGCCACATAAATGCAAGGGAATGACCAGGTACTATCTTCACAGCCTCCCCCATCGCTCCGACTCTGTACACAATAAAATAAATCCTGCTTGACCTCTCCAAGGAGCCAGACCATTGTTTCCCACACGAAGAAGTAAACGTAGACGCTTAATTACACCCAGGCAAGCTTTACAGAACATGGGGCTTATGATACAAAATGATCAGTTTCCTGTTGTGATAGGTTTTCTTTGGAAATTAAGGAGAAGGAAAAAAAAATGTATACATGGGGCAGATCATTCCAGGTGTGCATGAAACGTGGCAAATTAGTAAGGGTTCTTGTGCATACATAATGTCTCATAACTACCGGAGTCCTAAAGCACTAATGCAAGTGCGATCATTTTTATAGCCTTTTGTCTTTTAAGTTTTGCTGAGAAGAGTAGAAGGTGCCTCTCAGATTAGAATCTAGCCCTGTGCCATCACAAGGGACAAAATAGCATTCATTAGAGATGTGCATTTCATTTCTTTATTTTTAAAAGGCTGGGTGGCAGGGTGGCAGGCTTGGCTGCTGGTTGTTTTGTTGTTGTTGTTTGGGTTGTTGTTTTTGTTACATTTTTCTTAGTGGCCGTGGCTGTGAAGTGTGGTTTCTTCCACCAGCCTCTCCCAGGCTAGCTGTGAATAGTGCCCATTTTGAGATTAGGAGATTAGGTTATTCATCACTTGAGATGCTTCCCGCTGTGCCGCTACTATCAGAGCGCAGCCAAATCAAAACATCTCTGGAAGGCATTTCAGAATAATTGAATGCATCATAATTTCCCTATTAATACATATCTCATATTACAGATTATGCATGAAATGTTCACATTATCTGTTACTTTTTGTTAACGTCTTGCTCCTTGCCAGTAAATTTAATACACAGAGTGAATCAGCATGCTATGATGAAGGGATAGGTTACTGATAGCCATTTTTTTTCAGGATTCAGTAGAAAATTAAAGTAAATCGATCATTTTATAGCCCCACTGGAATGGCTACAAGGGCATGTTGCTAAGCAAATGGTAATTTAAATGTACTGTGTAATTTTTCTACGCAATTTACTGAAGGCAGATTTTATTTCTCAGTTAATATCAGATGCTCTTTATCTGTTAGTGCATGATGTATCCGTGATAGACAAATTATTAATCTATGTTTTAATCAAATGCTGCAGCTTGATAACTAGTCATGTAGGCACTCTAGGAGTTAACACCTAGAAGAATCTGACTATTATTAATACCGCAAAAAACACAGGTGATTAATTCAACATTCACTTACATCAAGAGCTTGCACTAAATTCTAACAAAAAGTGATCAAAGTAAACCCTAATAAAATTTAATAAAAATGTCCACATTCTACAATAAAAAGTATTTTCAAATTTATTGTACATCTGGCCACAAAAGATGCCCTGTTTAAGTATTTTAATATTTTGGCAACATTTTAAATGTAATCTGGAAGCATCTATCTATGCACTGTAAATACTAAACATTTTAAGATAATATACTATCCAGGGTAAAAATTTGTCTTCTTGGGCAAATTCAAATAGCAAACAATTTATTTTCATAAAAAAAAGTACTTAACCTGCATATCAGGGTAGTTTCAATTTTAGAATAAATCAAAAGTTCCATATTTTAAGACATATAAGAATACATAAAAGAATCTGTTTGATGACACCCATCATTTTTATGAAATTAAAAAGGAAAAAGGAAGGCCCCATTTACCCTTCAGGTTGCCAAAGTAAAGGCAAGATCCTCCTGCTGCTGGTGTACAAAATGTATTATTGTCATTAATGAAAAAGTTAATGGGCCATTTTCTTATATATCAATTTACATTTTACAATTTGAGTATACAAATGATATGTACAGCAGAGAGCTGATTATTTTTGCTCAAGGAAATAGTTTTAATGTGTTTTTATGGACATCAAATGTTGTGAATAATGATGCATCCACAGAATGCAAATAGGATGACAGCTCTTGGGCTGTGATCAACAGTCCTTGGATAAAAGGTCTGCTGGGACAATCATGTTCTGTGGAGGGCCTGAACAGTAAAAAATGGGAAACAAGGAGGACACCAGGATATTTGCAAGGAAGATCAACGGATGGGATTTGGAGTATGTCAGTCACATTTGGACATCAGATAATATTCTCAGTATTAAGAGAAAAATCTATTTAAAAGAGAATGTGTCCATTTGGCAGTGGACTGCAGACAGAAAGATATTGCTGATTCTGGGTGATAAAATCAATTTCTGAAACTAGTCATGTCTCACTATATAAGAAATGAGTTTTAATAACACATTTATACTATAGTTCCAAATACCTTTGGTTTACTAACTTCTTTGTGTGGGGTTCACTTTTCCTTACTGCTTAAAGGCAGTCAGTGCTGCAGGCCAAATAGAAATATCTCCAGGAATACTACACAACAAACTTCTCTGGAAGAGATATGAAGAATAATTTATTGAATTGACACAAACTGAGTCTCTTTTCTAAAAAGCATGGGATAATGTCAGATCAGTTACAAGGCTACAAGTACAGTCTCTGAAGAGCAGCCATTTCTTTAATTCATTTGCATTTGTAGGCAGGGGCCACCTGCATAGGCCACCCTATGTTCCATCCCAACACACCTGCACCTGTAAAGAAAACTAAGTGTCATGCTGACTGGTGGAAGCCACCACATGCCCACTCACCCACTACCACAGAATTGGCTTTCCCAATTTCCACCTGAGACTAAAGGGTTGCAACATAGGCCTGTAGACAAATAGACACAGACACAGAAACACACACACACATTCAGGTTCTGCCAGCAGAATGCCAAGACATCTGGATGGAGTTGAAAAGTTCAATCATTCATTTCATTTCCCCTTTTCATCTGCATATTTGGGAAAGGGGACTCACTATTCTCTCATCGATGAGAATTTTCATTAAAAAAAAAAAACCTTTTAAACAAGAAAAAAAAATAGAAGTGATGCTGAGTTACTTAAAAAAACACACTTTCTAGGTAGCTAAAATGAGTTAATTTCAAAGAAATGCTTGCAAGACCATGTAAACATAAAACAAAATGTTTTACAAACATTTTAAACCTGTTTCTTAAGAATTTGAAAGAAAAAGAGGCCATAAACAGAAGACAACATGACCTTAAAGTAGCATCTATGATAAGCTGCATCAGGAAAAATTAAATTAAATGGGAACAAAAATCCTATACTAGTTATATTTTTATTAAAACGTGGGGATTTCCCAAACCAACATCAATGCAGCAGGACTGGAAAAGTATATTATGGCTTCAGTAGATAATAAGAGACAGCTGAATGTAAAGAAATACTTATCCATACGTGAATAAAAATAAGAAACATAATGGAGATAGACAAATTGCTCTTCCAGGATGAAATACTGTGATGGAAATGAAAATGTGTTGCTCTCGGAACCTGGGATTATCAAATCTTTATTTTTTTATTTATTTTTTTTTAACTACACAAGAATTGACAAATTGGCAAAGCTTTTGTTCCATGGTTACTTTCCTATATATTTCTTTTACCACTTCCTACTCTGCCGCCCAAAAGCTTACCTTTAAGTATTGCCTTTTAGCCAATGGTAAGCAAAATTCCCTGGCTGCTCTCATAAACCCTGCCTAGAAACATGCACAATGAAAACAACCACAACCACCACAAAAATGAATCCCACCTTGAAACTTCCTTCCCCCAAACAAATACAGTTGTAAGTTGCAGGAAATTGGGGGACCATATGCCTGCATTGAAACCTAGATAACTGGAATTATTTGAAATTTGAAACACTGAGCACAAAAATAATTAAATTTGGAATGGCTCCTAGAAAATGATTTAAGCTCCCAACATTACTTCAAAGAGAGCGTCCTTCCCACCCACCTCTATACAAAACAAAGTTACTTCTTTAACTTCTTCCTCTGGTCTGGAAATCAACATGCCTACATCCTCTTATATTTGAATTTATTTTCTCTGCCAAAATCCAGCATCAGTGCCTTTAGGCACACATAGGAAATGAAGTGGGTTGGATATGCTATCTTTAGCTATTCTTCTATGCATGACTAAAAGCTGAAGAGAGTTAACTGACCTCATATGTATATGAACTAATTGTATAATAAAACTGCTTTCTCCTAAGAAACTACATATATATTTTATTTTTGTTAAGTATACATATATGCATATATATATGGTTTTTAATACTGACATGTAAACATAAGGTTTTGAAATATATATATATTTCATGGCAACAGGTACTTCTGTTAAAGGAATTTTATTCTATAGCCTAAACTATATTATTTTTAGTATAGGTGAATATACTATTTTTTACTATAATTTAGAAATTATCAAGTTTATTTCCTCCACCTAATTATCCAAGGAGGCAAAAGTGCCAATGGACCCTGAATATTTTGTCAAAATCAGAAGGATAGCATACATAATTTAAGTTTCAGCAAAAGTTGTATTTCACTTTTTCAGTGTAGATCTAAAAATCTCACTCTTTCTTTTTAAAGAAAGTGGAAGTGGTCATCTCCAATTGAATCAGGTATCCCTTGAAAAAAATCCAACACTTAAAAGATTTTAATTCAGAAAGCCAAAAAATGATGAGATAACCGGTTCCAGTCACCTAAAGGACTCAGCATTTTGCAAAAGTAGCCAATGTCCTTTTTTCTTATAAACAATGCTATAAAATTAAGAATCAAAATTTTTTAAAAGTCACCTTTTATCCCAACTCATACAAAATAATCTGTATCATTTATTCCGTGTCTTTCGCTTCCTAACCATACATACCTTTTACATTGTGTAGATAACATGTGCATTATACCTTTCCACTTAACACTATGGAATGGGCATTTTTCCTGCTTAGGATATCTGAATGGTATTTAAAGAGACGTCTTTTAAATAAATGAATAGTTTTTCAATTGGAAGCAGTACTGTCATTTTGTTTTTAAAGAGGAAGCTTTTATCCTCTTATAGAAAGTAAGAAGTCAAAGCCAGAAGGATCATTTCTGAAAGCTTAATATCCCTTGCACTGATGTCAGTACCCACGATCAAACAGGTTTCCTGCTTAACAGTGAATTGGGGGTACCAGTTTGGAAGCCCAAACTTTCCATTCCGTTCATATTGTCAAACTTAAGAGAACTTAACCAATCAAGATCACTGAAAATATAGAGGTTGCAGTCATGCCTGTCCATATCTAAGGGACAGAGAGCTCCCTGGACAAAAGGCTTCTTCCAACAAAAGAACCATTTGCAAATTCCAAACTTTCCTTTTGGAGCTATTCTCCAGAACACTAAAGTAGTACAGCAGCCAGGACCATTTGTGGGTACATTTTGTAGCCAAATGAAAAATACACAGAAAACATCTCACAAAAATGGACCAAATCAATAAAGCAAATAAACGCTTCTCTTCAGCACTCAGCAGGTACAGCCTTATTTTCCCACCATTCTAAAGTAAATCAGCAATCTATCTTGAAAAATAAAAAGAATATTTCACCACAAATTGACTGCATTTAATAAAATGCAAGCTCTCCTGCCCAGACAGAGAAAATGTGAAATCAATAGTCAAATTCCCCATCTTCTTTTAAGTGAGAGAAACTAACATATAACTTTATTGTTGCTCCATGAATTATCCCATGGTTTTTCACGTTGTGGCAAGAACCCTGCCAATTCTTCACTTTTCAGGTAAAGAAAAAAAACAAAGCACAGGAAATAAGTCAACAAATGACTGTCTCTTTTGGCAAACGAATGGATTACAAAGGAAAATAATTTCCTTGATAAGAATATATCAGGACACTAATACTTGAAACGTATTGTTAGAAGAGAACATCATTTTTTAAATGGAGAGTGTTTCCTTTCAAATGGATTTTTTAGCACTTTCTCTTTAAAAAAAAAAAAAACAAACAAACCATGCAGTATTGAATTAGTTAAAGGGTGGGGGGAGCTTCAACCACCATGGTAGAGTACTTTCAAACTGCCACCAAGATGGACACTAGGGCAAATACAAACTGTGGGCAATCTTTTATGATTCCAACAACCATGGCAATGCCTCTACTAAGTAAACTGGGAAGAATGCTCCTGAAGGCCCAGAGTTTCCTGGCCTTCTCTTGTTGATGGGAATTTGCAAGTGGAGAAAGGTCCCAGGGCAAAATTTGTGGCACTTCGGTGCCCCCTTGTGTCCAATTTGGCACCAGCATGAACGACACTGGGTCTGTGTGGAAAGTGGAGCAGGAATTCCTTAAATCCCGTAAGAGTGCAGGATGGGGTGGAGAGGAATTGTAATTTTCTACCTCTGTGTCTGTGGAAAAGTCAGTTGCTGGTGCAATGAGAGATTTCCATGCTGCCGCTTCCTCAGAACATTTCAGATGCCCTCCACCTGAACCCCTTGGCTGAATTTCATCTGAAGATAAACCAGAAAGAACAGTCTTGCATCCTTGGCTCCTGGACCACCATAAACAAAGAAAATCATTTTAGATTGAAAAATGTTATGTTCTTATTACCAAGATATAGAAAAATTGGAGATAGTATTTAAAGTCTTTTTGATAGAGTCTTTCTTGGCCTCAAATCTCTCCCAAATTTTGAGACTTGCCAGATTATTTTAAACATTTTCATGACAGTAACTATTTCATTCCCTCATCACGATTCTTTTTTTCTACATGCAAAGTGACTTTGTAGAAAATTGGGTCACCAATGGATGCGAGAATGTCACTACATTCTCACTCACCTACGCACACCTTGAAACATTAAAAACCAATTCTACATGTAATAAAGCTTGGAAATTTTTCAAATTCAATGTTGGGTTGAGGGCAAAGGACAATTTGCCCCATAAATACAAATTTGCTTCTGATGTTTATCTCTGTCGATGGTTTGACTGCAGATCCAGAATTGGATTGCAGTTCTGTCTGCAAGAATTACCTGGGAAGCATCTCCTCCTTCTCAACACATTTATTCACACAGCTCCAAAGACATTCCAACGTGGAGGTTATATGCTTTCTTTGACAGAAACGACTGTTGGAGGTTTCAAACTTCATATTGTATCAAAGGATGGGAGGATAAGAGATCCAGTGATAAATCAGAGAAACAAAAGGCAGGGAAAGTAAAGCAGTGAGAAGGGAAGCACATGAATGAAAAAGGGAAAGAGAAGAAAGTGAATCTGGCCATAGATCTCGGTGAGAATGCCTTTTCTGTCTCAAGTGAGAGTACAATTATGACTCCCTTTTTGCTCTTTTTCTGGAAACCATTAGAAATACATGTGGGAATTAGAAGACTGCACTTATGACTGTCTTTACACTTTTGGTAACACAGTGGGTCTCATGGACAATGGATATTCATCTGTTTGCCTTCAAAGGCAGGTAAATCCAAGGCTGTGCTACCACCACTACTGTTCAGTGAATCCCTCCTGTGAATGTCCCTGTGTATTTCCAACAGGATGAAGAGGAAAGCCCTTTGGGGACTCTTCGGGATAGTAAACTACTGATGAATAGTACTTACATTGAACATTTGCTTTAAAAAAAAAAAAAGCTAGGGATTGAGGAAAGAGCAATGATCTTTCTCCTCCAATCTGAATCACAGACTCCTTCCTTTACATCTTGCAACAAACAAGACTATGATTTCCATCTTCATCTGCTGTCAATAGTGCTTTTATTAAATGACATTTTTTTAAAAAAATAAAATAAATAAATGGCATGATTTTCCTTTGGTCAGAATGGTTTGTGTACTTCCCTGCCCCATGGCCCCTGCAACTAATGACATTTATTTAAAAAGACTCACCCTAGGAAGGGTTGTGAGTCTCTGGAGTAATAGTTAACTGCCACAAATAAGGATTGAATTCATCACCTTGACCTCTACCATGGTAATTTCAATCCAGGATTTACCACCTTGTCTTGGCACAGTGCTATGTCTAGAATACTTGCAAGGTAAGGTCAAAAGTAATGTGTTCTACTATCATTAAAGTACAAAAGTTTGGGAGTGATTTTCTTCACTATATACACAAATCAGAGTAGCTTCAAAATTATCCATGAAATAGAAACATTGCAAACTGCAGGGAAGCTGGGTGGCTTAGGCAGTTAAGCCTCTGATTCTTGATTCCAACTCAGGGAATGATCTCAGTGTTGTGAGACAAAGCACCCCCCGTTGGGCTTGGCACTAAGCAGGAAATCTGCTTGAGATTTGCTCTTTTCCTCTCCTTTTGCCTCTCCTCCCCCATCTCTCTCTTTCTCTCAAATAAATAAATCTTAAGGTGCCTGGGTGACTTAGTCGGTTGAGTGTCCAACTCTTGGTTTCAGCTCAGGTCCTGAATGCATGGCTTGTGGTATCGAGCCCTGAGTCTGGCTCCGCACTTAGTGGGAGTCTGCTTGGATACTCTCTCCCTCAGCTCCTTCCCCAGGTCATACTCTTTCTCTCTCTCTAAAATAAATGAATCCTTTAAAAAAAATCTTAAAAAAATAGAAATAACACTGTAAATTTCATTCTGGGTTTTTGTTTTGGGAGAAGAAAGTAAAAGCAGGGAGTTATAGTTGGTGCCCTTGCTTATTTAATGACTTATTCTTGGCTCGAAGACATAATTAGGAGGAATATATACCAGAAAAGCTAAACCATCTTTTCCTAATAAAGGGAATCTTTAGCATGGAGTTAGTCTGGAAAAAGGGGAGTAAATCAGTGACCTAAGCCCAGATGGAGAAGCCAAGAAATACTCCAAGTGTCTAGGTGTACATACTCTAAGTTGAACATGACAATGATATTACCTCATTCTGCCAATAAACACCTTCCTCCTAGATAGTCTCATAATCTTTTCTCTTCCTTCATTGAGATCTCTGCTCAAAAGCTGCCTGACTACCCTATCTAAAAAGTCCCAACTCAGACACTCTCGATCCCTATACTCTGCTTTATTTTTCTCTATACCATATATTGTCTCAGGACTTTATACTATACCTGTTTGTTGGCTATTTCCCTGAGTGGAACACACATTGTATGATGGTTTTGTCCACTGTTTTATCTCCAATTCACAAAAGAATGTCTGCACAGTAAGTGCTCAGTAAATATTTGTGGAATGGCCAATTGATTGAACTTTAGATACATATAAGTAAGTGTTTCCCACATATAAACATACCTTTAAAAAAATCTGGAAAGGAGCACCTGGGTGGCTCAATGGCTGAGCATCTGCCTTCTGCTCAGGTCTGATCCCCAGGTTCTGGGATCAAGTTCTGCATCAGGTTCCCCACAGTGAGCCTGCTTCTCCCTCTGCCTATGTCTCTGCCTCTCTTTCTGTGTCTCTCATAAATAAATAAATCTTAAAAAATTTTTCAAATTAAAAGATCTAGAGAATTTATACTCTAAGCAACTATCTTACACTTCTCCAATTTAGGATTGATATGCCTGAGAGTACCACAACAGAATGCTCAAAGCCCCAGGGTTAACATAGCACAATATTTTGACTTAAAGACTCTTGAACTGTATCATGTGTCTGAATCACCTACAGAACTAGTTCAAAATCAGATAGCTAGGCCCCAACACCAAATTAAGTGGGTGTGCCTGAAAATCTAGGAATTTCTAGGAAGTTCCTAGATGCTATTGATACTGCTGGTTTGTGGGCTACATTTGTATATCAGTTTTTCTCAAAAATTTAACAGTCACGGTAGCAGGGGATGGTTAAATACCGTAATAAATTAAAACACATACACATTATGGAGTATAATATAAATTTTCCCTGCATTTTTTAAATAAAAAAAGAAATGTTAAGAAATGCTAGTTTGCTGTGGGCTGACTAGGCATGAACTAAGAGTCTAACTCACCTATGTCATAAAGGATACTTGCATACAAATGGTTGAAGAGAACTGGTATAAGCCATGTAGGAGTCAAGATAGAAGTTTCATGAGTGCTACAAATTTTTTGAATATAGTGAACCTCTCAAGAGTTGATTCAGAAGGAAATATAGGAACTTGATCTGTGGGTAGGGATGTTGGTGAGGTCCTCTATTAGGCTAACGATGACTTTGAAGTGGTTACAGGAAGCACAGTTTAGGCTGGCAGTTAGTGGCGGGTAGCCAGAGACTCTGGGTTGTCAGAGCTCACCACACAGAGTGGGGCTGTAATGTCATGCTATCAGTTATCTGGGTCAGCCATCTGTGGGGCCTGTTGCTTTTAAATGGTCCTCTTGAACCTTTGGCTTTCATCTTTCTCTTACAACAGGGAAAGAAAAGAATCAAATGTAATTTAACATCTTATAAAAAGACAGATCCTAAGTTCATATGTCCATTGCTCACATCTCATTGCATGATAGATCCTTACCAAGACTGATACAAGGCAACCTGCCACTAAAATCCAAGGCAAAGAGTCCTCTTCTGGTGTCAGACTGTCAAGAAAATAAAATCCAGCCTTTTTGCATCAACTTATTCTGAATATATTTTCCAAATGCAGAGTGTACATGATGAGGACATAAACTGGATAAAAGCAGCAGGTGAGTAAGGGAAAGAAAATTTCGGTGTTTCTGGTAGGTGTTGGTTCTTTATCAAGTGATAGGCTACTTCACTGTGCACACATAAAATAAAATCTTGGCTCTGTGTATTAATATAAATCTTTCAAGGGCTGAAGATCTTTTATCATTAATGTCTTCTTAAGAGCCATTCCAGAAAATAGTGCCTGGGATCAGTTTGATACTTAGAACAATAAAATCTTTCCCTAGTGAGTCTCCTAAGGCTGGTTTTTCATAGCTGTAGGAACCTACTCTCCACTTCTATTTCTCTACCACTCTTTGCATACTCTCCCCTAAAATAAGAGCAAGGAATGTCTTCCATGGAGAGAGGTACTCACCTGTCCCTCTCTTCCATCCTAAAAGTGCTACTTAGATTTTTTTGAGGTTGGGTTAGATTTGAAGCTGTCCTCATAAGCGTTCTATTTTTCTACCCAAATCCCTCTAGCAGGAAACCTTCCTTCCATTCTGAAACTTTATTTATTTCTGTTATTCCAGATGTATGTGCCAATCAGTTTAGCTCCTGCCAATTCCTGTTTATTAATAATGCTAACGAAAGAATTGAAATTCTACCAGATTTCAATCTCTTTTTTTTTCATGCCTCAATAATGAGTCCTAAAAGCGATGAATTCTGATATTGTCTCAGCAACTCAAAGGACTAGGTACGATCAGAAATTTGACTGGCTTTTGCCTACCTTGCACGAACTCAGGAGGGCTATTCGTACTGCTAACTGCCACTGTATATGTGCAGATAATTTGCATTTTCATTGTTCTTTATTTTATGTTATTAGTTATTCATGAGATGAATATCGCATTCAACAACTAATCTATAAAGCTTTTGCTTTAAATAACAATGTGCCGTTTTTGTTGTAGGAGGTGGAATGGAGGATGGACGTCCCATTTAGAAATCTTGTACAAAGAATTGAAAAACGAATGACATGTAAGCTCTTCCTTGCCATATGTAAAATCGGGATCTCAAAGAGAGTGGCATTAGAGTTGGAGGAAACAGACTGTACTACATAGGTTTGTACATATAAGGGCCATATTAGCCAGCTGGACCTACTGAGAAAGGTCCCTCACCAGCCAGCCAAAGGGAAGAGAAGGTCAGGTTTAACCATACTATGTAATGAACCTGTAAATGACTAATTATTTCTCTCACCAAATAGCACAATCTGCATGTGAGGCGAAAACCAACACAGAAAGCATCTGAACTCATTTTTTTTTCGATTGGATATAGTCCAAATTTCATACACATTGCTTTCTACTTTTCCCAATAAAGGCTCATGTCTATATTAACACAAATTGAAAAGAAAAAAAATGCAAAGATTCCACGCTCTTTCTTGGTTTCAAGAAAGAATACACTAATTAAGTAAAAAACATTCAAATTTGAATGTGAGGTCCCAGCTGTGTGGGGGGATTCTGTAAATGTGTGCCTACACAGCGGATGTACATTTTGCTGTGCATCCTTACCTATCTCGATATGAATGTTGATGTAGATAACCCCTAGATAAGTTCGTTTTAAAAGCAGATCAATGATTTCATTTACCAAGAGGGGAGCATAGGGCCTTTACTATACTCAAAGGATTTCACTGCAATACCACTGTGGTTATCTAGGTAGGGGCTGCTTCACCTTCAAGGCAGTGAATTGCTAGGTCTTGACTTGCGTAGGAAGGAGGTAACTATCTCTCCTAGGGAATAAAAAAATCCATAAAGAGAATTCCATGTTTTTTTCAATAATACAACTTTGAAACTCAGAAATTCTGATAGAAAGATAGTGGTGACAGCAGTAATATGGCCTAATACAATGGAGAAAATAGAGAAAAATAGGAATATAAGATTTATGATTTTTTTAAGAAGAGGAATACATCTTTTTCATCCTTTCATCTTCCCAATACTTGGTATTTGGTAAGTGTTGAAGAACACTGGTAATCACAATGACACCAAACATTGATGGAACATTCTATGTGCCAGGCACGGTTATAAGTACTTCACAGATTTCAATTCATGTTATCCTCAAAAAAGATCCTGTCAGTGATCCCTATCATCATCCCCATTATACAGATGAGGAAACTAAGGCATGGAGAGTTTATGAAACTTGATTGAGGTCACAAAACTAGTTAATGGCAGAATGGGATTCACATTCAGTGGCTCTAGCTCCAGAGCTCAACCTCTTAACTTTAATGCTAAACTGCCTCTTATTGTACAGCATAAGAACTGCTGGACAGAATTGCCAAATTTTATTGAGAAGCTGAATTCTACTGTCTCAGACTGGAAATGTGAGCTCAGACGAAATTGGAAACATCACACCTAAATTCTAGGAATACCAAAAAATTAAACACACACATACACACACACACACACACACACACACACACACAGGAATTTATGATGATTATGTGTAATTTTTTGGCAGCTATACTATAACAACAGTTAGTTTAAAATGACTGATATTCCCTGAGAAAATTTAATCCTTCAAAACTTTAGAATCTATTTGGCCAGTAAATTTTTGGCAACATTTCTAGACATTTCTCAACTGCAAACACATAACCAGTTGAGGATAAAAGTTGTGAAAATGTGGTGTTTCTTTTGTTTCCCCCTTTGCTCTTTCTTCTAGTACACAACTCTTGTCCTCGTCATGCCCAGCTGTCTCATTCTGGCCTGCATTTTCTGGGCAACCCTTCATCTTCAATCCTACAATACAAGAGAAATTACATGTCATGTGTCTCATCCCCCAAATACTCTCAATTTTTGTAGATGATGTTTTAGCTCTGGAACATTTTTTTAAGTGAGATTTAATGGGATGCCTCAAATCTCAAATGTATGAATAGAAGTACAGGGAACCTGGTGTCGCTTTGCTGAACTCCTTCCCCCTACTTGCCCTTACAAGTGTCTAAGAACCTGAACAGACCCTAAGCCACTTCTTAGATCCAAAGAAATGACACAAAAAAGGGGGGTGGCAATTCAACCATGGCACATGCATGGGTATGTGAGGTATGTCCCAAAGAAAAGCCTGCATATAGCTGACTCCAGCCCAGAGAGTTCTGTCCTGCCTTAGCCCTGTTGT
Source organism: Canis aureus (assembly GCF_053574225.1). Classification (NCBI taxonomy): domain Eukaryota; kingdom Metazoa; phylum Chordata; class Mammalia; order Carnivora; family Canidae; genus Canis; species Canis aureus. The sequence goes on along the minus strand of NC_135621.1, from coordinate 61,996,082 downwards.
CCTGACCCCTCTCTGCTGTGCCTTTTGCTTTGACTTAGAGTTTACCAGCAACAGAACCAAACAAGGACAGTAAGGGACTCTCTACCCCTCAGGATGAGGGCATCTTTCTTCTCTCCTCTCATTTACCAGAGCTTAGACCCTTAGCTTCCTTTCTGCTATTCTTGCTGCATCTCAAGCCGTACAAACTCAATGTTGTGCAAAGCTACCCAGCATCTGGCAGTCATGTTTCCTTTCCTAAAGCCATGCCCCCTCCCCAAAAAAGGAGGAGGGGTAACTCCCATACAGTTCTACCACATGAGCAGCAGTAAACATTCCAAGTCTGGTCCCATGATGCGCCTACTCTTTCCTGACATCCTGTTGAGCCCAAAGACCCAATGTAGGGACAGTGAGTAGGAAACCAGGAGGGTCCTATTCAGGAGGAATAGGAAAAAAAACAAAAAAACAAAAAAACAATCCTTTTGAAGGGAAACTCATTCTTTTTTTTTTCAAGATTTTTTAAAAAAATTTATTTATTCATGAGAGACACAGAGAGAGGCAGACACAAGCAGAGGGGGAAGCAGACTCCATGCAGGGAGCCTGACGTGGGACTCGATCCCGGGTCTCCAGGATCACACCCTGGGCCGATGGCAGGTGCTAAACCACTGAGCCACTCAGAGATCCCCGGGAAACTCATTCTTTGTTTGGGACATACCTCTTGAAAATTTGTTGATGCTACTTGAATGCTTCAAAAGTTCTAAACTACTCCCCAATTATATACTTTAGCTAAAAACAGTACACAATTAGGCATGTTCATTGTAATAAAAAATAGAAAATACAGATGAAGAACAAGAAAAAAATAAGCTATAATCCCTCTAGGTATTTTTCCACGGACATATGCTTACAAAGTGTGATAATAGTATTTTATAGATTTCAATTGTATTGTAATCATCTTTCAATATCCATTATATACATCTAAAGCATCATCTGTAGAGTCTGTAGGATTTTTTTCCCTGAATGTATTCTCTATTGCTAAGCTTTTATATTGCTTCTGAGCTTCCCTGCTTTAACATCACTGCAATGACTGAGCAATGAGCAGATCACAGATCAGCGGAGAGGAAGAGCTCTAAGTTCATATGTGGGTCCAAATCCTAAATAGCCATGCAACATGGACACTTGGACATATTTCATAAAATCCTCCCGTGCCTTGTTTCACCATCTGTTTCAGGGGAAAGTAATTGTAAGAACATACCTTGTCAGACTGTTCTGAGTCTTAAGCAAAAAGATATATGTAAAGAACATAAGCATGGTGCCTGGCTCATCTTAAGCAGCCAGTAGAAGTTGGCTATAATTAAATAACTCATCATCATGTGATTACTTCCTTAGAACCTATTCCTAGAAACGGAATCAAAGGCCCCAGGACCCACATTCCTCAGGATTTTTATCCATATTGCTGATTGTCTTACAATTTCTTCTCCCACCAGTGAGTATGAGTGGAAATGAAAACTGCCTCCCCACATTCTCCCTTATTTGGGACAAAGTCCTTTTTTACAGAAGGTAGAATGGGAGAAAGAAAGGGCCCTGAGCTTGGAGACAGAAATTCTGTGGTCTACTCCCACCTTTGCTATTTATTCAGTAACCATGTGGCCTTAAACTCTCAATTCTCTGAGTCCCAGTGTCTTCATCTATTAAGAAAAGGGGGTTGGGAAAACCAGTAGTAGTATTCATCCTAAAACACTATATGGTAGAGTAAATAAAGTAGGTCATAAAAGTACCTTATTAACTATGCCTTGTCACCCACATGTGAAGTACTTTAGTCTATCTGGGATTGAGCTCTAAATACCCCTATTATCTCTAGAAATAATAGAGTTCTAATTCATTTCAATTTAATATTTACTGAACATCTATTATGTGTCATATGCTGAGCAAAACACTGAAGCTAGAGACAGAGACAACAGTGGAAATAGGTACCATGCCATGTAAAAATGTACCTGAAACAGAATCCTCAGAAGGCAGGGGAGGGTATAGATATTTAATACAATTTAAAAAAAAAAATCAGTACAAATTCGAAAACTTTGTTTTATATTTTTTTAATCGTATCAAAGTTTTTGTTTGTTTTTATTCAGGTTATGAAACTATCACCTCCAAGATATCTGCAGGTAAGAAGTTGAGTGATAAGGAGATATTCCTGCACAATCACAAAATCAATCACAAAAAGGAAAAGGAAAGAAATAACAAGAGAAATTAACATAAGAATCTCTGCCTTGTTCTGTGTATCAGAAAGTATGCCTCTGAGTTCTTCACATCCTCTTACTTGATAATGGCATCTGCCCATGGGGATCTGGGGTTCTGTGGCCAGAGAGAAGGGCCAGGGCAAAAGAAGGATGCATTGTGGGCCTTGGTACACACATCCCCATCCCCACCAGCCAGGACAGACTAGCCTACCCCCCAACTCCTGCCTCATTCTTATTCTCAGTCCTCACAAGCTCCTTTTCTGTCTTAATCAGCTCTGATCTGCTTTTAGCAGACAATAATAGGAATAAAGAGCAGCATAGATTTTGGCATGTGTGTGCTTCCCCCCCCCCCTTAATCTTCTATCCAAAAAAGAAAAAGAAAAAAAAAAAAGTCCTCTCTCTTTTACAGGCTTCTATTGTTTTAGAAAAGAAAAAAAAAATTAAGGCAGGAAGAACTGGGACCATAACAGATGACATCTCCTTATAGCAAAGCTGCATATTTCATTATCGGCAGGACTGATCTTAATTTACAGTAGACATTGCTGGTCCTGCATTTTATGTTGAAATAATGGGAATGTTTCCTTGTGAAAGCCGTAATGAAAAACACAAATAGTATATCTTTTAATGATTAACATTGACTAATTCTACTGATACTGAATAGCATGTGCTGAAGAGATGGATTATCTCTGAAACATAATTTTACTAAGCACTGCTATGTAATTTGTTAAGCATTTAGTAATAAGTATGTCTAATAAAATACAAAAAAAATATTTAGAAAATGAACCATAATTTTAATATAATTTTAATTAATGGGAGTGCAATTGCAGTGGTTTAAATTACATTCCCAGTGGTAAGAAGCCTTTCAAACCTAATTTGTAAGCCAAGATGGTGGCTCTAATGACTGGCAGCAAAGTTTCTTCAACAGATTTCATGGGGCATGATCCAAAGATAATAGGTTCTCAGCCCAATGACAATCCAATTACAATGCCAATCAAAGCCAACTTCATGCACTCTAATTATCAGATTTAGCTGTCAGCTCAAATACAAACATAACACTTTTATTTAAATAAAAATTTAATTTAGGAAAAAAAAAGACGACTTCATGTGTGATTTATTGAGACTGCCAGAGCAATCTAACTTATTTCCCTGGTAATATAATAAAATCAGTTCTTGTATTAAAAAAAAAAAAGTGAAAACTTTTTCTCCCCACCCATTCTTCTGTATCTGCTATGCTAGATTATTTAAGAGTTACTTTAAGCAAAAAAAGCATAACCTAACATGGCAGCAGATATTTGCCAACTAGAAGAAGGTTAAACAGAGTAGCAAGGTTTCAATGAGACAAAATTCCAAGTGAATAAATGACAAAACCTAATTAGTTCTTACTAGTCATCAGAAGAAGCTGGGTTTCAACTAAAATCCATTTATATGGGACTGAAGCTGAGGACCCTGGCTTTCTATTTCTGCATCAAATCAGAGTAGAAACATGGTCAGGATAGAAAGAAAGGTAAGGCAAACAAGACTCACATTAGAATGATTTTAAAACATTTGATATTCAAATCACAAACAGTAATAATCGAGAGCATCAGTAATGGGTAGCAAGCGCTCCCAACCACAGCCCAGTCCTGACTCAGCTTTTGTTACAGGTTTTCCTTTAGGATTAAAAGTGAAAAGATTCTCTTGGAGCAGCACAGCCCAACAAAAGAAATAGTGTGTGAGCCATAAATATGAGCCACATGTGTCATTTAAATTTTTCCACCAGCTACATTTTACAAACATGAAGAAACAGAGAATTAATTTTAATAATATATTTTACTTAACCCAATATATCCAAAACATCATTTCAACATCGAGTCAGTATTTTTTTAAAATTATGAATGAAAAGCTTTGCATTTTTTTCCCTCATGGGAAGCCTTCAAAATCGATGTATATTTTACACCTACAGCATACCTTAGTTCAGCTACATTTCATGTACCCAATGACCACATGTGGTGAATGGCCTGATTGGGTAATGAAGTCTTAGAAATTGGCCCAAAAAGAAGGCAAAGCAGCAGCTGCCTTTAATGTTTAATTGTATGGCTTTAAAGACCACCTACTCCTCCGGGGGTGGCGGATGGATATATAAATATAAATATAAATATAAATATAAATATAAATATAAATATAAATATATAATTACTGGTTTTCCAGGAGCAAAAAATCTCCTCTAGTATTTTATTTCTTAAGGCTGAATGGATATACTGTATATGTATATGCATATGTATATGTATATACATAATGGAGAGAGGTATTTAGGGAGATTTTTTTGTTTCTAAAACATATCTAGTGAAGTGTAACATGAAAATATACAATCCCCTTATAATACATATTTGCATAAAATTAAGACAGACCCAGAAGACCCTTGGAAGGAAGGCAGGGGTGTGCTAGGAGGATAGCAGTAGTGGGGAAGTGCAGGGGATCAAAGGTAAGCTTTGCTTCTACTAGCTGTAAGTCCCTGTTTATAGATGGAAGTCTCTCAAAACCTTCCTCGGGATCTCCCCTGCTCAAAAAAGGATGTTCTGGAAGCCCACACTTGGCGACATACTTGCTCATACTGACTCTCCCAGGCTTCTTGTGACTTCCCATCCTCCCTGCTGAAGCCAAGATGGAACCCTGAATGCCACCTCGACACTTCCTAAATTCTTCTCCCATTAAAAAGGCACTTAAATTTATAAATTTACCACATAGTGTTAGACAAGAATCACAGCAGGTTAATACAAAGAGTTAATTTGTTTCAACTTATATACTTGGAGTTGGGAGTCACTTGAATTTCACATGCAAATAGATGCAAACATATGCAAATCAGGGTTTCTCCAGATAAATTGAGTAGGAAAAAAGCCTTATAGTATTAGTAATATTCAGGGATTTTTGTGGTGTTTAAAAGGAAATTATTTGCTTCCTCCAATTCCAAATGTGAGTATCTTTCTCAGTCCTGGCTGAATGAAACCAAAAATTAGCAGTTTCTGAGGAACAATGATTTTTTAAAACATTAAACCATATAGTCAGATTGAGATCAGGCTATATTTAAGCTTTAATCATTATATCCTAAATGCAACTTTCCCAGGAAAACTAAAACCTTCCTTACTCAAGGACAAAGCAGTTCTCCAAATAAGTCTTTGCTCTAAGTCTGACAATAATAAAATTAAAAGTGCTTCTAAGAACAGAAAACATAGTAATATACCACAGGAATGTGAAGGTGACAGATGGGAGAACACACCGAGCTACTGGTTATTATTTTGAATATTAGTAACATATATTATGGTACTTTGGCATGTATTATCTCATGCTACTTCCAGAATCAATCCACAGCCTTGTGGTGATTGATTTTGTTCTTATGGCAATGCTATGAGGTAGTATAACTGGTATTATCATCTGCTGTTTGGATATGACTTTTTGAGCTCTAGCTCCTGACCTCAGCATGTCAAGTACAATCATTCTTCATAAAACCTGTCTTCATCAGTGCTTCATCTGTCCATGACACTGTTACCTAATTTGGCAAACTGAAACATCAAGTCATACTCAAACCCTCTCTCTTCTCTAGTTTTACCCTCATACTTAAAACAGGCATCAAGTTGTATGCAGATATCTTTAAAAGGATCAGACCCTAGTCCTTCACAATTAGGGAGAGAATCACCACTAGGGAGAGATGCCTGGAACTGACAGTCTCCCACCTATACCCTGAGATTTACCTTCCCTTTGGGAACTCATGCTAATTACTAATGCCAAGATCACACAGGGGGGGCCCCCACTGCATGGGAACACAACTTTTCTTCAATTCTCTAAAGCCCAGCTCAAACAAAATGGAAACAAGATTCCACCAAAATAGGATAATAGACCTAGGAAATAAACACAGAGAATAACAAGTAACTAGACAGTCTAATGTATAAAATTCAGCTCAGGATTGCTCTTGCCTAGCTCTCAAACTGCTGCCAGCGGTAGGCGGTCTTCTACTACCCCTGAAGAGTGTACAGAGCAAAGCTCTGGCACCACTGCCTCCCATAAAATGGCTGGCCTGAAAGAATGAGGTCAAAGACGCTGGTCTTCTTCTAGCCTGATTGAGGTATTTCCTATGAACTTCATTTCTCCACATGAGGACCTCAATTTCCCAAAGTTGGTAAGGGAGACCACCTCAGTCCCTAAACTCACAGAGGTCTGAGGTTAACTTAGAGCCTTAAAAAGAGCTCAGCAATAAAAAGCTCTCAATAAATTTAAGGAATATGAAATGTGCACATGTGGTGGCAGGAGGTCATTTCTTCATCCATGTCTAGTATTTTCAAAATGTCTCTCAACTCTGTCCTCTTTGCTCCATGAGCACTCCAAAGGCTTCTAAGTCTGTCATTTCCATTTCCTTTCATAATAAGGACTAAGAGGCTTTTAAAATGATAAATATAACTCATGTTCATTTTAAGAAATCTGCAAGATAATCAGAAATTCAAAAAGACAAAAATAAAAATCACCCATAATACTATGATCGCTACTATCTCTTACCTGAATACATGCAGTGGCCTAATGATTCTTCCAGACTCCAGCCTCTCCCCACTGCAGTGTAGTCACAATATTGCCCCTGCATTACATTCATGTCACATGGATGAAACATAATTTAATTCAGCAAAAATGTTTACTGATTAGCTCCAGGGTGTTAGAGACTGTGGGAAACTGCTGGGGGAAAATATCAAACCCTGTCTTTACAGAGATCACAGTCATTTTCCTCCCCTGCTTGGAGACTTGCGCTTTCCCCACTGCCTTTGGAATCCACTCCAGATACCTCAAACAACATCTTCACTTCTTTTCAAAAGACACTGCTAGATTAATTGCCCACATGACCATGGTTTCATGCATCCTTACATCTTGTGCTGCATCCACTGCAATTCCACCAGACATGCCTCTGTTTTGGTAACCATTATTTCCTCTACCTGGATCTCCATCCACTACACACATCACCACCACCACCATCACCATCCTGGGAAGACAGTGAACACTCAAGAAATGTATGTTAAATAAAATACTACATTGTACTGTAATCCGAGATTCAGAGATTTAAATGTGCTCCAAGCAGTTACACATTTGATGAGGATACGGAAAACTGAAAACATATTTTTAAAAGTTATATTCAGAAAAGCTCTTTCAGTATCAGGTACAAGAAAAGGTACTATGCCTGTTGGAGGATGCAGGATGGAAGAGATGCCACGGTCTCTTGTTTAGATTGGAGGAGCAAGCCAGAGGAAGTTCTACAATTGTGCCAGTACAGTTTTCATTTGAAAAGAGGTGGGATTTCAGAAACTTGTGGCCAAAAAAAAAAAAAAGAAAGAAAAGAAAAAAGAAACTTGTGGCCTAAAGGGAGAGTTTTGGAAGATGGTATCAAGAGGCTATTTCAAGCAAAAATAAAGCTATGTGAAAAAGTTAGGTAAAAGTGGTATTTTTTGGTTGAATAGGCAAAGACGCTCAAAGAAAAAGAGGCATGAAAGGCCCTGCTCTTAGAACGTTCTAAGAGCCTGCTGCTACTTTGATGCTTTTTGCAGCATAGCAGGAATATCTTTGATGTCCTGCTCAGTGGGGGTGGGGGGTGGGGGGTGGTTTCATTCTATGATTAAGTCCTCATTTGCACGATTGTTTTAAACTAATCCAGCATTTCAGCCATGCCGATTTCACTTCTGTAGCTTTACTCAGATGCTTCACTCCCAGATTTATTCTCTCCTTTCCACTCACTCCATTCTCCAGCTTTGTAGTCTCCTGTGGTCTCCTGACCTTCTACTTCATCTTCCATCTAGCACCTTATCTTCACCCTCTTGATCAACACTCACTATTCAGGATTCTGATCTACTTGGCTTGGTGTCAGGGCCCTCTGTCTTACTCTATTCCATGCAGCAGTCAAGAAGGTACAAGCAGGAATTCAAGGACACTCCTACCCTCATTATCCAGCCTCCTGAAAGTAAAGGGCTTGTCAATGGAAAACTTTAAGGAAAAGTTTGGAAACTTAAATCCTAATAGGAAGAATAAATATGAGAGAATAAAAGCAGATCTTTCATGTAAGTATTTTCAAAAATAGGTTTTATGAAGATGATATTATTTTTAGATGGGTAACATCACTGTTTTGAGGAGGATGTATTCTACATTTTTTTATAAAGAACCTAAGCTTTTCCTCCTGCCAGAAAAAGAGGATCCCACTAACTTTACTATGACTGCCTATCCCATACATTTGCCTCTTTCTTCCTGGATCTCACACCATCTGATTGCTCCTCAATCCTCATCATCAGTACTTCTACTGGTTCCTTCTCCTCCATCCATAAACAAACATAGAACTACCAGATTCTTAAAATAAGCAAACGATCCTTTTCATGAACAATCTCCTTCCACTAAAAATTTATTGAAGAGTATTTAATAATTTCCTTACCCCTTTTTCCATATATCTAAAATGTCACTGCTGCTCTCCACCAAAATTCTGTGGAACATAGAATTACTATCACTTATCCAAGGGACAGACCACATTTCCACCTGCCTGCCAGAAAGTCTGGAGTGACTATCCTCTAAAAGTCAGAATAATAAATAGTAGTCTTGGGACGCCTGGGTGGCTCAGTGGTTGAGTGTCTGCCTTTGGCTCAGGGCATGATCCCACGGTTCCAGGATCGAGTCCCACATTGGGCTACCTGCATGGAGCCTGCTGCTCCTTCTTCCTACGTCTCTGCTTCTCTCTGTGTGTCTCTCATGAATAAATAAATAAAACCTAAAAATAAAATAAAATAAACAGTAGTCTTAGCCTTGTCTATTCCCCTTCAAGTCTAAATATGATAGTAACATCTCACCTTCTAGACTGCGCCATTCATTTCTAAGATGGCTAATATATTTCACTATATTGACACAATCTAGCCCATTGAACTGATATTAGCTCTATTCCCAGTGTGTCTACCAAGCCCTTGGAAGCTGTGGGTTGCCAACCATTAAGCCCTCCCCTAACTCATGTCACCTACGTGATCACACAATCTGTATGAATAGTTTCTGAATAGTGCATCAGTTTTCCAAGAGGTGAATAGGTCCCTAATATCTTAACTATGTTTTGCTAACCCCTTCCACTTGGGGACTAGACCATATACCCCATGTCTATGGCCACTGAATTCTCTAAAATGATTATTTGAGATCCCAGGATCTCCACTACCAGGTGTTCAGCATACTTCAGCTTCCATGACTGGATTTATTTTAATTCCACATTTGGCCTATTCATGGTAACCTTAGATAAAGCCCAGTTAGTTCTACTTCACTGGTCCCTTGTCCAGTATGGCTTTGGTTGCCTCATTCTTGGGGGTTTCATTGATTCTATCTGAATCATGCTATGTACAACCTATCTCTTTGCATTTTCTTTCCAAAGCAAATCATTCTGATGTGTCTGCCTTTGCTTATGAGGGCTCAAAGTGGTGTCAGCTTTCCCTTTCTTTCCCTCCATATTTGTAATCCGTTTTCTAGTTTACAGGGTCCATCACCACATTCATCCTTTACCCTCCTTTCATTCTTACTTTCCCTAGCAGAGTTGAGGTCCTCATTACCTTCCAAGGTATGATAGAGAGTCTCTTTGGATGCCCACCTCCCAAACCCTACCTCTCCCTATTGGACTATCAATATTTCTAAAGCAGAGTTCCAATCACATCTTTCCCACATTCAATGACTTTCAGTTATGGTACATTCCCACCAATTTAGAGGCAAACTAATCTGCCTGATATTCAAAGTTCTTCCCAAATTGAAATTACCTCTGTAGTTCCATTTCTCACCATTCCAAATCCATTTCAACTATCTCTATATAGTGCTGCTAACCATTTCCCCCAACATGCTTCACTTTCCCATACCTGTGTCATTGTGTTTGTGTGGTTATCTCTGCCTGGAGCATCTTTTCCTAAACTCAAGGAATAAAAATACTGCCCACACTTCAAGTTCCTTTTCATGAAACCCCTCTAGATTTTCCTATGTAAAACCGGTTTCTCCTTTTTTAAAGCCCCTATAACATCTGGTTTATCCCTCTCCTGTGGCTCTTATAGTTCATCCTGCATCTATCTCTACATATCTTTGCTTTATCCATCTTAAAGGACTTTTAATCTCCCTTATGGCAGGTGTGGTAAGCAAATTACAAAATAGACCCCCAAGATTCCCAGTCTCTGGTGTACAAACACCTTCTCTGAGTTACTCAGTCAAGCATTAATCTAACTACTGCTGTGAAAAGATTTTACAAACTGAATTAAGGTCCCAAATCAGTTGACATTAAGATGATATAAAGATTGTCAGTGTGAGCCTGACCTAATCACATAAGCCTTTAAATACAGAAAATTTTCTCCATCAGAAAGACAAGTCAGGGGTGCCTGGGTGGCTCAGTCAGTTAAGCATTTGCCTTCAGCTCAGGTCATGATCCCAGGGTCCTGAGACTGAGTCCCACATCGGATTCCCTGTTCTGAGGGGAGCCTGCTTCTCCCTCTGTCGCTGTCTCCCTCTCTCTGTCTTTCATGAATAAATAAATAAAATTTTTAAGAAAGAAAGAAAGAAATCTTGAGATTCTCTCTCCCTTTCCCTCTGCCCCTCCCCAACCCCCTCTCTCTCAAATAAAGAAAGAAAAAAAAGGAGAGAAAGAAAAGAAAGAAAAGAAAAGAAAAGAGGAAAGGAAAGGAAAGGAAAGGAAGAAAAGAAAGAAGAAAGAAAGAAAGAAAGAAAGAAAGAAAGAAAGAAAGAAAGATCAGAGAATCAAAGCACATAGGGGATTTGAGGCATGAGAGGTTCTCACTGCATATTTGAAGAGAGAAGGGGCCACAAGACAAGGAATGATGGCAGTTTCTAGGAGTTGTGAGCAGCCTCCACCAAGAAAGCCATCTAAAAAATGGGAATCTCAGTTGTACAACCACAAAGAACTGAATTCCACCAGGAATGACCTCAGAAGTAGATTCTTCCCAGGACCTCCAGATAAAAATAGCCCAAATGATACCTTGATTTTATCCTGGTGAAACTCTGAGTAGAGAACCCAGTCATTTTTTTGCTAAACTTCTGACCTATTAAATAATGAGTATTGATTCAAGCTGATGAATTTAAAAAACTAATACAGGTTAATCTTACTCAGATTATTAGACCCAGCAATGCCAAACTGAGTGTCTGGCATACAGAAGCATATCAATAAATATTTAACTTCCAACTGCATAAAAAATATTGGAGATGTAATCTTGTTAGCAAGAAGAAATAGGCAAAATAAAAGACAAACAGGTTGAATATTTTATGTCTTTAGTTAGGGAGAATTTTGAAAATTCTTAATTTATTAACTCTTAAAAATGCTAGATAGAATGTAAGTGACCTAGCACATACTGAAAATCCTGAGTTTAAGTCCCTAGAACAAACTCAATTCTGAAAATTTATTTTATCTTTTGAGAAACTTATTTTAAGAAATACAATCATAGCCATTTGCTGAAAAACACTCCTGGTAACACTGCTGAAGCAGCACCTAATTCTATACCTGTGGTTGCAATGAACACCCCTGCCACCCACATTTCCAAACTCAGAACTGCAGCTCTTAAATAAAATTACTAATTCTTTTTTTTCAACACTATCACTCTTTCCCTGTTAATGCTTTAAAATGTTTTTCTCTTTTCTGGTCTCAAATGTAATCAAACTTGAATACAGCTGACATTTAAACATCATAGTAGCCCCCTTTTTCTTCAAGATAAATGCTAAACCTAACCTCATCACTTTACACCTGCCACAGAGTCTGTGGAGAACAAGGCAGCTGCCCAGCAGACAGAGGGAGACCCACCTTCATGGCCACATTCTCCATCTAGAGTTCTAAGGATCTGGATGAGTCACTTAACACACTAAGATTCAGCTTTCTTGTTGGCTACAAGCTCCCAACACTGACCTCTCAGACTTCTGTCATATTCCAATGAAAAATGCAGAACAAAAGGCCTTGGAAAGGGTAGCGGGCAAACCATTATAATTATGCAAAAGGAATCTCTAACCCTCCCATTGGCCTGTATACTCTGGTAATTGTTTTCAATGAAAGTATGGCAAGATTTGTAGGCAGCTAACATGCACATCAGGCCATCCATATCTTTTGCCTTGGTACAGTCAGACTATTATTTACCCAATAAACCATAACTGCAGTGGAGGCCCAATAATTCAGCATCTGAGAGGGATTTGCTGTGGAAGAAGTTATTACGGTCTATCAGATCAAAAATTCACTTTTAAAGAAGTGTCCAAATACAGATGTACACAATGGGCTCAAATCATTATAGACTATTTTGCCAAATAATACACATTTTCAAAATTACTGTAGTGCCTATCATATGCCTCACTGTGTACTTATCCCACACATAGAAGGGACTTTAGTGTTTAAAAAAGAGAGAAAAAGAGGGAAAATAAAAGGAAAAAAAAGAGGGCATAAGCCACCATTTCAAAATATAAAGATTATATTACAAGTGTAGAGAAACCCCAAAATCTAAAAGGTAGAGAACAGGTATTTTCTTTCTAATTCACATTGTGTAAGTTGATTATTATTATTATTATTATTATTATTATATCATTATTACTATTTTTTACTCCAAGTCCCATCAACTGAAAAGACACTGTCAGCCTTCACTCTAAATGTTCTGCATGTTGTCTCTTTATGTTATTTTAAAAGGTCTGAACAAAGAGCTTGATGTATTGCAGGCAATTTGGAAAAACACCAAAGTTACAATAAATGGTGAATATCTCTGCTTCCTTCAGTTTTGCTCCATGGAAAGAAATCAAGGCATCCTCCTTTGATGTCTGTTTTGTTTTGTTTGTTTGCAATCACTCGTGTACATGATGTGTTCATACAGAGTGATAAAGGCTCAGGTTCAGGAGAATAATGAAAAAATGAAAAGATTCAAAATTCTTAATGTTAAAAGGCTGGATTAGGATAAATATCCCATATTTCATAGAGAGATGTAAATAGCTGAGATTTATCAAAAGTTTATTTGTATTTACTAGTGTTTTCCATTTATGGATAGAAGAGTATACACTAAGAATAAAATAACCATTCTACGATTATCAAGTGAATTCTGGAAATGTTCATATGATGGTTTTGTTTGTATTGTTTTCCTATCCCCTCACCAAGGGGTATGTGTGTGTATGTGTGTGTGTGTGTGTGTGTGTGTGTGTGTTCTCTTTCTTTCTCCTTCTCCCCGTCTCTCTTTTTCCATCTCTCTCTCTCAATCTTTTCTTCTTTCTCTCAGACACACAAGAAAACGTCAGATTAATCATAGTGCACCTTCTTGATGAGATGAGCACTGGGTGTTATGCTATATGTTGGCATATCGAACTCCAATAAAAAAGTATATACAAAAAAATTATAGTGCACCTAACATGAGTTTGCTTTGACTCAAGAGACTCAAGGGCATTTCATAGCCTATCTCCACCTACTCACCCATTTTAGTATTTTTTAAAGGAATTTCTTGAAATATTTTCTTACTATTTCCCAAAAGTTTAAAAATCAGAACCTGCTTTTTCCCTCCTTCTTTCCCTTCTATCAAGATCAGTATTTTTTTCCTCCCTGCCTAGAAATGATCCCTTCAAAAAGTCAGCAAAATATTTTGGCTGTCTTCAGCTGCACTTTGGGCTTCTCTGTTACAAATTGTATAAACATTTTCCAGACAGGGGAATTTGAAGGGTTTAAATTATTTTTTTTAAATGATGTCTGTATTCTAGCACGTTCACATTTGCAAGAGGAAGATGGAGGCGAGGAAAGCTACCACAGAACATAATACGTCTAGAATCAGGGAACTATTGAGCTCTATGCAAATCTGAGAAGGGAAAATATCTCCCTCATACATTATCTACAGCAAGGATTCTGAGTTTCCCAGGCTGATGAAACAAATGCTCTCTTTGGATGTAGTCTGTCATTCATATTGAGCTCACATATTTTACTTCCTGAAACCAAACAAATACTGATAAACTACTTCAGTGAGCCTTTAATCAAAATTTCGGCAGTACGCAGTTGGCGACAGAAAGATCAGTCTGTGGAGCCTGAAACCCTTTCATCATCAAATATACAGAAATAATAATTATATTTATCTGTTTGGTTCAGGCTGCACACCAAGATTTACCCTTGCCCTAAGGACATAGAAATCATCACGCATTGTCATCTCTAAAGAAAAAAAAATTCCTTAATAACTTAGAGGTTAAACGGTTCTCAATAGTTGTTGGGGGCTGAGGGAAGGGAAATAAAAATAATACATTACTTTTAGCATTTTTCTCTTATAATACTATAATAAGCTGTGTTGTATACTAACCAATTAGCACTTCTGATAATAACCCTGAAAGCACTAGTAATCACCTAGCCTGACCAATAAAAACATTTTTGAGATGGGAGAGAAGAGATAGTCCCATAATTCTGTTTTTTATCCTTTTAGGAGCTGTGTGTCCAGGTAAACATATTTCAATTCAACTTATTCCAAAAATAGTTGAAAATCAGATTAAATGAACAGAGGAGTTGAGTTTGAAAAACACTTTACAGTGGAAATAGTGTATTTAAATTCCTACAAAAGCAAAAACGGTGACAAGGACTCAGTGAAGCTAGAGTCAAGGAACAGGGAAAGCAAGTCAGGGAAGGATGGGGAGCAGGTAAGGGCAAGTTGTGAGGCCATTATTACTGTGAACACACCAGAGGCCTAGTGCCTCTCAGGTCCCTTGGGAACTGAGAAGACATGAACCTCAGAATTGTACCACTGCAGTATTAGAAGCCTGGGGCATTTCTTCTCTGATCCAGTCCATGAGAGAGAATTGCACTAAACCCTGAGGGACATCAAGTTCCCTTCCCTCAAGGCTACACCTAATCAGGGCTGACCTAGCTAAGGAAGGCCTGAAGTAGAGAAGCTGAGAGACGTGAAGACATCAACATGCACAGGGATTGCTTACTGGGGCTGAGGGAGCCAAGGGAGTGTCGGTGAGGGGACTGATAATCATCTACTATGCATTTCTTGCTCTAGAAGAACTGAAGATCAGTTTATGTTCCTCTCAAGAAGTATAAGCTAGCAAGCCATGAAAAGTCATGGAGGAATCTTAAATGCATATTATTAAGTTTAAGAGGCTGGTCTGAAAACGCTGTGTGATCCTAACCAGATGACATTCTGGAGAGAGTAAAAAGATTAAAGGTTGGCCAGAGGCTGGGATGGGGGGGGATGAATAGGAGGAACACAGAAGATTTTTAGGGCAGAGAAAATACTCTGTATGATATTATACTGATGGATATATGTCATTTTATATTTGTCCAAATCCACAGAATGTACACCGAGAGTGAACCATAATGTAGTGTCAAGGTAGGTTGGATGATTAGTATGTGCCAAAGAAGGGTCATCACTTGTAACAAATGCACCACCCTGGTGGGGAACATTGGTAGTAGTGGAGGCTCTGCATGTGTGGGGGCATGGGACATATGGAATATAGGTAATTTCTACCTTCTCAATTTTTCTATGAACCTAAAACTCCTCTAAAAAATAGTCAACAAAAGAAAGGCAATATAGGAGCACTGAGCATTGTAATTAACACCACATATTATTTATGTGGAATTACTTTTGCAAAACACACATATATTCGGAGGAAATTCTTTTAATCCCCCCCTTGCCCATTTGCCTCAAGACAAATCCTGCCACTCTCCTCCCCTGGTTCTCTTCTTTTAGGTCTTTAAAAAAAATGTTTAATTTAAATTCAATTTAATTAACATATACTGTATTATTAGTTTCAGGGATAGAAGTTAGTGATTCATCAGTTGCATATAACATCCAGTGCTTATTACATCATGTGCCCTCCTTAATGCCCATCACCAGGTTACCCTATCCCTCCTGCTCCTCCCCTCCAACAACCCTGAGTTTCTTTCCTGTAGTTGAGTGTTTTATGGTTTCTCTCCTTCTGTTTTCATCTTTATTTTTCTTTTTTAGGTCCACTTTATCACATTTTCTTCTCACTTACCTCAATAGTTTTTCTTCCTCCTCAATTGCCTTTACTTTTCCACAATCTTCAAGGGTTGTAGAACATGCTCAATACCCAATTAAGACATAAAAAGTAGCCCCAAGATTGCCATTTAACAATTTTGGGTCACTTGCTTACTAGAATATTAGCTATTAAAATAGCAAAAAGGTTTGTCTTACATTTTACACTGAATATTAGAAAAACATCTATATTGCAATTATGCTTTGGTCTATTTATAGAGAGGAATAAGGGGCAGGGAAGGAAGGAAGGAAGGTAGGAAGGAAGAAAAGGAGGACAAAGAAGGAGGAACGGTGGGTGAGAGGATGGGAGAGGGAAGGAAGGAGGGAGGGAGGGTGGGAGGGAGGGAGGGAAGAAGGGGTCTGTGATTTTGTTTGAAATGTTTTCTGATTCACTTATGATGTATCCTATAAGCCCATCACTTTGGGAAATATTTGCCCATTTTGACACTTTCCCTGGCCAAACACTCCCACCAGCCTCATTTTAATTATGGAATCTAAGGGTTATTAGGGTCTCCTGTTAGAACTTAGTGCAATATCTACAGTTGCCACAACTCTAATTTAAGAGGACACACACCTGCTTTAATTACAGGGCCCTTGAGAAATAACAAGATATAAGTAACATGACCAGATGAGAGTCAATTGCTGAAATTGTTTCCTGATAAAATGTATTTAGCTCCAGAGGCTAAAGCTCACTAACTCTTTCCTATATGGCATCAAGGTGTCAACAGGAACACCGCTACTGGGAATAATTGAAATGCCTCTCTTCATTGAGAAACTGCCCATATAGTAAACAAAGCCCACACGACATGAGAGTAGATGTGGAGTCATTTCTGGCTTGTTCTGTCATCGGAAAGGAACCTGGACGTGAGAAAATTGCAGTGGAGTAATTCCACACAGGTATTATCCAGCACTTATTTCTCCCCTCAGTGAACATGATCTTATGCATTAAACTACCATCCTTGGGATTTAGTCCTCAGGTTTTTGCTTTTGCATATAATATTTAAAAGTTTAACAAAAATGCATTTTACTGGCTTTCAATCTAGTCTCCTGTTAATGGATGAGAGGTTGAATGGAATGACATTACATAAGAGCCAGGAACTGCAAGCAGAACATTCAGGGCATTTCCCAACTCTATCTCAATCATCTCATCCCTAGAATAATATTCCTGCCATTTGGCAGATCTTATTGTTACCAGCCTATCTCACTGTAAGTGTCAGGATAGGACTCGGTGGTTTAAGCCAAAAGAGTTTATTTTGTGCTCACACAAAGGCTGCTACTCTTCCAAGCACCTCTCCAAAGCAGTTCGCAACACAAAGTAACTCAGAGATATAAGTTGTTTCCATTTTGGGTCTCTGCCATCTCAACAAAAGACCTCCAGGGTTGCCACACACAGGAAAAGAGAGCTGGAGGGTCATAGATGACTACTAAATGCATTGCCTGGAAGCCAAACAGCATCTGTTCACAGCCCTTGGGCCAGAATTAGTCACATGGCTCTGCTAATTGTGGAAGGCCCAGGAGCATCAGGTGTTCAGGAAGCAGTAACTGTCTTTGCCACACTTCTCAATAACATGCTCTTCACACCCACAACAAACTAACATTCCTCAAAGACTATTTTTATCATGTTCCTTCCTCAGTGAAATGCTCAGGAATATTTTCCCAGCACCTGGCATTTTTATGTGACTTAACATTTAGTCATTTTTTCCCCCAATAACATGTAAGTCTTCAAGAAGCCATAATTAAGACAATATTTTTGAAAAGGGTAATACTGTGGTCATGATGAGATCCTGTAGGTTTGGCACAAGGACAGAGTTCTGGGGAGAAGAGGATCATAAGATCAAGGAGGGCAGAGCCTATGATTGTCTTCTACATCATTTAATCCCTATCATTATCATCTATTACAATATCAGGAAATATTTTTAAAATTTAATTGAATTGCATGATTTCTCCTGTGGCTAGTTCTATCTCCTGAAACAAGTCTAACCTTTCCATGAGCAGCAGCCTGGTTAGGTCTCCTCTTCTGCTTCTCTCCAAATGCCCCCACATACAGTCACAAGTAACACTTGGATTTATAACTTTCAAGGCACTTTCACAAGTATTATTTTTTGAACCATCAACTCCTCTGTAAGATATGCAAAGTAGGTATAATTATTCCATTTTATAGATTAAGAAGCAGAATGTAAGAAACATTAAATATTTCATACATCCTTTAGCTTTTAGTCCAGGGCTCTTGTCACCATTTCCATATTCTTGGTAACCCATGCTATAGGCTTCTCCTTATGCTGCTCACAGACCTCCTCCTCCTACTCTGCTGTACAATGTCGCCTCCCTGCCCTTCCTCCTAACCTGCTCCACATTCTACCTCCTCTAGAATGTTTAACTACTTTGAATCAGAATATTCTTCCCCCGCCAACCCTAATTGTTTGGATGTATGATCTATAGAAGGATCATCATCCACATATGCTCTGAGTCTTCTCTCAAAGTAGACTGGAAACTCTTATGGGGAGGAATTATATCTTCCAATCATTTTCTATGCCCCTACTCATCTAGCAGCGTGCTTGGTGCATAGATGCTGACCATTTCCATTACACAATGAAGCAAGAAGGAAAAATCAGGTATCACCCATGTTCACTGAAGAACCTGAACTCTAAATGGCACACTTTGTTTATAGACGCCCAGACTGATATTATATAGCCATTACAGAATTTAAAGCCATCCTAATTTTACAGGGATCTTAAAAATGTTTTGCCCATGAATTCAAAGAATCTTATGAAGAATTAAACACCTATTCTTACTCTATAGAATATTCCATAAAGAGAAAAATGGGGCAAGAATTAGCAAATCTTGTAATAACTGAGAATAGAAAATATAAACTTCAAGATTTAACCACTGTCAGTATCCTCTTTCTCACAATACATTGGGAGAGGGAGGGCAGGGAGATATTTTTACAGGTAAGTAGTGGTCCTCAAATGGCATCAACTTCACACTGGTGAACAAATTGGTGAAGCTATTTTTCCTTTATTTGGGGTACTGTGTTCTATATAATAACTACCTATTATGTAAAGTAACACTTATATTTACTTGCACAAAGGCTTCCTATAGTCCAAGTATCCTGAAAATTATTAAAGAAGTTTAGCTCACCTGTATTTCAGATGATCTGTCTCCTAATAACCCCTGCTATCCAGACTCTTAATTAGTTCTCTAATGCTTGCTTCATTACAATATACTGCAACAGTAAGATACAGACACAAGCAAAATACTGTTCCTCTAAGTTGCCTGTGGGATTTTGTGGGTGGTGAGGAAAACACATGACATTCTAGTTAAAGAGGGTAGTTGTAATTCTCCATGCTTATCATCAACATCTTCAAATCACACACTTCCGAGCCCAGCATTCTCTTGGCTTACACTCATAATTCTTTTTAACTTTACAGAGTGGGGAAGCTAGTGAATGGAGAAGGAGATAAAGAAGTGGGTAAGGTTGCTAAGGGGTTGAGTCAGATATGTATTTAGATATGCAGAAAAAGAATTTCACATTAGGATCAAGAAAAGGGTAACACACTGGCTTATTTCCCCCCACCAAAAATAAAGATCGAAATGCTAAGACACGGTAGACCATAGGGAAGTTTAAGGTGTAGATGTTGTCAAATTATTCACAGCATTTATGCTAATTGTACTGACAAAGACTCTATGATTATTTTGGTTCCCTTCCTAAGAATATTAAAAGATCTGGGTTGACATAAAGGGGTATATGTAAAAGTGAAGTTTTATTACAGATGTCAAATTTGTTAGAGTGATTCATGATAGATTACTTTATTGAAGCAAGTTTAATTACAAATCTTTTCAAATCTTTTTTCCTCCTTAACTCAATAAAGAAAAGGAAGAAGGTATGGTTTATCTTCAAAGGCAAGGCAAAATGATTCGTGGGAACAATATGGCAAAAACTAATTTAATCCCTGAAGTTTAAAATTAAAAAAAAAGGGGGGGGGGAATGAAAGGATCAGCAGAATATGGCTAAAGCTGGTGGTGTATGATTACATCCAGCACTTTTTTGTTGAGACAGGAAAAAGATTTATGTTCCACAGGAAAAGAATGTGTGTAGTGTGAATGATACTGAAAGGTAACTGAACAGAGGCTGATATGAGAGATAAGGGAGCAAATGCCCATAGAGTCATGTGTTGAGTCAGACCATGTGGAGGGAACAATGTTAAATGCTTCTGCACAGGCCCTGGAATGATCACAGATGATTTTTTATAAGTGCACTCTTTACTTTTCCACTCTACACATCTGTTAGCTTTTTAAAAATTAAAACATATGCACTTCCAAATTTATATATAAATATCCTTGCATTATGAGATTTACTTTTAAAGAAATAAACTGGATGGAGGGAATTCCACCCATGTCATTAAGGACCATTAGAATAAGTACTGGTTAACAAGTGGGACAGAAGGAATGCCACGCTAATGCACTCATGACTGAGGCACATCCCTCTGCTTCCTGATGAACTTGGTACAGTTTTTCAGTTGCATCTGATGATGAAGCAATTGGACTAGAGATGGGTACAATGTAACAGATAGTACCCATTGTAATGGAAACCATGTCATTCATCCTTTCTAATTTTCCAAACCAGATGTATTTTTTTTAACCATCTTTTGGATGTCCCATATATCTATTTCTCAAGTTGCATTATAGCATTTTGCACTCATTTTTTTCCTGTATCACAACTTTTCCCTCACTTGGGGGCTCCCCATGTCTCCATATGCAGTGTATTACCAAAATGAATTAAGCAATCATTAAATTGAGTTGTTCCCTTCTCCTGCTGGTTTATAGCAAAGGTATATGGGCTGATAATTAAAAGAAGTGTGTACTGGCTGTCTGTTGTGTGCTCAGCTCTAGGAGAAATGCAGGCTAAAAAGCTCCTTACCCTCAACCTGCATACTAGTTGAATAATCAAGACAAAGAAGAAAGACTAAATGAGATTTGATTATGGATGTCAGCTCAGATGCCAAGTATAATGAAGGATCATTTCTGGAGCACAGGAAAATAAGTGCAAAAGCAATTTGAGGAGAAATATACAGTGTGGGTTGAATTCATCAGAGAAAGTTTCGAGGAGGAGATGGAGCAAAAGTTAGGCTTTGAAAAATGATACATGTACAGACAGACAGAAACTAAAAGGTGAGGGTTCACTGAAAACAATTATGGGCCAAGCTGTACTAAGTCAATGTGATTATACTCATTTCATAGTTGAGAGATATAGTACTGGGAGAGATTTAGAGAGATTTAGTTATAAGTTTCCCAGGGACAAACCTCTACTAAGTGATATAGCTTGTATTCAAATCCAGGTCTGTCTGACCCAGTGTTTGAACACTCCTCACTACAAAATAGTAGGTGGAATAAGAAATATGGATGGTAGAGACAGTTAGATGATCTACCTGGCTGGCAAAGTAAAGCATCTTAGACATCATTTATACCAGTTCTTTGTTTTACAGTCTGTGATCCAAAGACAGTAGAAAACAAGGTTACATCAGGACAATCTTACAAACAGGGCAAAAGAATACACTGAAGCTTTGGAGATGGGCATGAGGTATTTTAAGATAATTTGTATGCCACAAGCTGAGCCCTTTTCTGTGGTACAGGGCTCTTCAAATCTAGTCTATGCATAATCGTCCTCTCCCAAAGGAGCTCTGAACATTTGGTATTTCTGAGTTTAAGGGGCTACCAGAACTGATGAGCAAGGAAGAAAAGGCCAAATGATGTGCTGAAAATGGAGGGGCTTCAGTAGCCCTGAATGAGGCAGTGTTGCTCACGACCCTTTTCCTAACCAAAAAGAGTGGGTTTCCAGAAGCCCCACACCAAGAAATTAACCAATGTATTTTTGGAGTATTGGCTTCATGCCCAGCACTATGCTTATAAATCTACAAATCCACACTTGTGAGTATCATTTAAGAAACTGGCTTATGTAACATAACGTAGGGGTTAAGCACATGGGCTCTCGCAGCAGACTCTCTGGGTTTCATATCTCATCCTCTCACTTACCAGCAATGTGACCTTGGGCAATGTACCTCTTGGGCTTCAGTTTCCTGATCTGTAAAATAAGGAAAATTATACTACCTACCTCACTGGGTTATTGTGAGGATTAATTTAGATTTTCCAAGTAAAGCTCTTAGAAAACACCCAGAAGCTAGTAAGTACCTAATAAACATCAGGACTGAGGAGAAGGGGAGGAGGAGGTCAGGGCCACTGCTATTGTTTGCTGGCCCTATTATAACTGATCCATTTTAAATGTCTTCTTTGGTTATCTGTATACTCACAATAAGTCTTTGCAGATGCAAAAATAGATAGCTATTTGTGATTATTTTTGTTGGATCTGATTTATCAGTGTAGTTAGTAGTATTATAAAAAAAACATGTTATATATGAGAACATACTCAACTGAAATTCTTCCAGTTCCTTTAATCAACTTTATGCTACAGTGAACTCACTGTATCATTCAGAACAGACCAATATATTCTATGGTACAAATAAACCCTGGAATTCAGTGGCTTAACCTTGTTCCCTCTTTGTGGTTTGGATAATCGTCTCCTGGACAACTCAGGAACTTGAGCCACTTGTATCTTGCAATCATCAACTTCACTTCCCTAACTTCTAATACACAAATGGAGAGAGCAAGGGAAGGAGGGAGAAAGGAAAAGGAAGAAGAGGACAGGCAGGGAGCAAGATATAGAGTACCGATGTACAAGGCCCACCCGCTTTTAACTACCTCAGACTAGAAGGTGACATAGCACTTCATTCACATTCCATCAATAATAATTAGTTATGTATAGACACCTACAGGGACAAAGGCTGGAAATGAAAAGAAATGTGAATAGCTGTGAACTAACATTCTCTTAGGTGTTACAACCCTCACTACTAGATTTGTAGTTTAAAAATCCCTGAACTACAAGGAGTGAGGAGACTCATGGCTCACCGAGACCTCAGTGTTTGGTCCTACCTACGGCAAATAGATGATTTTCAATAAAAAAAAAATACAGAATTGAAATATTTTCATGAGTTGATTCTGGGATACAAAAAAGACCTTCAATTAAAAAAAGAAAAACAACCTTTAGTAAAAGACCTCAGTCCCTCTCTAACAGATGCTATGAGAAAAAAAGAGAGAGAATTTTATGAAGAACCTGATAAAAAGTTGGAAGCATTTTATTCTGTAAATGCAAAATGTTGGTATGAGGGAGCATTCACTGAGACACAATTTTGTGAGACCTGAATTTCTGTCTATCCCACCCAACTGAAGAAAGACTTTTCCTGTAAAATTATCTGCATTAGGAGTTTCTTTCTAACAAGGAATTTGAATGCTGGAGGAGAGTTTACACTCACATATATACCTACATCATGACCTGCTGGTCAGCCATTTCCACTTAACCTAAGAACATGTTTCTTTAAGCTAGGACTTTGGAATCAAGGGATTCATTAAAAAATAATTTTAATTTTAATTTTTTTTAGCCAAAGAGGATTTATTGACTCCTGGTTTTTCTTCAAAGAGTCTATCAACTAAACAAGTTATATTAAACCATAATTACTTTTAAATACTTTGTAAACCAAATACACACACACACACACACACACACACACACACACACACACATATATATATAAAAGCTCTCTTATTCATCCACAAACCAATGAGACATGAGGGAAAAATAAAGAATTATTGTGTCTCTAAAATTACATTCAATGCTTCGGATAAATGAATTAAGTTGAGCTACCATACCACCCACACCACCACTACATCCACCACCACCATGCACACACATACACACACACACACACACAAAGGTTGTGTAGTACTAGGTTTGTGGAAAGACACCATAGACCTAAAAAATCATTTAAAAACAACTGAAGGATTCCTTCAATTTTTTTTCAGAAGCATCTACAATTTTTTCACTCTACTGTAAAGAAACTAGAAATAAAAATCATAAAGGCAAGATCATTGGCATACTTTTTGCAGAGAAGACTACACGGAATCTCAGTCTTTGGACCCATTTTCAAAGCTTTAGGTTAAAATAAAATATATAAGGGTATTATTTTTATGACTCTTGATTTTATCAACTTTTCCAATAATTTGAACAACTACCAGCCCCAAATGAGTCAGGTAAAAGACATTTACAATAGGTAGGTAGATAGATAGATAGATAGATAGATAGATAGATAGATAGATAATTTTTGTCTTCAGTGTAGAACATCATGAGCAAATCAGAAGTACCACATTAAGTTTATTTCATTAAAAACAAAAGCAAGAAATGTTTGTCATTTTAAGTCAGCCTATGCATTCTTATCACAGGTGAATTTACAATTTAAATTAAGTTTTTGGAAATATTATAAATACATAAAGAATCTCTACTATTACTTTTGATGTTCTATAAAATTCTATAGTTTGGCACTAGAGAATTTCCTGTTTTGGCTCTACTAATTTAGCATAGCAAAACAGTGGGTAAAATTTGTATAGTTTTATCAAGCAATAAACAAAGATATATTTGTATATAAACATTATATATATTATACATACATATATAAACACACACATATACACATACCATATCTTATATATGTGTATATATATATATATATCCTTCCCAAGTATATTTCTCTATTGATCATTTCTTTTTTTAAGGGATTAGTAAGATTTTCCATCTACAGTTGAAT
Organism: Canis aureus; assembly: GCF_053574225.1. Lineage (NCBI taxonomy): Eukaryota > Metazoa > Chordata > Mammalia > Carnivora > Canidae > Canis > Canis aureus. The sequence continues at coordinate 61,971,185 of NC_135621.1, read as the reverse complement.
AGAAGCAAAACCTCAATTCTGGGTGAGCCTGTTGCCCCCCGCTTAAGTTTCCATGTATTTCTCAGGACTACATGTTTTGGTGACACACTGGGTCTTAATGTTTGATGCCTCCTGGGCCTAAAATAGGGTACTCAATTCACTGGGGTGGGGGGGGTGTTTTATTCTCCTTCTTTTTGTTTATTTTCCAAATGCAAGCTTGTTAGCCTTATCTTGTTGAAATGAACAAACTCTCTGCAAGTGGAGTTTAACCTCATATTTTTTTAAAGCTCTAGGGAATTTTATGCTCTCAAGATTAGGGCTCATAATTCCAAGGATAGCATCTTGGTTAAATGTTTCCCTGTGGTCTTGCTTTCTTTCCAGGCTTACTATGTAGATTACCCTAACTAGGCATTTTTGACAGGCACAGAAACACATATAAAGCAAAATTAGACACAATACTGATTTTGATAAATCCAAGCAATATTTATATAGATAAACAACTTCCAATACAATATGACTAGTCAAGTAGTAGAGGTAGGTATACAATGTTACAGGATAAGAATGCAGGGCAGTCCGGGTGGCTCAGTAGTTTAGCACTGCCTTCAGCCCAGGGCATGATCCTGGAGACCTGGGATCGAGTCCACGTCGGGCTCCCTGAATGGAGCCTGCTTCTCCCTCTGCCTGTGTCTCTGCCTCTCTCTCTCTTTCTCACTCTCTCTTCCTCTCTCTGTCTCATGAGTAAATAAATAAAATCTTAAAAAAAAAAAAAGAATACAAGGCAATCTATGGAATGGGAGAAGATATTTGCAAAAATGACATATCTGACAAAGGGTTAGTATACAAAATCTATAAAGAACTTATCAAGCTCTACACACCAAAAATGAAAAATCCAATTAAAAATAGGCAGAAGACATGAATAGGCATTTTTCTAAAGAAGACATACAGATGGCCAACAGACCCATGAAAAGATGCTCAACATCACTCAATATCAGGGAAAAACAAATCAAAACCACACTAAGATATCACCTCATACCTGTCAGAATGGCTAAACTCAACAACACACACACAAAAAAAAAACAGGTGTTGGTGAGGATGTGGGGAAAGATGAACCCTCACGCTCTGCTAGTAGGAATGCAAACTGGTACAGCCACTCTGGAAAACAGTATGGAGGTTCCTCAAAAAGTTAAAAATAGAACTACCCTATGATCCAGCAATCACAGTACTAGATATTTACCCAAAGAATACAAAAATAATAATTTGAATTATTATTTATATTATACACATGCAGCCCAGTGTTTATAGCAGCATTATCTACAATAGTAACTATGGAAACAGTAATAGTAATAGTAATAGTAGACTATAGAAACAGCCCAAGTGTCCATCAACCGATGAAAGGATAAAGAAGATGTGGTATATACATACAATGGAATATTACTCAGATATAAAAAAGAATGAAATATTGCCATTTGCAATGACATGGATGGAGGTAGGGAGGATTAGGCTAAGTAACATAAGTTAGTCAAAGAAAGACAAATATATGATTTCACTCATATGTGGAATTTAAGAAACAAAACAAATGAGCATAGTGAAAAAGGAGAGAGAGACAAATCAAGAAACAAACTCTTAACTATAGAGAACAAACTGATGGTTATCAGAGGGGAGGTGGGGAGAGGACAGGTTAAATAGGTGATGGAGATTAAGGAGTGTACTTGATGTGGTGAGCATTGGGTCTTATATGGAATTATTGAATCACTAAGTGTACACCTGAAACTAATATTGTACTGTATGTTAACTAACTGGAATTTAAATAAAAACTTAAAAGATAAAGAAAGAATACCAACCTGAGAAATATTCTCAGAGACAGTGATGAAAGCTTTACCCCAAGGAGCCCTCCACTCTCCACCCACAGTGTTTGGCAAGGGCCTATGTATCCTGCCCCCAAAAATTTTGGGGTAAATGTCCACTTTGAGGACAGAACACCCTTAAGGGGAAAAAACTATCAAAAAGGAGCAAAAGATTCCATTCTCCTGATTATTTTCCCAGTTCCTCTTTTTAGATAGACAGAAGAAAACACTTACCCTTATGCCACAACTGCAGGACAAACTACAAAATCAACCATATTAGACATATAGATGCGTGGCTTACCTTAAAACTGCTTCAATCCCAGTAATAAGGAATTTTCTAAAAAATTGTAATTAATGGTTACATTCAGTCCACAAATTATTGAACATCTACTATATCTCTAAACTATTTCTTGCCTGATGCATGGATTAAATAATCAATTTTAAATCAGAATAGATACTACAGAGTGGAATAAATAATGTTTATCATACTAATCTGAAAACTTTTTTTTAAAGATTTGCTTATTTATTTTGAGAGAGAGAGAGAGCATGAGTGGGGTGAGGGGCAAAGGTAGGAATCCTCAAGCAGACTCCCTGACAAGTGTGGAGCCCAACATGGGGCTTGATTCACATGATCATGGCCTGAGCAGAAACCAAGAGTCAGACACTTAACCAACTGAGCCACCCAAGTACTCTACCCCACTTTTTAAAAAAGACTTATTTATTTATTTTGAAAACATGTTTTTAAAAAATAGAACACCTTACAGTACTGATATTCCATGGAACACTCTTTGAGAAATGTTGATCCAGTCTCATCATCCATCTGATTATCCAGCCTCAACTAGGATATCCCCAGGATAACCCACCACAGGCTTACTTAATATCCAAGAGGCATTAGTCATTACTGTTGGAAAGTTGCTGTTGGGGTAGTGCTGGTTGTTATTATTATTATTATTATTATTATTATTATTATTATTATTATTATCATCATCATCATCATCCAAAATCTGCCACCTTGAATCATCCTTTTCTTTGTCCTACTTCTGCCATCTATAGATCTGTGATGAATAGTAAAAAGACAGATTTGATTATGGAAGCAGTGCCTAAATTAGATAGACTAACACAGTGAAGTAACCAAATATTTTACATACAAATTGAAGCTGGAAAATAAATGTATTTTTTCTCCTTACATTATGACTTCCAAAACGGACTTTATTTTTAATGTATCAGTTATGGCTCTGTAATGGTGTTCTATGCAAGTGTGGCATGTCTAGGAGTCAGCCACTACTGCCTGAGAGTTAGGAGTGAGTGTTCTTTGGCCATAAAGATCGATCTCTATGAACCTCAGAGATGTCTTTGGATTTTGCTTACTGAGAAGAAATCATCATTTCAGATTTGGTCTTAAAAACAGACCTTTCTAATTAGTATATTAACACCACTAGAACAAAGCATAAACTGATATCTTTCCTTGGAGATTTGAATTGAGCTACAGATGTGAAGTTCGTACTAACAGCCTGAGAAATGCAACTTGCAGCTTCCGGTCATACTAGTCAAATGGAATTTAATGTGTACTTGATGAATATCTCAAGGGGGGACAAAAGGCACCCTCAGTTTGCAGTCTTTATCAACATTTGCTCCTGAATCACTGTGGTTTTTTCCTCCCTTAATAATCAAATAATTCTCTAGGCTTTCATGATTTTGCTCTACATATCTTTTTGGCTATCTAATTAACACTGTGATTTTTGTTCTACATATGTTGTGTAATAGTTGATTCCGTCCTATCCTTACAAAACATATTAAGCTTAATAAACATATTTATGAGAATTACTTTGTATAGTCCTTATGCAATCAGCCATGCTGGGTATGATGGCCCAAGACGATGAAAACCCATTGACTTTTTGTAGCAAATTAGTCTACCACCTAATCGGTGAACCCTGCTAAGCTTTTGAATTATGACAAGAACCAGCAGCTCAGTTAGAACACTCAAATGAATTATATCAATTCATAAACTTGTTCATGTCCAGATTTCATTAGCCACACATTAACAGCATTTTATGTTTATTACTGCTCTGACATAATCTATAAATAACTGAAATGCTAATCATAGTGTTCTGCCGGGCATCATCATTTAATCATAAAGAGATACATTATTATAAACTATAATAGATAATAACAAGTCTGGGTCAATGGCTGCATATTAAAAGATCACAATTATATCCTATAAGGGTATGTACCTCATACATTTGGTGACACATAGGTCCATATCTAATCACTTGCAAATGTTTCCCCTCTGACATACTTATGGTACAAGGTGACACAATTAAGAAAATATGCTTATAAAACAGTACAATCCTTGAATATCAAAGTAAACAGAGAACAATTAATAGTGGGAGAAAACATCTTCTTGCCAATGCCAATTCAATTAACTCTTTATTGGTAGGTTTGTTTTTCAGCAGAAAGGGACGACCAAAAGAAAAAGAAGGAAAAAAAAAAAAAAAAAGATGTGCAGCTTATCATAATGTAATGTAGCAAAGCTATTAAATAAAAGCTAAATTCAGTTACCATTGAGTTAAAATTGTAAAACAAAGCCTAACTACTGATTAGATCTTCTCCAAGTCCTATTAATGCTTTATTGCAAACTGTAACGCAGTAATCTTATATTACATTATAAAATAATTTCATGTAAGAATATTCACACTTCCTTGCAAGAGGTAATAACTTTCAAAGTCAGCAAAGCTACCAATTTCAAATGGCCATGTTATTGTTGTTTAGGCCAGGATGCTGTCGTCACTGTCATGTTTTGACTAGTTGATGACAGAGCACTGATCAAGTTTGGGTATGGATTTAACAAGATGATGGGGTCATTACCTTTGTAGCTTATGTGATTCTCGTGTTTTTGCTTCGAGAAAATATCCTGGTGAAATACCAGCTGCTACACAAATAATTCTAAAATAGATTATCAGTGGAAAGAGTTTTGAATGAGAAGAGGGATGACCCAGAGTCCAAGAATTAATGACAGATTATTAAACTAAAGTATTTTATACCGAGAATTAGCCACTAATTTAAAGCCTTAGTTGAACAGGACGCTGAGATAGAGTCTGTCATAGCAAGCACTTGCACCTCAGAGCTCAGGGTGAATCGAGGGAGATAAAGAAAGGAATGTAAAACACTATGGAAACCAACCTCTGGAGACTTAATATTCTGATCAGCTCACCTCCGAACATCTGGCTCTTAAATGTTCAAGCACAAAAACAAGAGAGCTAATGAAAGCAGCACATATTATCTCTCCCATCAATGTACCTCACAAACACCTGCTAAAATTAAAACAAATTGAATCTTGATTGCTGATTAAGTACCCCTTCTTTAGCTAGATATTCTGTCATTATTTGCCCTGGCGCACAATGTATAAACTGATGAATGGCGAGTGGTGGGCTGCAGCAGCAAAGGTGGATAAAAGGCGATTCAAAGTAGATGAATATAAATAGTAGCAGATTAACTTTGTGTACTCTAACCCAGCAAAAAAGTGAGTCTTCGCCTCCATCCCCCACCCAAGAATTAAAGTGATAAAACTGCATTTAAAATAGAAAGGTAAGTCTGTGCATTTTAATACACCCCCTTCCAACAGCAAAGTTCATTGTCAGCCAGGCCTTGCTGCATTTAATTTACTCACCACAGCTTGGTGGCTGAGCTTAAGTACTCTTGACCTGCACTACTAACTGCTTTTATTCAGTTTGTTAGCTGCTGCAAATGCCTTATCTTTATTTTTTTAATTTTTCTTCTTTTTTTTTTTTTTTTTTTTTTTGGATTTGAGGAAAACCTTTCCAGACATAGGCTGGTAATATCAAAAACAGAACCTCCCAAAACACATTTGGTTTGTCCATATCTGAAACAAATACTTGGACTGTGGTTTTAAAAAAAAAAAGTTACACAATTTACTGCCAATAAACCAAGAGACTATTCAGCGTGCATACTTCAGTTAGAATAAAAATACCCATTTGAGTTTTCATCACACATATATAAATACCTTCCTATGTGAACACTGATGACAGATGTGTGGCTAATCTACCATGTTAACTTCATTTGAGAAATTGTGGTTTTGTTCAAACTTTATTAGCTAAACTCGAATTGATCCTGTTAAGTTTTAACTCAATATTTTACTTGGTTCAAGTATATTTCCAGAATTCATACAACTCAACAGCTTCCCTTTATTTGCAATACATTCACATAAATTTCCTGTTAAAATAATCAACTTCTATTTGTTTCAATGTCTTTTGATTAAAACAAACAACAAAAGTGGGGTGAGAGAGAAATAACAGTGTGTAAATCCTTCTTAACACCACAACCTACAGAACCTGGTTTTATTTATTTATTTATTTATTTATTTGACTAACACAATAAGGTCATAACAGCACATATGTCTGGCATATGCATTTCATCATTAATGATTATGCTGTATCCAGAAAGTACCCTCAATATGATAGGTTACTAGAGAATCTCCTGTAGGGCATTAAAACAAAAGGAAATAAATGTCCATGAATCACTTATTGTTCCTTGATTTTTTTTTCTTATTGCATTCTAAATTATTTAAATATACTATTAGGCATCATATTGGAAAAAACAGATGTTTTCTAATTATGAACTGATTTTACAGTGTGATGGTGTCACATATTTAAATTACAAATACACATTTTTAGCATTCCAGCTGTGCTTTACAAGAGTTTAATTTGCTTCTTCTGATATGTCACATTGCACCTGCCTTTTTAAAACTCCTATAAATGTAAAACATTGCTCAAACACAATTATTAAGACATGTTGAAGAATTCTAAAGATTCTGAATAGCTTATAGAAGATGAATTTTATATAAAGATTCAATAATGAATCTACCAAATGTGTATTTGGAGTAACATTTACAAATATTTTTAGAGGAATATGAATTTGTACTGATGATTTGTGTGTGTGTGTATAAAAAGTAGTACATAGAATTTTATTTTATTTTTTATAGTACCTTTCATATTAATGATATCTTCAAGCACAACCATACAAACTCAAGTTTAATATACCTGCTGCATATTAACACCTTGAAAATAAAAATTCAGCATCTATTAAGAACTTAAACTTTTAAGTTTTTTGACTTTTATTGGGTGAAAGAAGGCACTGTGTCCAGAGATTGAGCATTAGTTAAAATACTATTCCTTATCTTTTTAAGGACAATTCTGTGACATAATCAGATTAATCAACCACGTCAGGAAAAAAATTTAAAAATTACAGGTTTACATTAATTTAAATTGTCCTAAAAATATCAGTGACCAGAGTCCAGAGTAATGGGTCCATTTTTGCTAGATCATGTTTATCTCATTGTGAGGCAGGGGTTCTTAGAAGCACTTGAGTTCTATGGGAAGCATTTCGTCAACATAAAGTTCAATGACACTGGAGGGCTTAAGCTGTCATGCAAGGAGTGTTAAATAAATTTTCCTACATATTTGAATGAAGATATGCCAATAGACAAGGGCGCCAATAACTAAATAGATCTTAATATAAGGTGTTATAAAAAAGGGAAATGGATTATAAATTTATTCCTGGAATCCACAGAAATTAATTAAACTTTAAAATAAATTCAGAGAAAAATATACATGAAATCTACATATAAAATCTATATAAAAGGAATATTTATGTTACATTTATTAAACATATTCAGAAAGTATTTATTTCTTCATATGTGCCCTAAAATAACAATTATTGTTTTAGAAATGTATATTCATATTAAAAGTGACTGAGAAAAAAGCTCAAAAGGAAATAAACCAAATGTAAGTTATTCATCCAATCTTGTTGTTTCAAAATAATAAAAAGAAGCTTTGCCTCTGCACTATTTTGAAGAATTGACATGTTTAAATGATAGTGTGGGGTGTTTTTTTTCCCCTTTTTCTATTTTCACAATAATGGCTGAAAATAAACCATTTATAACCCTTTCAAATCTTAATATGGCTAAATGATTTATTTCTATAAAAACTGATTTCACTGTCCTCAGAATAAAATATTCAAGACAAAGCCAGTAAGAATGTATACACTGTGAAATGGGACACCCCCCCCACACCCCAACACACTTCAGTGTAAGTAGCTAACATAATGGTGAATTGACTTTTTTTAAAGAGAAGTCTGAAGATTAAATGAGGATGGTAAAAGTATTACGGTAATAAATTTTACTAGCAAACAAATAAAATCACATTGTAAAACCTTTCCAAAAAAAGAGGCTTTAACTGCAATGGATAATCATATATAAAAACCTAAAATGGAAATTTTTATCCATTAAAGTGTGAACAAGCTAATTCAGAATAAATGGGAGGGCATTTGGAACGATAAAGTGTTCAGCCAGCTCTCTTAGTGAACAAAGACCTTATTTTAATCATAAGGTTATTGACTGCAAAGCAAAATGTTTCTGCCAAATACAGAACTTATAAAAGGACTCATCTGTAAGTCTTACTTTCCACAGGATTTAATAGTCTGTCACAGACTGAGATGGCCTATCTTGACCAGATTTCTCTTCTTAAAGTGTGCTGGGCCACCCATCCTGCTCTCTGGGCTCAGCTTTCTGGGTGAATACTGAGCAGTCCTTCTAACCTTTTATGTCCTTCAATCATAAATCAGCCCCTGAGTTCCAGGAAGTCACCTGTGTGAAGACAGGTAAAATGAGATGATGTACCCCTTGCCTCTTTGGTTCTGGTTACCAACTCTTATTTATACATCACTCTCCAAATATTCATCCTGGTTCTAGATATGGCTTCATGTTTCCCATCTTTTACGGGTGGCCATATCAAGGTTGGAAGACATGAAATTACCTTTGGACTTCTTCCAAGTCCAAGAAATAAGAGGAGGGAGACCAGAGCAGGGGCCCCAACTGTACCTGGAAAAGGAATCCTAGTCTAAGATGTACAACAGCAGGCAATATTTAATTCTTTCTTTAACTGACAACCAACACTACATTCAGCCTGCCATAAAATGACAGTGACAGACCTCAATCTAAGTCAGAAAGTCTCTTACAGTTGCAGAAGCAGCTGCTCTATTCTGAACAGGGACAAGAATGTGAATTAAAAAGCTACATATGTGAATGAGAGGTATCTTTAAAAATGGCTCCCTTGGGATGCTCAAAACTTGAGAGTCTAAAGACGGTTTTCCTGAAATGCTATTCTCGGCACACAACTGAGACCTCAGAGAACAGATTATTTAATTTAGGGAATAAACAGAATTGCAGGTTAATAAACAGAATTGCAAATATCTTCTAAATATCATCACCTGACCCAAACTCCCAGATCCTCAGCTTTTTAACAGGTCCCTGCCAATTCCCTTCTACATATTCCTTTCATTCATAATCATGATAAGTCCTCTTGATTCTTTAATGTGAACACAATATTTGTATCCAATATCCTTACATGAAAGATGGTGAGGCCATCACCTTTGGCTCCTCAGAAAAGCCTTAGGTCTGATCCTCTTATTAACTACTTTATATAGAAGGTATATCTGCTGGTCACTGTTTTACTGTCAGCTTGTGGGGTGCTTCTTTTTATGGATCATACCATGCTCTGTGTTAGGATTGGGATTACTTAGGGGCATCTAATGCATCCTTATGTTCATACACTTGAAACACAAGGGATAAAAAGGATAAATTGCCATACTAGTGGAACTTGATATACTAAATAAACAATGTGAAATATAACAGGAGAAATTTCATATAATCAAAGAGTGGATAGAGCTCTGAAATAAGACAAGGAGGTCAGAAGAAATGAAAGTTCAAGATTTCTAGCCACCTCCCCTGCATACCTCTCTCTAGCAACATGGTGGCTCTGCTAATCATAAAACCAGGAACTGAGTAGGCACTGCTTTATGAGATAACCAGTGCTAGTCCATCTTCACCGTGCCACCCCATCCTCAACCCCTATCAGTCTCTCCTTTTCTTTGATCTTTTATGGACTTCAATTTTAGTAAGGCATATATAAAGGGTGGAATGGCCAGTGACACACTGAATCTGAGACAAATGTATCTGAATCAAGGAAACTGTGGAAAAGATGCTCCTAGGGCATTAGAGATTTTATGTATTACTTCTGGAATAAAAAAATCTGAATGATGCTTAAAAATATACAAATTAAGCTGATCAAAACAGAACAGAAAATTCCTCCCCTGTTCAAAAGGATGTTGCAAGGTACATGATTGCTTGACAATGGACATTCGATCATCAGCTTAAGATCTGAGAGGAATTCTAATAACAAGGAAAATAGTAAGATGTTCTAAGATGGGTCCACCTACCCAGCATGATATGGTTAAAGCCTGGCCTGGACAGATTATACCTCATTCCTGGATAAGCAAAACAACAAAAAAACAGTTTAGCAAAAAGATTCTCCAACATAAAATCAGAGGACAACAGCACAGAAGAAATAGGAACAAAGCAAAAATACAAAAAGGCTTTTCTAAAACTAAAGGGAAAATATTCCCTCTCCTTAGTGTTCTCAGTAAGATTTAAGAAAATGTACCCTCAAAAGCAAGGGATGAATGGTAAAATGTTCCAGAAACAGACTAGTTTGAAAAGAATTAGTTGAGATGCATGTGTAGGTGATAAAGAAGTTGAATGAATAGAAAAGATTGAAAGGAATCCAGAATTCTGTTATTATAAGAGAAAGTGCATTAAAGAGGCAATGCACAAACTGTTCAGAAAAAAATTTGCTCACTGACACTGAAGTCAATACAATGTACATTTCTAGAGCATAGAGATAAAGAACAACAGAAAAACAAGTCATGAGACAAAGGCTATAGAAGAAGAAACAGAGAGCCCTTCTAAGGATTAATGGAAAAAAGGGAGGGGGAGTATAAACATGTAACAATATCCTATTTGTATCTAAAAAAAATACATAAATTATTTACAAAGAAGTTAAAAAAAAAAGTCAAGCTGGTTTTACACACTCCTGTTGGGCTTTATTAAATACAATGTATACAGAATTTTGTGGGGAAAAGTTTGTGACCCAAGAATTTTATATACAAACAATCTGTGATAAATCTACAAAGGCAATTCCAAGTTATTCTCAGAAACACAAGGGCTCAGGAAGTATATGATCCATATACCTTTAAGAAAGTACCCAAAGGTATACTTAAGCTAAGAGAGAATATAGAAAAATATCTAAATTGAAAATAACAAAGTATTAATATAAAATAAATGGTGATAAATAGGATATTAAATCTAAAATTTTTAAATGTAATAATTAAGATGAATGGATTTTAAAAATGGTTCTTATAAGAGAGAAGCATAATGTTTAAAAATCATTATTTATATGCTACTGATAAATTATTGAACACTATATCTGAAACTAAGGATGTACTATATGTTGGCTCACTGTTTTTAAATTAAAAAATCATTATTTATTATTCAGATCTAACACCTCAGATGATATTAACACAAACTTGGAATTGATTTAAAGAAAAGAAAGTAGTAAAGGAGGCAATTTCCTCATCTTACATAGTGGTTAATCAAAAGCAGTTCTTTTCTCCATGCTGTAATTGGAGAAATACAGACCTAAGAAGTTTTATTTTAATATAAATGTAGTTACTAGAGTTAGAAGCAAATGTATACCTTATAAGTAACTGTCGATAGAAAAAAAGCAAAAGAAAGAAAGAAGAAAGGAACGAACTGGAAGAAGAAAGAAAAAACAATCTATAAAGAAACAGAAAACAGAAGAAACAAGAAGCATAAAAACTGTTTCAAATATGAGAAATAATATCAAATATATCAATTACAGCAGAAAATATTAGTAAGTACAACTATTTTTAAAAGCAAGCAAAACATTTGAGATGGGGTAAATCATTTTGTTGGATATTGCTGCTAATGGAAATACAGCTAACACAAAGGACAAAGATGAAAAAGAAATGGGTATCTGTCAATATCACATACAATTAAAAAAAAAGCTGGTGACATAGCTATCACATTAGACATAGAAGAATTAAAATTAAAAACTTATGTGAAACAAAAAAGAATCAAAATACAGTGAGTAAAATCTGTCATGTAGTTATGATAACAATAAAATTTTATGCTCTGAATAATATAGTATCTAAGTTAATAAAGAAAAATGTTAATTATAGTGGGAGACACTATGCTAAACTGAAATAAATAAGTAAATGATTTAAAGAATTTCAGAAAATGGTAATAACAATCTATAATTTACTGAATGCTTATTATGTGCCAGGTATTGTGCTAAACTCCTTAACATGTAGCTCATTAGCTGTTAATAACTCCATAAGGTAGGTTTATGGTCCTGTTCACACACTGAGAGAACAAGACCAAGACTGGTATAATTTGTCAACTTTATACAATTGGCAGTGTCAAAGATGTACTTCAAACTATGTTTGTCTCTTAGAGGAACTGAAAAGAGTTCCAGAATATGGCCAAATATAAACTAAATATATAAATATAAATCATTTTCTTCTATATGTACAATAACTGATTAGGAAAAAGAAATGTTTCTCAAAGTACAACAAAACCATGAAATTTTCCCCAGAGAGAAACTTATTTTAAAAAAAAGTACTCTGGAAAAATACAGATTTTCACTGAAAATCATAAAAGAATACATAAATAGACCTTTGTGTCTCAGATATAGCAGACTAAATTTAGTAAGAATGTCAATTTTTCTTTATTTCATGGGCTTAGTGTTATTACAATTAAAATCTCTACTTTTTATTTTTAACTTACAAGTGATTTTAGAGTTCAGTTTAAAAAGACCTTCTCTAGACTTATGCCATGTGTCTGGTGAGAACAGAGAATATATCTGTCTTGCCTAGCATCCCTAGCCCAGAGGAGGAACTCCATAAATATTTATTGAATGAAAGATAGCTAAGAAAATTTTGAAAAATATTCTAATTAATGTTTCTAACTGAATGAAACTAATGTTTCTAACATTCTAATTAAAAACTTGCCTCAATACCTTGGATTAATACCTTGGATATAGAAAAAAAATACAAATTGATAGGACGAATGTAAAAAGTATTTGATGGTTCCAAAGAAACAATTAGAAATGAAAACAATCTGTTTATGGGAATATTCATCCAACAATTATTAATAAAAATACAAACTTTGTCCCTACCTAATGGTAAGAGAACAGTAAAATTAATTATATGTCTATATAAAGAATAACATACAGACTTTTAATGTACTATTGATATTTAATGACTTCTATTCAGTTTATTCTTTCCACAAATGTTAATAATGTAATGGTAAAAGAAAAAAACAAAATGCAAGAATATAAATAAATCACAGCCTAATTTTTAAAAAAATATATTGATTTGAGATGCACTGATAAAAAACAGGGAATATAGTAAAACATCAACACTAATTATATCTGGGTTGTGGAATTACTCATTATATTTTATTTTCTTATTTACATATTTATAAATTTTCCATATTTTCTATACTTAATTCACTAAACTCTTAGAATGAGAAAAAAATGGTTCTCTAAAGACTAGTTTATTCAAGGTAATAGAGCCAGACTACTAAAAGTGAAAATAAATCTGGCCTTACTTTCTATTTTGGTGTCTCCAAATTTCAGGGGATGTCAATTTCCATATGCTGTAAAAATCCTGGAAAAATCTGATTTTCAATCTGTGGAACCAAAATAGGAACTTTTTTCCAAAGTAATGTTTTCTACAGTCTCTCTTACACTCTTCACCTGAGACTCAAAACACCAAATTGAAAATATCTGTGTTTTCAAAAAATGAGAGCAATTTAAAATAATTTCTTAAAACACCCTTTTTTCTCTCAATACTTGCACAGTAGATCAAGAAAGGTTTCACTGAGACAAAAAGGAGGGAAAAATGTTCATGAAGCACACAGAGACATTAAGCACGTTTTAAAAATAGTAATCAGAACAAACTTCTCAACAGCAGGATTAGCAAAATGGTGAAAACAGAATTAGCAATACATGGAATACTTGGAAAGATATTTTAATGCTTTTGATGTCCCCTTAACACAAAAAAAATGCCAAACCAAACTAAACAAAAAACAAAGATATTCAAGAATTATAGCAAAGCTCCTTATGGGTGTTTATTAACTGGAACATCATACCTTGCCATTGAGAAGTGAACTAAAGATCATTTCACCAAGTACATGGATTTACCTTTAGAATATATCAGTGTTTGAGGAGAGAAACTAACAGGAACTATCCATTTGTTTCTGGAGTTTTTATTTTTAGCAAGATAATAAATAATTTGGATTACATATTCTAAATCCTTAGAAGAAGTGAGAAATGGGCAAATAGCACCAATAAAGGATTAGTAACCTTTTAATAAAACTTTGTTCATCTATGTAAAACCATATCCTTATTTCAACACTTGTAGCTAAGTCTTGATGCTTATGAGTTCATTTTAGGAATATATAACTTAACAAGTTGTCAGGTTTAAAATAGGAACATGAATCTTACTCATGAGTCTTTTCATTTTTAATGGACAAGAGATGTAGTGGCTCTGTGAAGCTTCCGGATAAGGAAGCCTGGGCCAATTGAAGCTTTTAGGGACTGACTCGGTATGCACTCACATGCATAGAATTACCCTGGCAACCACCCCAGTGGGATGGTCTACGATGGGAAATCTAATTTTCACTCAGCAGAGCTCTACAGATGTGGAAACCCTTAAATAACTTAAAGCTAGTATTAACAACAATACTTAGCAAAAACAACATCCTAAAAGTTTTTTTTTTTTTTTTTAACATCCTAAGTTATACAGTACACTTCTAGTTTGCCATTACTGGATTTGCTGTGATTGTCACAGCAGCTCTGAGACATAAGCAGGAAAGGCATTATTCCTACTCTGCATATGAAGTTACCAGAGCTCAGAGGAATCAGCAGTTTACAAGATCATATAGCTCAAACAATAGGTGGGACTAGAACCTGGGTCTGGGAAGCTTTTTCTAGTATTCCTTCCACTAAATCATGTGGGTTTTCAAGGAAACAAGTTTCCAAATAAGGTCCCTCCTACTCTCCCTTGGGTAACTTTAATAAACTCAGTGTAAAACAAACAACAAATTGGCTGTTCCCAAGCAGATGGTGCTGCTCAGCTGCGGTTAAGCAAGGAGCCCTCCAACACACCAAACTTTCACAAACATTACTTACTTACTATTTTATCATGCTGGTGAAAGCAGGCAATTCACATTCAGCGTCCTTGTTACAATAGCATGGGCCACAGTCCTGTTGACTGCCCTGCGAGATCAGGCCAGCTCACATGTGGAAGAGTAGGTGTGGGATGCAGCTAGGGACATGGTCTTGCCAGCCAAACTTTCCCCAGGGGCAAAATCCTGAATCTAGGCAGAAAGGAAAAAGGCAATGGGGGGCCAGCATCCATCAGTATGCGGCAAATAGGATACAGCTGTGCCACATATAAGCTAACAATGGCAATAGAATTTTGTAAAAATAAAAATTTTTTGCTTGGAACTTTAATGAAAATTCAAAGTTCAGTATTTTCTCAACACTTAATCTTCTTTTTCTTACTAGAATTAAACATCAAAAAGAGTCATTACTTTTCTTTTTTAACCAAGTAGCATATAGACACCTCCAAGTTCCCTCTAATATACCCTGATACCATGCAAATGTTGTTATATTTTCTATATCCTAAGGTAAAAAAAAGTTTGGAAAACATTGGCATATTTATACACTTTTATGAAGCACCTACTATGTGTCAGGCATAATCCCAGGTTCTGAGATACGGCAAAAAACAATACAAAATATGTAATCTCATGGAGTTTACATGAGAAATATGGGAAATATGGCAGTGAAGACATACACAAGAAATGCAGGGTAGTGATAAGGACCAAGAATGAAACTACAGCAGGGTCAAAAGTGAGACTGACCACCACGGGTGCTATTTGAGGCAGGTCAATGGGGGAGACTGGCAGGGAGTGTGTTCAGGCAGTAGGAGCAGAAAACTCATAGTCCCTGAGGGAGGGATCTTCTTGGTGGCAAAGAATGGCAAGGAATCTGGGGTGAAGCTGAAGTGGAGAGAATGAGGGAGAATGTGTAGAGGATAAAATATAGGAGTGTATTTTAGTATACATTTATATGTGTGTGTGTGTGTGTGTGTGTGTATACATATTCAGAATATAGGAGATCCAAGCAGGCAGAGTCAAAAAAAGTTGACTAAGCCAGACACTTCTGGACAAAAGTCCTAGCAAAATGTGAGCTTTCTTGTCACCCCACCTTAAATGGGCCTTTGTCCCTCCTTCCAACTATGCAAGAATCTCCCAATTAGCCCTTCCCAGTCCCTTCATCGCCCATACAACCACATTCACCTGGTGACTGCCATAGCTTCAGTGGCTCCCCAAAGAGTTACATGAAAGAATGAAATCCCCACATCTACAGGCTCATCACTGTATGAAGCCACCCCATGCTCTGAGCCCACTCTACTCCATTTTTATGTATGCTAATCTCTAAAGATATTAGTTTATTTGGAATTTCCAACCAGGCTATGCTCTCTCAAGCCTTCAGATACACAGTTCCCTGTACTGTGGTGCCCTCTCTCCACCAACCCTGAACCCTACTCATAACATCTGCTGAGTTCCTATTCATTCTTCAAGCTCCACTTACATATCACTCCTGGAGGAAGCTGCCACTAACCCACTTATGAAAAATTAGTCCCTCTTACCGTAGCATTTACCTATTCATCCACTTCTGTTCTCTTTCTCCAATCTTTATAGACGACCAAGTATGTGTCAGAGTCTTGGGATGAAGATATGAAGATGAATAAAACAGACTCATGTTCTGGAAGGATTTGTGTTCTTATCAGAGAAAAATCAAAATATTTTTATATTAAATTATTATTATAAAAAATACTGTGACTTGAAGTGCTCTGGGAAGAGAACTTTTTCTTTCCTGCTAGAGAGGAGCAGGTTGTCAGGACGAGTAACAGAGGAGGGGCACAATTTGAGTTGGATCCTGAAGGATGAAGAGAAACTTACCACTTGAAGGAGAAAGGGCACAACACACCCCAGGAGGAAGCAGTAAGAGCACAGACTAGAGATGTGAGAGTGCCTGGCATCTGGAAGGAAAAGTGAGCGGTATAGGATGGCTGAGCTCTGGTGGGGGCACCTCCAGAGGAGCCAGAAAAGGCAAGTGGCAACAGATTCTAAAGGGCCAAAAGTTACTTAAGAGGCAATGACTGTTGTCAGAAGTTTAAAACCAGGAAGTGACATCATCGGATGAGGGTTTTAGAAAAAAATACACTGTTGGCAATGTGCAGGATGAGGTGAAGGGAAAGGAAGGCTACTACAGCACTTATTTTTACCCAAACTATACTGAAACTGAGCTTTTAATGCTTTTTGTGTTTCATTTTGTTTGGTCTGCTTGATCTGCTGGGATTCTCAAGAGCCATGAGTGTTTCTGTGGACACAATAGTCATTCAAAGTTTGTCAAATGAAGTAAGTGACTGACTGAATGATGAATGAATGAATACATATATATCATGGGGAACCTCTTTAATTTAAGAAAAATCTAATCTGGAGTCAAGTTTCCTGAAATTGTGATGCCAGGATTATATTAAACTGCTTAATTTTATCTCATTGTGGTATCAGGTCTTCCATGTAACTAGTTTTTCAAATAAACTCAGATGTTCATTTCCTAACACCAAAAAGTATTTTTTTTTAATTTCAATGAAATTCTTTTAAGACAAATTGCTATTTTACTTCCTTAAGTAGGAGCCATAGAAGGTAATGTTTTTGTGGAAGACCAAAGGTGACAGAAATCTACCACAGCACACTGAAGCAGCATGGTACAACAGAATGATATCATAGCTTTGAGAGTCACACAGACCCAGAGAAAACTCTGGTATTGCCAATTACTAGTTGTAGTAATTTTGGTCATTTAGGATCTCAGCTTGAATTTGCTCATCTATAAAATGGGAACATTGATAACATAAATTGTGGAATAAAGTTAGATGACATATGGAAAAGCACCTGACACATAGTAGATGCTCTGGAGACTGATATTAATATCAGTGCAATTATTAATTTTTCAGTTTTACATTTTCCAAAAACATCAGGCCACCAGCTGTCATTTGAAATATCATTTGTCTGTATCTCAAGGTCCTTCTTTCCTCAATCTTCCTTCTAATTAGCTATTCCTTTTTTTTAAGATTTTATTTATTTATTTGAGAGAGAGAGAGAACAAGAATAAGAAGATCAGCAGAAGGAGAGGGAGAAGCACATTCCCCACTGAGCAGGTAGCCTGATGCAGGGCTCGATCCCAGGATGCTGGGATTGTGAACTGAGCCGAAGGCAGACGCCCAACAATCTAATCTACCCAGGTACCCCTAATTAGCTATTAGGAAAAGCTACTATGCTCCTTAGTAAGCAAGGATAAAGCAACGAGTGTCTGAATGAAGGAAAGCCCAGGAAGATCAAAGTTTGGATGTAAAGGTTTTGTGAAAGCTAGATGGAATGCTCAGAAATTTACCTTGATTGTGTTACAATTCCACATTGTATGTATCCTAAATTGTTAATAACACCAGAGGACTGTCATCTTCAGACTACCAAAGATGCGGTCATGTGGAAAGTATAAAGGCACAAAGCTAGATTATTTGGAACAAATTATCTGTTGATAAAGGTACAAAGAGTTTGAGGCAAAAAAAAAAATTCATTAACAATTTAAAATGAAATATAAATCTTCACCTTTTCTATGGCGAAGAAAAATGACATGAGAAGCTAGATGGAAGAACAAAGCCTCTAGACTACGATAAAAGACTTCAGTTACTGGGTAGGTAAGGAAAAATAGAGTTTATTGGAAGTAATTTAGTGACTACTTATGGAATTACAATAAAGGTGACAAAAATCCCAGAATTTGTAAGGCAAATGTAAATATAAATATAAATCAATTACTGGCTTATTATTTCATTAAATTGAAGATGGAAAGGACCAATTCTTGAGTCACAGCATTTGCCTCCTGGGGTCCTAGATAGCTTTCCCTGTCAAATTAAAATAAAAAAGATAAATAAACATGAGAAATTAAGAATGTCGAAGTGTATGAAGGGAAAAGGAAAGAAGGGGGAAAATGATGTTTCACAATTATTATCCAGGCTAAGAGAAACAAAATTACTTGATCATAAATTCAAGATAATCTGGTTTTCTTTATGAGTTCCCATTTTATTAATGAAAGGAAGGTAACACCTTATTGTACCCGGGTGAATTAAAATGCCTATTTGAAGAAGCAATCCTCCATAGGGGTCTTTAATAGAATCTGTGAATGGTTCTAGAGCCAGATAATTTAGCTGTAAAAAGGCAATATTAATATTAACCTCTCCATGTGCACAGACCTACCTTGAGGGGCATAGGGACAGGGAAATGTTAACAGAATGAACCAGGCACATCATTTCTTTTTTTAAAAAAATCTGAACTATTTCAGGGGCAAAAATTGGATAAACCTTTTCTACAAAATTGCTTGCAATGTGCACTGTTACCCCTTTGTGCCTCTTGCTCCTAACAACACTGACCAGCAATTCAGCATTTTCGGTGCTGCTCATATTATTTTCTGACTTTTTATTCAGGGCATATGACTTGTAAGAAGTCTAATAGCAAAGCTTTTAATCGAAATAAATGGAATAGAAAAGGAATTTCCAAATGCAGAACAGCCTCTACAGGAGCCATGACAACACATTTCCAAATGAGAGGCAGGTGCTCAGTAGGGTCCCTGGAGACAATGACTTAATAAAATAAAAACAGATAATTAAAGGAAAGAGGCAAATGTATTTTACTTGAGCAACTAGTCAGTTGGTGAGAAATATAGATATAATAACAAATGGCTCTACCCTTTGCTGTTAGTTTTTCATGGAAATGGCAATACATTTCATTCTTTCTCTTTATACTTCCCCTCACCAATCCCATCTCTGTCCTCATCACCATCTTCCAGATTATTGCAAACCTCCTAGCATTGCTATCTTCAAACCCTTTTGATCCATCCTAGGCAACACTAGGATTCCTCTTCCTGATGCCGTATTCTGTCCACATGAGGACACCTTCAGCTATTCACCATGACTTACAGAACTCCTAGATGAACTTCCTTTAGCTGCCAGATATGGTCTTTTACCAAAAGGACTCAATCTGCACTTCTAGCCTTCTAACTCACTAATTTTCAAACTTGGATTCCTCTCAATGGTCTGGTTTGCTATTACTCAAATATCTCCATGCTCTTCATACTCCAGCTACTTTCTTCCAACATCTAGATTTCCTTCTTTATCCCCATCTCTGTATATTAAAACCCTGCCAGTTCTCCAAGTCCTAACTCACATGCTTCGACTTCCAGGAAGCTTCCCTCTAATTATTCCACAAAGAAGTAGGCTTCTACTCCTGAAACCAATACTACACTTATATGTTATCTAACTTGAATTAAAAAAAAAAAAAAGAAGTAGACTTTCCTAGCTCCCAGCCTTTTGGATACTTAACAAATTTCAACTTATACTACATTTATTTATAACTATATCTTATTTCATTCCCTTCTTTCCAATAAGACAAGTTCTTGGAAGAAGCAGTTTAGCCTAGTTGGGGAAAAAACCCAGCTTTTTAGCCCAACAAAGCAAAGTTTGATACCAAGCAAAGATCTTTTACCAATTAGATATACAAACTTAAACAAAGAATCAACTTTCCTAAATTATTGGCTCAGTTATTAACCGGTTGAAAATTATGCATGTCTTAATTCATGCTATAAGGATGAATAACCCTGTAGGTAGTGCTAGCACAATGTCAGGCATATACTAAGTGTTCAATAAATGATAGCTATTATTACTATTGAAAGTGCACACAGTTTATTATCAATCCTTGTGCTTGACAGAGAAAATATAATTAGCATGCCTTGCATAGACTGAGTATTCAACAAATGTGGTTTGAATGAAAGAATTAATCAATGAATGAACATCATTTCTGTTTCTGATCCCACTGAATACTCTCAAAAGTTAGCAAATTCTTAAAGCCCGACCAGAGGAGGAATGTGGTTACCACATTCCTTTCCTTTGAAAATACCACTACTATTACCATCTTTAACCCTAGTAAACAACTAGAATATATCCAGTCCAATGGAGTAAAGTTGAGGTCCTGAATAGTCCAGAAGAGCAATCCATCCAAAAACATTTAAATTTGTTATTACAATGTGATTTTGATATTTGTATTTAATTTAGGAATATTTATTATTTTAGAATTCACAACCCTTTTTTAAAATTTTTTATTGGAGTTCAATTTGCCAACATATAGTATATAGCACCCAGTGCTCATCCCGCCAAGTGCCCCACTCAGTGCCCATCACCCAGTCACCCCAACCCCCCGCCCACCTCCCCTTCCACTACCCCTTGTTCATTTCCCAGAGTTAGGTTGTCTCTCATGTTTTCACAACCCTCTTAATTAAATTGTTACAGATGACTCTCTGCTTAATAACTATTTCCTCTTCCTTTTTTTCCCCAAGAGAAATACCTCTCTCCCCCATAAGTAGAAGCAAGGCACCTGTTAATAGGAACTACTTTTTGGTTTGGATGTTTTCTTGGCTGTATAGGTTATACAAGTTCTCAATATTGAGGGGAAGGTAATTGTGGCAGATTGTACTTTCCTGAAATGACTACAACAATATTCAAAGCTCTATATACTCTCTCAGGATCTTTTCATTCCCCATGAAGAACTGTAGTCTATTTTCCCTTTCCCTTCAACATGTCAGGCTTATGACTGCTCAGACCAAGAGAGTGCATAGACATAACATTAAATGACTGCCCAACTCAGAAAGCTACAGCTTCTGCCCAGGTTTCTCTCAGCATGTTAGAAAGAGACTGAGATCACATGGAGAGGTCACAGCTAGGCCTTCTGGCCAATAAGCCCAGCTACCCTTCAGTCTAAGTCAGCATCAACTGCCAGAAATGTGAGTGAGCAAACTTCAAATGATTCCCAGCTTTCTAGTCTTCCAGCTGTGGCCTCACACATTTTGGAGGGGAGACAAGCTGTCCCCACCATGCTCTGACTGGAATTTCTGACCCACAGAATCAATAAGCCTAATAAATAATTGTCTTATGCTGGCAAATTTGGGGATAATTTGTTATGCAGCCATAGTAACTAGAACAGTAATTAGGTATCTTGTTGTTTTTTAAGTGTCCAGCTGGACTGTAGGTTTCATGAGTAGGGGAAAAATGAAAGGAAACAACAGATGAGTTGAACAAGTTATTTTAAACTCTTAGTACAATTGATTAGCATGTCAAAAATGTGGCAAGTCTGGCCTCGAATAGTTAAAAGTTAGCTGTATACTAATTGAAGAAATAAACAGGGTTTTGCTTTACCTACTATTTACTAGGAAACCAGCAATAGACAAACAGACAATAAACAACCTAATAAACTATCAACAAGCAGAGTTAATCCAGTACCCAGTTATTTAGCAACTGTGTGAAAAGTCCATTTTTATCTGAGTTTTGAAATGCTTTTTGAAATAAAGTTGGAAAAGCATTAGTGCTTTCTCCACTTTCCTCTTAATTGTCTAGCATGAAGCCTCCTTTTATTACAGCACATGAGAAATCTTGATTCTTTTTTTTTTAATATTTTTTTCTTTATTTATTTATGATAGTCACACAGAGAGAGAGAGAGAGAGAGAGGCAGAGACATAGGCAGAGGGAGAAGCAGGCTCCATGCACCGGGAGCCCGACGTGGGATTCGATCCCGGGTCTCCAGGATCGCGCCCTGGGCCAAAGGCAGGCGCCAAACCGCTGCGCCACCCAGGGATCCCAGAAATCTTGATTCTTAGTTAAAATCTGAGAATATTAGTGGTACATGCCCATCATAAAAACTGCACACACATTTGGAAGAAATAAGGCCTTGTCTTTTCCCAGTTTCTATTTTCTGGTTGATAAAATATTATTCCTATTACATAGATCAGACAAGTGAAGGCCAGAGGAATTCCATATCTTATCAGCTTATTTAAACTCCTAGAAGAGGATTAAAATTCAAGGCCCCTTTCTTTTATTTATTGCAAGATCTATCTCTAATGACACTACCTGTCAATAGAAGGATGAATGATAGTTATCCTATGTAAACAAGAATGTGAACTTTCTCATTTTTCTCATAAGAAGTCAAATAAAATTGGTCAATATGAACCATTTCTTCTTCTCAAGGAAGGAGACTTCCATCCTACCAATTCCAGTCATGAAGGCAAAGGGAGGCCATTATTACTTCACAAAAAGGCTGAGAGAAGTTAACCCTCTCTGCTTCCCATCCTACAGGAAAACCAATGAAAAAGGAGCCATCTCTATATAGTTCGTAGAATAGGATCACAATTAGTGGGGGCCTTTTTTTTTTTTCCAGTTTTTGGTTTTGTTTTTTGTCTTCTCTCTACCTATTATCAGTTGTGTCTGTCTACCTTGTTGCCTTGACTAGTTAAACCAGAACCTTCTACCTAGTCTCTGATATATCCAATATTTTATCTGGTTTCTTGCATTCAAAAAAGAAAGAAGAGAAGAGAAAGTCGTCTGTGGCCTCTTGTTTTCCCAAGGATTCATGAAATTCATTAAGTCCCCCCTGACATTCTCATTTACTTTTAGACCATATTTCTCCTTGCCTGTAAAGGGGAATACATGCTGGCTTACTACAGGTTGAATATATACATAAAATCTGTAAATTACAAAGGATCTAAATACTTGCAACAGTTTCTCAATGCTCTAGCTTTGAATAGCAAGAAAGCTTTAATGAAAAGAGGGAAAAGAAACCACCATTTCAAGTAAATTAAAAGCAACCTCCAGGCAAAGGACTATACCTGCAAAATAACTTTCCTTCTAGTATAAAATTTAGAATAGAGGAACAGAAGGAGCCCATTTCCAAAAGCAGCAGCTTCCAATCCGTTCATTTAGTTCACTCACTAAAATTCAAAAGTCAGTTCATTGTTGAATCCAGTCATTACGCCATAATATTGGGCTTTAACAAATTGAGATTTCTTTTATGTATTTGTTCCTCTGTGCTGGATAAAAATAGCACTGAGTGAAAAAGCCACTCAGAAACTTAGGGGTAGACAGAATTGCCAAAGAACATAAGCTTAGGTTCTGATGATGCAAATGTATTTCAAGAAACTTCATTTCCACACAAATTCTATTTAACAATTTCTTAACAATTGAGCAATTACTGAAGTCCGATAGTCTGGATGTGCACCAAGTGAGTGAAAGTTGATTAAGTTGAAATTTGTGGCAGGTCTCCTAGTATGAAGAGAGGAAGGCCTGATGCCCTTGTTAATTACAAGACCCATTGTAGAAAAAACAACATAGTGCCAAAGCTGTGTGCTAAGTTTACAACTTTATTATTAACCCACTGCATGTTCCTCAAGCCAAAATAACACACAGGGAGGCCAAGCTACAGTTCCCTCTTCCTTACTCCTCACCTTGACATTCAGACAGAAGATCCATTTTAAAACCTCAAAAGCCCCCAAAGCTCTATGGGGTCCACTGGTGGAATAGTGGAAGAGGATAGAGCTAGCCAGAAACCACAGAGCTGTGGTCTCTAAATGACTCACTCTGCAACAGCCTCTTGTAGATTCTGATAGGAACATTTTCAAAACTCCTCAATGTGTACAAAAAGCACACTGAAGCAGTAGGAAACATTATTCCTGCTTCTTTAGACAAGGTCGCAACAGCCTGGAAATGCTCAGGTGGTGGTTTGGAATGTACCATGAAAACCTTTTCTTACTAGTCAGATAACCTGTCAGCCATAGTAACAACACAGGCATTGTTTGCCAACTGATTAACTCACTTTCTGGACGGCACTAACCAGATTTTCTTTTCCTCTTAACCAAATAAATGATTTAAGTGGTTCAAACACATTCGACGAACAAATAATGAGATAATGTAATACTTTTGGTTAAAGAAGTAAATTTCATTCCCTAAATTTAGTAGTTTTGCTTTTATTATTAGAGGAAGGAGACATGTGGGGGGAGGAGTGTTGGGGCAGCAGTGAGGGAAGAAGTCTCCAAGGAAATATTTCAAGAAAAAAAAAATTCTGTATGCATTTCCCTTAAGTCTTGGGCTAAAAGAATTTTCCTGTGGGAGAAAGGGTCAGTGTGAAGCACTCTCCTGCTCACAGGTTTCCACCATGATGACAAGGACTCAACAGGCACAAAGCTCTCCCAAGGGAGACCTGGATTCACTGCTGAGTGGCAAGGGGCACAGGAAGTGTTCAGCCCTCTGTTTCTCTAAAGAGAAGAATGCTGATGTCACCTCTTGGGTGGCAAGATAATTTTCTCATGAACATGACCTCCATAACGCTATTGTAGTGAATTTATATCAACTCACTTAAAGGTGACATAGGAACTACTCAATACTTCTTTGCTAACAAGTCTAGCGATAATAGCAGCATCATTCTTAGTGTCGAAATGAGGAAATGAGGAAGTAAAATACCATTGCCTTACAAGAGTTACATGACTAGTGGCTGGTATACAAACCTATCATCCCTACATTCCTAACTCAATCCTCTCTGCTAGGTAATTTAGCATGTTTTCCTCTCTAGACTCTTCTATTTCTTTGATTTTTAAGAACACCTCCAGCAGTCAGAAAAAAGACTCACTGTAATCTTAGTATGTCAACAAATCTTGGTAAGAGAAAGGGCTGAAGTAAACAGTAAAGTGGTGGTTAGTGGATTCTGTTGGAATTTCATTTATCAGTATCCTTGATTAGCACAGATAGAAAATTGTAGGAGTTCTTTATTGATTTAACCTAATTTGACTAACAAAGGTTGTGTGTTCCAAGGGTCTTATAGCTCAATAAGTAGGAATATATAATATACCATATCCTGTTCTAGAATAGTTATTTTTGATAAGCAATTCAGGTATTAAATTTTTTTAAAGCAGCAAGCCTTCAGCTGGAAATTATGAGTGAACATGATTCATGTGGAAGCTAAGAGAAACACAAAAACAAAAAACATGAAGATCTCATCACTGTTGTTCTGAGTATGCATCCTGAATACTCTACTAATTATCAATAAACATTTGTGGCGGACCTAGGTGATGGGGAGCCAGTCACTTCTCTTCTCTGCTCCGTTTTCACCTAAAAATTTCTTAACTTTTCAGGACCCTAAAGCTATCTTCTCCTCAAAATTAGCCTGAACCACCCTGGTTAAAAGAGGCCTATTCCTTCTCTTCCTCTTCTGAAGCAGGAATTGTCATTAACACTCATGTAACATTCATTTCACTGCATCTTGTGTGGTATTTATGTGTTTATGTGTACCTGTCTTATTACCCCCTGTCTTTTTACCCCAAATAGAAAAAAAAATCAAAAAGTTGAAAAACAACAACAAAAAAACAAAAACAACAAAACCATGGATCTTGGAGTAAGGCACTCCAGATCTTAGGAGTGGTCTGCCATTGCAAGTTCTTAAGCAAGCTGCCTAACCTCTCCATGCCTCAGTTTCCTCACTTGAATAATAGAAGTATATCACTCATCTCTGGTGTGTAAACAGAATTGACAAGGTATTAAGGCATCAAGTGCTGAGCAGGGGCACTGACACCAAGGAGACTGTCAGTGAGTATTTGTTTCTCTCCCTTTCTCGTAACAAGATTATCAACTCCCAGACTGGGATCACATCTTACATGTCAGCACAGCCTTGAAAGAGGCAGTCACTTCAAATATTTGTGGAATTCATATTTTGAATAATAATGAGAGAAGTATGGAGAGGTAGAAGGCCAAAATAACAAGTCCAACTGAAAGAAACAGGTATCTGGACATACAATAGTCTTGTTTACTTTAAACAATGTGAATAAATGATCCCTGGCAGGTGCAAGAAAAGAAGAGGGAAATGATAGTTCTTTGTGGATAGGGATTACAGCACAGCATTTGACATGAAGGCTGGATGAAGTAGAAGGACAAGAGAGAAAATGGCAAGAGAATCATGCATGGACAAAGAATGGGTAAGGTGACAATCAATGCTAGTGTTTGAAGGTGATAAAAAGTTAAAATATGGGACACCTGGGTGGCTCAGCGGTTGAGCATCTGCCTTTGGCTCAGGGCGTGATCCTGGGATCCTGGGATCGAGTCCCGCACCAGGATCCCTGTGGGGAGCCTGCTTCTCCCTCTGCCTATGTCTCTGCCTCTCTCTCTGTGTCTCTCATGAGTAAATAAATAAAATCTTCAAAAAAAAATTTCTATTGTGTTTCTTTGAAAAAGAGACTATAATTTGTTATAAAAAATTTTACACAGCATGTGGTACCAAAAAATCATGGAAAAAAATTTTAATGACTTACCACCTTCCTGACCAGTTGATATCTTCCAAACTAAAAATGCAAAGAACTTCATTCCACCTCAAAATTTGGCTAAGGGAGATCCTGAATAACTGAAAATTAAAATACACTATTCATACTTTATCTCACCTAGCCGATTAGTGGTGCTGGGTTAAGAATTATTTCCAGCTCCAAGGAAAAACAAATATAAGACTTAAAAGATGTGTCCTCTTGTAATCCTTTTTAAATTTATAAAAGGGAAGACGAGCCAAAGCACTTGGAGATACTTAAGATCACAAAATGTGTAAGTGACAAAACCCAATAAAAACTATTACCTCATATCTGGACTCCACCTTAGAAATGCACTATTGAAACATTTCAGTTTTACTGGACTCTTCCATAATGACACCCTCCATAGACTACATTTTGTCCCCACCACTTCCCTTGTTTAAAAAAAAAAAAAATCACACTGATAAGCACCCATTCAATCCACTCCTAAGCATCCCGCATGTTAATTTCTCAACAACACAAATTTAATTCGTCTCAGCATTATTCTCCTGTGGTGCGTACCCCTCCATATAAACAAAATGGGGATTCGTTGCCATGGCAACAGAGTGTGACTTTGATCAGCTTCAATGATCATTGGCAGTCACATGCCTTTGATAGATACCAAATTGTGAGTTAGGTTTGATTATCCAATTTTTCAATCTCTGATTCTACAAGAGGCTACTCCCATTTGCTAGAAGGAGTTGAGAAAAAAAAAAAAGAAACAAAAAACTATGAGATAGCTGTACTTTTGAGACAACAGAGTAAAGTGCTTGGTGAATGTAAAATCAATGAGGTCGTGAGTACCTTGAGAATGACTTTTGTTCACCTTCTACAAAATTTGGTGCATGTGCCCTGCCCAGACACCAGGAAGGAGAGGCTGTTTCCCTTTTCCTTTCATGGCAGATGTAGGTGATATTTAAGGTTGTGTGTGCAGGTGTTTTGGGGGTTGATTTGTGTGGGAAGAGGAGAGGTGGTAGCCTGTAGCTTGACAGAAGAGGAGGAAAAAAAATCTGAACAATGTGTTGAAAAAGACTACAGTCTGAGCTGCACAGGACCAGCTGTTTTTGCTAATTAGAATAACAAAAATAGCACATGCTAAAATGTTTTTCTTTTTTTTCTCAAAAGCAATGAATGCTCTAGGAACTATAAGGAATGAGCTTTAAAATCCATTTAAATGGAGGAACATTTCAGGAACCATATGGGGAAGGAACTGAAAGGGAGAAGGAGAGTAGGGAAATAACATTTGATTTCAGCTGAATTTTTTTGAAGGATGATAAATTGGGGCTATTTTTCCTTTTTCTTAACATTTAATAGGAAATGTTTTCACCATATCTAGATTTCACAAAAATGCCAGTGCTTCTGTATCTTACAGAAATGATGTATGTAAGCACCATGCCCACTCCTAACCAAGGGAGGGCAGGCACCGAAAAGAGTTGCATATGCTCTATCATCCACTCTGCATGTCTCATCTCCTTCCTCACGTTTTCTGTGAAGCAGTAAAGAGTAATTCAAAAACTTTGAATATAGGAATAACATTTGTGACAATGACAACATTCTGGACATCTGCACTGTTAGAGTACTTATAATAAAGTCACATGGCCATGGGGAAATTTCACAGAATTACAATCACAGTAATTTGCCAAGGTGTATAACTAGTTTGTTTTCAGCTGTTCTTCTCATGAATAATTATCAAGCAGGAATATCCTAAAGCTAGCACAAGCTGTCACTTAACCAAAATATTCAATATTTAACATCAAATTTAGAATTTCATAAATGAAAATAATTACTGTAAAAGCAAAATAATATACAGTGTGTATATTTGCATGCCTAAATGCACACAGCTACATGTTAAAATTCAGATTCCAAAGCATCCTTATCAAATGAAAGCATGTCTTGAAAGTTGAGGAGGAATAGAAAAGATGTAAGCACAAGTAAATCTCAGCCATTTTCAAGTACAGCTTGGTCTTCAGTACTTTAAGGACTGCCTCTCAATGCAAAGTGGA
The DNA here is from genome assembly GCF_053574225.1 of Canis aureus. Classification (NCBI taxonomy): domain Eukaryota; kingdom Metazoa; phylum Chordata; class Mammalia; order Carnivora; family Canidae; genus Canis; species Canis aureus. The sequence continues at coordinate 61,942,100 of NC_135621.1, read as the reverse complement.
AAATGAAAACCAGCATCTGCATATTGATGGTAGCCGATTACATTGTGTCAGAATCTTTATTAGAGTTTTTAAATATTTGAAAACAAAAACTATATAATGGGTAACAGGTTATGTTTTTAAATTAATACAAATGCATCACTAACCATTTTAGCATTCATGTCTGGAATGAGTATCAAGGTTCAGGCTTAAGTATTCTCTAAAAATCTTTACCCCTGTAAGTCAGAATGTGAGAAGAATGTCACATCACCACATTATTAAACCTGGGAATATATGTATTTTTTTAAGATTTTATTTATTTATTCATGAGAGACAGAGAGAGAGAGAGAGGCAGAGACACAGGCAGAGGGAGAAGCAGGCTCTATTGCAGGGAGTCGGATGTGGGACTGGATCCCGGGTCTCCAGGATCACACCCCGGGCCCAAGGCAGCACTAAACCGCTGACCACCAGGGCTGCCCGAAATATATGTATTTATATATTTATTATATTTGTATTTATATATGATATGCGTTACATTTTTAATTCTAGTGTCTCCTTAAAGATTATTGGCTAGAGCAAATGAAGATTTCTTTCTCATTTTCAGAAACCTATAAATGTATCATGAGTTTATAAAATGAGTACTTTAAATCATTCAAAGAATTCTTGTATACATTAAGAAATTTTGTTTTGGGGCACATGGGTGGCTCAGTCGGTTGAGCTTCTGACTCTTGATCTCAGTTCAGAGCTCAAGACTTGATCTCAGAGTGCTGGGATTGGCCCTATTTCAGGCTCCATGCTCCATGCAGGGTCTGCTTGTCCCTCTCCCTCTGTTCCTCTCCCTGCTCTTGCTTACTCTCTCTTAAATAAATAAAACTAAAATCGTTTTTTAAAAATACTTTTTTTACTATTTACTTTCCCCCTACAGAAAACTTCTCTTACACAGCTTAAGACTTTTTTTCACTTAAATATAAGATAAATTATATTGGGAAAGAAACTCAAACATGAGAAGCATATCTAACTGAATTGTGGGTAATAGGTAGAAATTCCTTTGGGAGATAAATAATATTTTCACTTGGATAACACCATTTGGTTTTCTGAATAGAATATTAGTTTCCCCAAAACTTCAGGGAAATAATTCTACTTTGTCTCTCTTATGATTTATTTTAATCACACCTATATGAAATAGATAACAGAAATATATTACTTGGAACTAGGACTTGCTGCAAGGATAACAAAGGTACAAAATGGCTTCCATTTTAACTTGAGAATTATCATGAGTTTTCAGATAGTTACATGACTGTCTTGAGCATGAAAGCAGATAATTATAGTGAAAAGAGTGCTTGTTTGGAAATCAAAAATAGGATTAATTACCAAACTAGACCTATTGGGTATTCCTATTTGGATTTATGCCAAATCTGATTTATCCTTTAGGTTTTTTTTTCATCACTAGAAATATGATTTGGCACCATAAGAAAGATATTAGTACCACTGTAAAAGAGTGTGTTAAAATAATTAGATACATGTGATTGCAACCCAAATACATGAGTGATAATCTAAGGCAGGCAAAAGAATGATCTGCAAATGATGAAATCTGAAATTACTTATTTTTACATATCAGTTAGTCTGACCATTGTATCAGACATGCTCCTGTACATGATTGGTAGATCCAAAGAATCAGTCTTCAATTATGCATCCTCCTTCCTCATCCTCTATCTCTGCACTTTAGACTTTTAACCTGCCATTTCCCCTCTATCCCTGCTGCTGCTGTTTGACTTTGTTCTTCCATCTTTACTTGTCTAGCTGATTCTAATTGCTCTAATATCTTCCTGTCCTCCATCTTTCCTCATTCCATTCCAACATTCACACAAACGGGGGTCTCATAAATCTCATTAGCTTAGTCACATACACCCTATCACCACTTTTTGATCTCATGCTACTTCTAGGTCACTGAGCTTTTCCTTCTGTCTAGGATGCCCTGACCTCTTTACCTCGCCTCTGAATATCTATTTATACCTCAAGATTCACTTCTTTTTATCAATTTTCTCTGTAGTCTTTGCTATTTCCCAAGGAATAAAGTGGTTTTGACTCTGTTGGACGGACCACAGACCTTTCAACCTAACTGGGTAGTTCCAATCATAATACTCTGAAGCAGAAGCCATTTCTTTCATTCTACTAAATTAGAACATTTATTTTTTAAATGCACATAGTAGGTGTTGAATTAATTAATTCCTAAGAAAATGGGTCCCTGGGTTTGTTGGAATGAACAAGTGAGAGTACTCCCAAATGCACTCATTATTTATAACCATTAAATGTAGATAATAGAAGACTTCTGGTGTAAAATGGCATCTGGCCACCATCCCCTGGCACTGCCTCTCCCAATCGTCAATAACATACATATGAAAATGGAAAACTCTAATACAGAAAACGAAGACTGACAGGAAACTCAGTGCCAGAAATCTGGGAAAAATTTAGAGTGATTATGCATAAGGCTGATGCATCAAGAGTGAGAAAACAGTCAGTAGCCTATCCAAGCATCACCTCATAAAACAGAAAATCTACCTCCTTCAAAGAGCAGTAGGTTCACTTTTTTTTTCCTCCTCCCATTGTCTGTTGCATAAGCTCAGCTCAGAGATTTGGACCCTTTAATAAACAGGAAATAGAGCAGCCATTCTGTTCAAAATGAGTGCTGATTTTTGGACAAACATAATATCATACTCTCTTCCCATCCACTTGTATTTCTACACTATTCAGATAGAAAAACCGTCAGAAAATAATGATTGAGGAGAAGAAAGGTAGACACTGCATCCTGGGAGATATTGTACCTACATATGAAGTGTAGAAGGAAGAACTGGAAGAGTTTTGCTCTCAATGAATCCTGCAGGTTATAGTTTCAAGTAATTCCATTATTTTCAGTAGGTGGTGGGGTAGTAGAGGATTCCATTCAATTAGACCAAGACCCATACTATATGAATGCCCTGGTCACTGGAAATTAGGAAGGAAAATGAACACATTCAGCTATAGGATGTGGAGAAAGGTGTAAGAGGGAAAAATGGAAAATAATACATCTGGAAAAAAGTTCTCATTTGAGTGAATGTAAGAGAAATAAAATAACAAGGGACCTGAGTTTAAATATGGTAAATTGAGCAAAGAAAATATTCAGAAGTTTTAGATATTTCTTGCTCTTATAGAAACCAGGAAAAAAATTTAGAAAATTGCCATCCTCAATATACCATAGGGGGGAAAAAAAAAAACAATCTGAGCTAAACAGAAAATAGATTGGGATAAAAAGATGGCTAAGACTTAAATTAAAATGAAAAACCTCATGAATAGGAAAGTTAGGACATAAACCCTAGTAACGAGCCCTGAAATAATTAAACAGAAGTGTTAGCCCTGAATAGCTGTTACAAATATACTTTCAAATCTGAATGCAAATATCAAAAATAATTCGTATAAAAGAGTAGATTTGAAGTAATAATTTAATAACATCAGTCTAAGTCCAGCACTCCTTGAGATGAACAAGAGGGAAGCAGGGGATGGGGAAGGGAATATAAAAGCATTCCTTGTAGATAAACAAAAGATATTTCTTTCTTGACTTTAATATTCAGAAAAACAGAAGTTGGATATTTTGGAAAATGAGTAGAATAATATCAAGATGTCTACTTTCCTAATCACTAGAGAAGATGAAAGTATAGTCCATTAAAACAATAACAAGCAAAAGAAAGGTAAAAAAAAAAATTGTAAAAACCCCAAAATTGAAGAAAATGAAAAAAAAACACAAAAAGGAAGATAATCATAAAAAAGAGAAGTGAGATTTTATTCATCAGTTTTGGAAAAACTGGAAAATTCACTGAGTCAAAAGATATACTCTATGTGCTATTACTATGTCTAATGTAGAAGTACATATAAAGGTTAAAAATAAGAGTGAGTCAAGATTTTTCAAGCAAGTATAAATTAAATGGCAGTAGAGGTGGCAATGTTAACTTTGGACGATGTAGGTTTTAAGGTAGAATGCATAAATGAGATAAAAGGAAGATGTTTTATGTTGACAGAAGTTACGATAGTGAAAATATAGCAGCCAAAAATTTTCATGTGTCAAATAATATAACATTCTAATATATTAAGCTAAAACTGGCATGTAAATATTAAATGAAGAATAGTAACAAAATTGTCATGATAGGTTTTAATACATCCTGGACAAATCATGAAGAATTTGAGATGATGGAGAATTGGACTATTATAATTAAAATAAAGGTAACATGAAAAATTGGACAGTATAATAAGACAGTATAACAAGATATGTATTCAGCCATCTACTCAAAAAAAAATAGAGCTTATCTGCTTTTAAAGAATCCATGTAGGATATATTTAAAAATTAATGATACTAACTCATGGGGGGGAGGGGAAGCTCAATGAATTATCACAAGCAGAGATAACAGAGATAAAAAATTTTGATTACATGTCCTGCAACTGCAAATATTTTAATCAAGCCCAAAAGATTCCCCAATCGCTTTAAAATGCATGAGTGTGTATATATACATACATGTTGTATGTACATAAACACACACAAACACATAAATATCCACACAAACATATATCCTAAAATATATTACTATTACTGCATTTAATAATTTCTAGGATTTGATTTAAAAATACTGGAAGAGAAAAAAGTTAGGGACACAGGTGAAACAAGTGTGGCAAAATGTTGATAATTGTTGAAGCTTGGTGATATGTACACAGAGGTTGATGGAACTGTTCTTGCATTGCATATGTGTGAAATTCCACATCAGATAAATACCTTTAAAAGTATCACATATCATAATTTATGGATTGCTTAGGAAGCTGAAAACTGGAGGCAAATTCATAATTCTAAAGCTAAGAAAATTAGAAAGAAGAAAATATTAAAGATAGAGTAAAAATGCTTAAAATGCCAAAAATATCTTAAAATTAATAATTATAAGAGCCAATTTTTGTAAAATTTATTAAACAGTCAACAAATCCCATCAAGAAAGAAGATGCAAGTACCCAAAACTTAAATGACAATAATGGGAAAGACATTTTAACATTAAAAAGAAACTGTAACAGTGTTAATAATTCATTACTAATGAAAAAAGAAGCCATAATAATCTAGAGGAAAGCCTATATGAATATTTAACATTTCATGGTACATAGTATATTTTCTGAGATTAAAACAATGGAAGGAATTAAAAATAAAAAAATGAGGGATATATTTAATGATAAAATTTATAGCAATACATCAAATTATCAAACACAAAATTAAAATTTAGAGGACAAATCTAGGACAGTGATAGTAAAGAAAGAGAGGGAAAAGATTCAAGAAACACATTAAAATAGATAAACATAGGGAAAAGTTTATTATTATTTGATAATAATGATAAGATGCCCTAACTAAGATGATACAGGGGCATACAGGGAAGATGAGAAGTTCAAATTCACACTTGTTGATTTCAAGATTCATCCAAACCTTCCAGTTGGGGGATCCCTGGGTGGCTCAGCAGTTTAGCGCCTGCCTTTGGGCCAGGGCGTGATCCTGGAGCCCCAGGATCGAGTCCGTCAGGCTCCCGGCATGGAGCCTGCTTCTCCTTCTGCCTGTGTCTCTGCCTCTCTCTCTCTCTATCATGAATAAATAAATATAATCTTTTAAAAAATAAAAATAGGGATCCCTGGGTGGCGCAGCGGTTTAGCGCCTGCCTTTGGCCCAGGGCGCGATCCTGGAGATGCGGGATCGAATCCCATGTCGGGCTCCCCGTGCATGGAGCCTGCTTCTCCCTCTCCCTCTGCCTATGTCTCTGCCTCTCTCTCTCTCTCTCTCTCTCTCTCTCTCTGACTATCATAAATAAATAAAAATTTTAAAAAAATAAAAATAAAAAAAAATAAAAATGAACCTTCCAGTTGGTAAGCCACTGGATTTAGAATTTTAAACCTCAGGGAAGAATTCTAGAGCTAGTGAGATAGTATGAGGAGTCATCAACATATAGGTGATAATAAGCATCCGGGAAGAATAGATAAAACAAAAAGATTAAAGGATGGAAGTTTTAAAACTGGAGAAAACTACCTTTTAATGTTAGAACTGTTTCCATGAAGGAATGCAAAAATGAAAGATAAAATAAAATCAAGGAGCAAAGAGTATTGTAGAAATCAAATGAGTTGAAGAGCAAACGGAAGGTCAAGAAGCCAACTGGGGAGAAACTGACATCTGCTGGTCCCAGAAGTTGGAACCTCACTTAGTGTCAGATACAATGCAATCTGGAAATGGCTGCCCAGGAAACATCTACTCCAGTGCTGGTCTAGGGTCAGAGATGAATTATAGTCTTATACTAGCCAATGGAATCAGAACCTTGGGACAACCAAAAATCCTGTCATTTTAAATTACCAAATATTTGCTGTGGAGATCCAGTGACTTCATTTTGCCCTAGTGCAAATTTCACGCTTGCTACCTATCTTCTAACCTGACTGTGGTTTGCTTAAGCATGGCATGGTGCAAGTTGCACAGGTGTCCGGTGAAATCACAATGCCATCTACTGACAATGGTAAAAAAAAAAAAAAAAAAAGAGATGGATCATCACTTACACCCAAGGGACTGTTTTCTCTTCAGTCAGATGCCTATTTTCCTCTACCCAAGTAATTTTCAGAAAGGGAACAACTCTCTGCACAAAGTTAGGGCTAGTCAAAAAAGTAGGAATTAGAGTAAATATTTCAAGATATTGTCCAGCAAGGGGCATGGCTTAACAGAGTAAAACAGGGTATGCCCAGTGTGGTAGTGATCACTTTAACAATAATTTTCCTATAACAATGCCTACTCTTGTTGCACCATCTTTGAATAATAATAATCATCACAATTAATCATAATTATAGCCAAGACGTATTGAGATTTTCTATGTCCCAGGGACTAGTCTAACCAATAACACAAGCAGCCAAAATTCAAATCAGGTTGTCAAGCTTCAGAGCCAACATGTTCAGCTCCAAGTTTCTACTGCCTCCCCATCACCCATACACGAAAGAGAAGGAAGCTTTGACCTCAGATAACAGTTTAAATTTGGTCTCTGTCACGTATAAATGCAAGGGCCTGGCCAATTTCTCTCCAAAACTCTCAGAGCCTTTGTTTATCATCACAAATAGGTAATACCTACCAGCAAGGTGCTGTTAAGAACCAGATGAAAATATATGCTAAGCACTTAATAGAGACAACAAGTCCTCTACAAAGGGTAACTACAGACCGTGATAATGATGAGAAGGAAGAGGAGAAAGAGGAAGTGGAAGAAAATAATCATAATCTTTACCACCACTATAACTATTTGTTTTTTTGGTTGTGGCTGTATTAGTCTTCTACTGCTACAACAGCAAATTACCATAAAAATAGTAGCTTAAAACAACAAAAAGGTATCTTGTTATGATTCTGTAAGTGGGAAGTCTAATACAGGTCTCAATGGGTCTAAATCAAGGTGCTCAAAGGGCTCTATTCCTTTCTGCAGTGCTTCTAGGAAAGAGTCTGTTTTCTTGCCTTCTCCAGCTTCTCCAGGCCGCCCACATTCCTTGACTTGTGACCTCTGTCTTCAAAGCCAGCAATGGTGAGTGGGGTCCTTATCATATTGTTACCATTCCAATTTCCTTTCCCTCTTCCATTTTTAAGGATCCATGTACATACACTGGGCCCATGCAGATAATCCAGAATAATCCCCCTATTTTCAGATCAAATGATAACACTGATTCCCTCTTCTACTTTAATTTTTTTGCCATATAAACTAATACATTCACAGGTTTTGGAGATCTGAACATGAACATCTTTAGGGGCCTTTATTTGGCCTACCACAGGGACATTTTTGAGAAAGCTCTTCTTTTGCTACTTGAGGCCTATCTAGGGCCACACTGAGTTAACTAAACTCCTTTAAACACCACCTGTAAAGCATACTAAGGATGAGGCACTCTACCACCACATTAATGTGCAACCACCCCTAAGCTTTACTTATTTATTTCTAAAAGAAATCTGCACATGGGAGGTGACAGTTTTCCTACAGATTGGTGCTGTTGAAAAGATAAACCACTGAAAAGCTGAGTCTCAATTTTTCCATTGCTTATTTCTGGCCAATATGAAAGGGAATTAACCAAATACAAATATAAAATAATAAAAATACTTTATTCAGTGAAACTTGCAAATCAAAACATGCCTAAAATAGAAAGATGGTTCAGTTAAGGATCATCAACACACATATATTTCATTTTATGTTATTTTCACAAAAATACATATGTCTGTATAATCTTCAACCATAATGCCACTTCATTCGTATCACTTTCTTAATCAAAAGGCACCCATGGCTTTCCATTATATATGGGAAAGAACTAAACATTCTTAGGTCATCATTTAACAGTATAAGCCCTCCTCCCCCATCTCTCAGGAAATTTCTTTTTTTTTTTTCCCCTCAGGAAATTTCTAATTACTATGTGCCAGAGTAAAATAACCTTTCTGCCTAGAGTGCCCCCACCATAAACTGCTACCTAATTATCTGAATTCTTCCTATTCCTCAAGATCCACTTAAATATATTCTGTGATGCTTTTCTTGATAGGTCCACTAACCCAGTGCTCCCCTGCTCCTCTAAAATTTCAATAATGATAAATGCTAGTACTCCCCTTTGTTATTTGTCATTGACAAAAGTCTATGGACAAGGTCTTATGCACACACACTTTCAAAATATTTGAAATGATTGGCTGATTGATCTATTTAACTTTGGAATTTGGAACATCTCACAATATTATCTCTGCAAAATTTTCTAAACCAGTTCTGATGTTTGAGGTTTTTTCCACACATACTCTGAAAGTGTATTTCTAAAAAGTATTATGCAATTTCATAGACCCAAATGAACATTTAAAATGGGATAAATTACAATAAAATAGTGTAGTACTTTTCTGCCACCAGATCGCAGGGATACTATTATACTAATAAATAAAAATCGATATGATAAACTGTTTTCAATTATGCACTATTTGGAACTATATTAAGTATTCTAATAAGAGGAGAAAATGGCAATATAAAAATGCTTATGGAGAAATGCAACAAAATAAACATTTAATGAAAGGTTCAGAGGGGAGAAATGTATTCTCTTCCTTTCTTTTTCTGAGAAGCAAAGCTTCTCAGTACAAGAGACCAAGTCAAGTGCAGAATGAGGAGGAAGAAGCAGCACAGAATAAAGAAAGCCAACTGCTAAAGAGGTGAGGGATCCTGAACAAGTCATGCAACATCTCTGTGTCTCTGTTTACACATTTATAAAACAGAGAACTATATAGTTTCCAAGACTGATTCATCCTCAGAAGTTCTAAGATAATTTGATGCAAGTAATCATCATCTAGGTAAATGCCATAGTTCATGATTAAGTTCAAATGATCTTTGTCTTTTTAAAAAAATATCATACACATTAAGTGTACTCAGAGTTAAAAAATTATCTTTAAGCTCATTAAAATTGAATCATAATAAAATTTGACTCTTTATCTAACAGAACAAAATAAAGCAATCTTTCTTTTTTATTTTTATTTTTTTAAAGGTTTTATTTATTTAATCGAGAGAGAGAGAGAGAGACAGAGATAGAGGCAGAGACACAGGCAGAGGGAGAAGCAGGCTCCATGCAGGGAGCCTGACGTGGGATTCTATCCGGGGTCTCCAGGATCATGCCCTGGGCTGTAGGCGGCGCTAAACCGCTGAGCCACCTGGGCTGCCCGCAATCTTTCTTTTTTAAAGATTTTATTTATTTATGAGAGAGAGAGAGAGAGAGAAAGGCAGAGACACAGGCAGAGGGAGAAGCAGGCTCCATGCAGGGAGCCTGACGTAGGACTCAATCTGGGGTCTCCAGGATCACATCCTGGGCTGAAGGCAACACTAAACCGCTGAGCCACCTGGGCTGCCCTGTAGCAATCTTTCTTAAAAATGCAACACAAACTTAATTTTGAAGTAGATGTTCTAAATGCATTTTGTTATATTAAATAAACATTATTGAAATGTTCCATTTTAATTTCCATGCCACTATTGTATAATGCTGAATAGGCCCCTGCTTTCATAAAACAACACATTTCCATGTAATTCTCCCCACGTGATCTTTCTATTTGTAAGACAGTTTCTGAATTGAAACACTTGCTTATGAGCATGAGCATTTTTGCTGCCTCTATTTATTCAGATAGGTTTGTTGACCACATATTATTTGAAAGATTTGTCAGCCACATATTACACACATACTAAAGAATCTTTTTTTTTTTTTTTTTTTTTTTTTTTTGTGCCACAAGGTGGCATCTTCTTATTTTGGTATAAATGTCTGAATATTAGCATAATTTGAATAATTCTATACACCTGAACTTTTTTTTAAAATTTTGAAACAACAACTTAACAGCTGTGCAAATATATGGCAATTCTGTTAGCTAATACAGGTAGTACTTGTGTATATTTATGTTCCTAGAATATTCAGAATATTGAATCTTTAACAGAATAATGAGCTGTTCACACCAAAAAGTCAATAAACATTGTCCTCTAAATGTTAAGTTCATAAAAATTAGTAATACAAATTATACACTGTAAAATATATGTATTTAAATGGAAGCTTCTTTAGAAACAGACACAAATGCAGAACAGACCAAACACAGATCAGTTTACTAATTGTTTTTAATATCTAGATTAAATAAATAATGCACATTTATGCAGTACCTTACTCTTTAACTGCCACAATGCCAGGCACTTTAACCTACCTTCTCACAATGTTTCATGAAAAATTTCCCCAAATACATTAATTCTAAACTCAGAAACAGTAGTCTAATGCTTTTCAAACTTTGGTGGCTATATAAATCTAGGGAGCTTGATAAAATGTAAAATTTCAAGCTCGATTTCATAGAAACTTCAAGTCTAAAACTGGGCAATACACTACAGAAAACCTATAAGTTAATAAGGAATCTACCACTTTAGGGATGCCTAGGTGACCCAGTAGTTGCGTGTCTGCCTTTGCTCAGGGCAAAATCCCGGGGTCCTGAGATTGAGTCCCACATCAGGCTTCCTGCAGAGAACCTGCTTTGCCCTGTACCTATGTCTCTGCCTCTCTATGTCTCTCATGAATAAATAAATAAAATCTTTAAAAAAGGAATCTACCACATTAAACAGTAAAATAATCCTAGACAAATAATCTCAAAGAGAGACTACTTATCTAAAATAAACTAGTGAATATATAAAACATACTGTAAAACTCCAAACTTGCTTCTGAAATTCATGATTCTTAATATGGCTTGAAATTTCATATCAGTACTTCTATCATATCACTTGAAATTTCATATCATTACTTCCTGTCCCACATCTAGTAATGAAATATTGAAGATGGGAGTAATGAGCATTTTTAAAACAGGAAAACAGGAGAATATCCAGAGTAAGATTTATATCAGCCACTAAGGGTCTTGTACCCAGGTTACCCAATAACTTACAATTTTGTAAAGAATAAATGGAAGACATTTCCTGTGAGTACACAAAAAAATACAGTGACAATTACATTAAGGCCACAAAAAAGCACTTGGGAGTAGTGTCATAAACTTTCTGCATCAAATTATTCACTGATACAAGATCTGGTCATTGGCAGCTTCTTGTCCATGGACATATTCTTCCCTAGCACATAAATACCCCTGCAGTTAAAACTGTAGTGTGATCACTGACTAAAGATGCAAGCATTGTCTATGAAGAAAAATGTCCAAATCTATGAAAACATTGCTAATAAGATCATAGAGCTGCATTGGAAATGGTTCTCAGAACCATAATTGCCATCCCACAGGCATGCTCCCTTGAATGCCCCTGTACATACACATTCACACACACAAAAGCCTCAGGCAACTGCTGTTATATTTACTCTGCTGTTTGATGGAAAACCAAATAATGTTGAGGATCCACTGTGATGTATACTGGGTCTACCAGATGTGAAATGTGTAATTTCTTCCTTTCCAGCCTTTTCAGTCTTTTGCAGGCCATTTCCCATTCGTTTAAAAGAATAGAAAAGTTGCATTTTAAATAAAATTGTGAAATGAAAAATAATCCCTGCCTCACACCATACATCAAATTTAATTTGAAAGAAGAAAGAAAAGAAAGAAAAAGAAAGAAAGAAAGAAAGAAAGAAAGAAAGAAAGAAAGAAAGAAAGAAACTAACTGTAATGGTACAAAAGACATAAAATCCCAGAGTAGGAAAACTATAATATATGAAACCAAAGGCATGACATAAGAGAAAATATTGATGGATTTGGTTACAAAAAATAAAAACAAAAACTTCAGTATATAATCAAAAGGCAAATAATAAATTAGAGGAAATATCTGCAAGATATATGATAACCAAAGTGATTACACATGTTGTAAACAGTTTTTGTAGTAAGAAAATGACAATATCTTAGTGGAAATTGAATGGACAATTCAAAAAGAGCTACAAACACCACTAAAAAACTTAAGGAATTCATTCAACATCACTAAAATTCAAGGAAATTCAGATTATAAGAATGAAAGATTTTTAAAAATCTTCCAGATAGGAATATTTTTTTATTCTAACACCTAATACTGAAAAGAGGAAGGAAAACAGGTCTCTGAAATATTGCCACTGGGAATGTAAACTGGCACAATATTTCTGGAAGGCAATTTAGCAATGCATGTAAAAAGTTTTAAATGTGCATATTTTTAACTAGCAAATGCATGTGTAGTAATGTATTCAAAGGATAAGTGTGAAAAGATATATCCTTCTAAAATTGAAAACCTAAGAGTCCAACAATTCCTTCAATGAATTATATTACAGCTACTAAATATGAGTGCAGAAGAAATCATTTTAATAAACTGAGAATGTGTTTATACTCTTAAGAGAATAATGAGTTATGAGATAAACACTGTATCTCAACTTTGGAAGAAGAAAAAAAGAAATATAAGAGGAAGACTCTAGGGATAAACACTGAAATGTTAGCAGAGATCATTTGCAGGTGCTTGATTACACATGCTTTTTAAATATCCGTTTTCAGTTTATTTTTATTTTCTAAAATTTCCTCAATGAGTGTGATAGTTAATTTTATATGTCAACATAGCTAGGCTATGGTGCCCAGTTGTTCAGTCAAGTACCAGTCTGGATGTTGCTGCAAAGGCATCTTTTAGATCTGCTAACATTTAAATCAGTAGACTTTAAGTAAAGCAGATTACCCTTCATTGGACCTCATCCAATCAGATGAAGACATTAAAAAGCAAAGACTGCAGCTCCCCACAGAAGAAAGAATCTTGTCTCAGACTGCAACATAAACTCCTTGCCTTAGTTTCCAGTCTGCCAGCCCAGCCTACAAGTTTCAGAATTGCACCCCTCACACAATCATGTGAGTCAATTCCTCAAAATAAATCTGTGTATGTAAAGTGTACACTGTATACATACACACACACACACATATTCTGTTTTTCTGGAGAACACTGACTAATGCTATAAGCATGCATTAGTTCTCTGGCATAAGGGAAAAAAAATGAGCGAGCAGATCTTTAAAAATTAAAGAATGAATTAAAAATGAGACAAAAAAATACTAAATTCTCTTTGAAACAAAGCAATATACCCAAGAAAAAAAAAAGATCCTGTTTCTCTACTTATTATTTAAGGTTTACTGTCTATTATGCATAGGTGGGACAAAGATGTGAAGAAAAATGTTATATTTGCCTGGTCTAATCACATCTCTACCATCTCTATTATGTGGGATGACGAAATTTGTCACTTGTCTGCTATTTACAGGTAAAATTTTAATAATTTATACTGTATAACCATTTGCTGATAAGATAAACTGCAATCCTGAAGATATTTCACTTGAAAAATAAACATTTTCCATTTTGTTGCTTTTTCATATTAATATCTGCTAGTCTATCATGCTAATTAATAAATGTAGCAGGCATTGTAAGTCTCATGGTTTTTTTCTAATTTTGTTTAATTTATCAAATGGAAAATAATCTAGCAAAGAGTCATTAATTTAATTTCTTCTGAGAGGGAATCATTACTAGATATGTTAAATTTTCAACAATGTAGCCTCAAAACAGCTGTAGCCATGGAAAATTTTTATAGTTTTAATTGAACATCTGTGCATTTTAATTGATTAATTTGAAGAAAATACAAGAAAAAAGAAAGAACAGTAGGTAATATGAATTTAACAAACCACTTTCTTGTTTTCTCTGCTTCTCAGTTAATAATTTTTCAGTATAAACAAAACAGATTACCAAACTACATTAAATAATTCCCATGGATATCAATACATTCATACTGACGTAACAGAGTAGACAAGTATTTTACGACAGGATTATTATTTTCAATCAAAAATATGTACAGGGATACATACATGAACATATACAGTGCTTTTAGGGCCTCTGTGTCTATGGAAAATGTTGAGGCAAGTCACTCAGGACATCATCCAAGTAACAGAAAGATTCTCTAACACTACCCCACCACTGCTGCCACTAACAGGCACATAAGGATGAATAGAACCAAAGATACTTCATTAATTTCTTCCAACGCCCAAAGATCATCCTTCTTAGCATTTCTTTTCTCTTTTAAATGTATTGCTTTCTTACTAACTCACATTTTCTTATACCTAACCTACTTCAGTCTCAAAAATGTAATTATCACAATAGCCCCAGATTTATCATCTTTTGCCAATATTTGGAGAGAATGTGGCTCTGGAACATTTATTGTGGTTATCATTGCTATTAACTGGTAAATATATTGTATTCTTAATATTTAAAGATATTTTCATCAACACCATTCAGAAATTTATCAAAGAGTGGATGCATAGATAGAGAAAAGGAAAGCATTGCCACAGAAGAAAACAAAAGTGATTATCTTTTAGTTTAAACGGAAGAGTACCAATAACTTTGCATAACCCTGCATAAAAAATAACCATAGTAGTAAGATTTAATAATGTATGTACCTTAATTCAGAAATGAGTTCAATCAAAACTCTGTATTTAGTCTTTGTTTTTTCTGTGTTAGAAGAATTTGTAGAGAGAAATATGCCCATTTTAGAAACTGTTCCATTTCCTAACCACTTCTGAAACCACATAAGCAGCCATGCTGGGCAGCCCACTGTTTGAGTTATAGTAGTTGCTCATTTAATGTTTGAACATACTTTGAGCACTTCCCATTTAGGAAGTGAATACACTAATTACAGATCAGTCTAATGAATTCAATCATGAAGGTAATAAAGGATAGATACCTGGCAATGCATTTTTGATTCTCTATTTACATACATATATATTACATTACTGATTCTCTATTTACATGAATATAATACGAGAGTATTTCAGAACAGTTTTTCACTACCTAAGCTGCAAGCAAGTTATTTCCTTTTATCAAGCTGGCATCCCTGCTATGATTATACCTACGCAAAAATCTCCTCATCCTGGACAATAATTCATATTCCCAGCATTTTTAAAATTTAAATGTATAGTTGACCATTGGGTCATGCTGACCCATTGAACAGCATGGGTTTGCACTACGGATTTTTTGCAGTATAGTACTATAAATATATTTTCTCTTTCTTATGATTTTCTTAACACGTTCTTTTCTCTAGCTTACTTTATTATAAGATTACAGTGTATAATATATATAACACAAAAATGTGTTAATTGACTGCTTATATTATCAGTATGGCTTCTTGTCAACAGGAAGCTATTAGTTAAGTTTTGGGGAAATCAAAAGTTATACTTAGATTTTCAGCTTTGCAGGTAGGCCCCCCTAACCTCCATGTTATTCAAGGGTCAATTGGTATTACCAATTCTTAACTTAAATATGAAAGATATTTAAATTAGCAGATCATTTATTTCAAATTGGTAGTGTTGTAGAGTATATGTAGGTAGAAATTTAATATACTTTTAAGATAATTATTATCTGTGATGAGAGAAAAAAACTATTCATTAGAATTTCTTTCTGAGTGAGCACAACCTTTGTTGAAAGTAACTCTCTGATACAATTAGAACAAAACTAAACACAGTGATGACATTGAATATGAATGGAAGTTTTCTTAGTGAAATGCTTCTACCTCAAGTAAATGGGGTGGATAACAGAGTATAGAAAAGAAATTATCAAAATACCCTATGGGCTGCATGATGTCATACCTTCCCCTCTGTCACTCCTTTCCTCACCCACAACACACATACACATGCATGCATAAAATTAAGAAATGCTTAAGACTGATGGATGAGTTACGTGTGTGTGTGTGTGTGTGTGTGTGTGAGAGAGAGAGAGAGAGAGAGAGAGAGAGAGAAATCAATGAAGCACTGGGTTTGGGTCCCAATTTTCCTGTGTAGCATAAGACAATGACTTCGTTTCGGGAGCATGAAAACTCAGAGAAAATGAGGTAAAGGAACTCACCAGAGGTTGAAGAAGGATATTTATTATTCCAGGAGGTACAGCTGGTCTTACAGAGTCAGGAGACCTTACATCACTGGGTTACACAGCTATAAAACAAAAGCTGAATTCCAGACTTAAAGAGTGCTTGGCAGGAATACTGCCAAGGGGATTTAACTTCCAAAAAGAATTTGCCTTTAAGGTCTTTCCAAAGTGGGAAACCTGTATTTCTATGATTATATCTATAGTTGAGAGAAATGACTAGCAAATTAGCCTTCTAATTATACTTCAGGACTACAAACTAATCCAGATGCTTAGATCAAGGCTGATTTACATAAAGGTACTCCATTATTTTACCTTCTGGTTCTAGAACAAAATCTTATAAAATGCAAACACTTTCTATCTCTGTTCATAGGGGCAACTATTAGAATTTCAGCTATGATACATGGCACAATCACAAAATATATGGAAGTAGAGAGGTCCAAGTTTCCAAGAAAATGTTGGCAATAAGGACATCTAGCTCACATTTTTAGTTCCAGAAAGCCACGATGCAGTGGATCCAAATATTTATATAAGCATGGACTACTTTCAGGGCTCCTGAGTAGCTCAGTTGGTTAAGTGTCCAACTTTTGATTTCGGCTTAGGGCATGATCTCAGGGTCCTGAGTTAAGCCCCTGAGATTAAGATTCTCTCTCCCTCTGCCCCTACCCACACTTTGCTGCTCACTCATATGTGTGATCTCTCTCTCTAAAAAAAAAAAAAAAAAAAAAAAAAAGTTACTTTTATTTTGCTTTTTCCCATGGTTTTATGTTTATTTTTTATAAAATGTGGATTCTCTAGCAAAAAATTTTATGCTAGGACAATGGAACAAAATGTAGTATAAATAAGAGGTTAATAATACAATAAGGCAACATTTACAATTATTAAACAAAAGTATTGAGAAAAAAATGAAGTATATTGAAAAAGACTGTTAAATTCTCAATACTATGAAATTGGAAATATCTGAAATACTTTGATCAGTATTTGGTATAATGAAAATGTTTCATTAGTCTCAGATGTTAATAAGAGCTAGGGTTTCTGATCAACATTATATGATCATTGTTATCACACTGAGAAAATATGATTTTAGTGAAAAGTAAAGAGATATGATGCACTAGTCAGTATGCAAAGCATTTTTGTATATTCATACAAAGTAAGTTATATGAAATTTGAAATACTAATAAAATAGCTTATGAACTTCCATTATTATAATCTTCATGTATCAGAAACCTCAAGATTTTAATAATAGCTACAGTCCTTACTACTCTTTACATTTATTTTTAAAAATTGAAAATTAAATTCAAATTATTTTTTAAAGATTTATTTATTTATTTATTTATTTATTTATTTATGAGAGAGAGAGAGAGAGAGAGAGGCAGAGACACAGGAGGAGGGAGAAGCAGGCTCCATGCCAGGAGCCCGATGTGAGACTCGATCCCTGGACTCCAGGATCGTGCCCTAGGCCAAAGGCAGGTGCTAAACTGCTGAGCCACCCAGGGATCCCCAAATTCAATTATTTTTAAAAAGGCTTAGTGAGACTGCTAATTTTATCAACATGGTAGACAAGATAACCAGAAAGTTCTTCTTGCTAGAAATAGCTAAATAAAACATAATAAACATATTTTAATGTAGAATTGAGCAAGCAAGAAGGTTAACTAAATCCGAAAGCCAGAACTGAAGGAAAATCTGAAAAACAGAGAAGAAAGCTCCTATAATACCCTGGGAATGATTGAACAAAGATGCGCATGGACTCCTTGGAAATCCAGGGGCTTGGTTTTTAACATGTGCTAAACCAGAGATAGAAGAAAGAGCCCAAAGCTTCAGGAGAAAGGGGTGTGGCTATAATATTATCAGGCAAGTTAGACTTAAAGTCAGTAAGAATTACAAGAAATAAAAAGGGACAATACATAATGAAAGAAAGGTCAACTTAACAGGAACTCATGGCATGACAAACTGTGTATGCACCTAATAACAGAGTTTCAAAATACCTAAAACAAACACTGATGGAAATAAAGAGAGAAATATGCATGGCCTTAGTTATAGATTTTGACACTCTCTCAATAACTGATAGAACAAGCTAGACATAATTCAATAAGGATATACAATACTTCCACTGCTGATCTAAATGACATTTATGGAATAGTATAGTCAACAGCTGCAGAATTCACTAATCGTTTCATCTATACAGTGGACTATAAATCGATCTAAATAAATTTCAAAGTATTGAAACCTTACAGAACATTTTTGATAACAATGGAATTAAAATCTGGAATCAATAAAAATAAGTTACCTAAAAAGTTCCCCAAGTGCTTTAAAATTAAATAATACATTAGTCTGACCTATAGATCAAAGAAGAAATCATAAAGAGAAATTAGAAAATACTCAAATTGACAATGACAACCCAACATATCAACTATTGTGGGATACAACCTAGGCAGTGGCTAAAAAGGAATTGATAGTATTATATTTATATTAGTAAAGGGACAAAAAAGGAATAAAAATCAGTGATCTAACTTTCTATCTTAGGAAGTCAGAAAAGGAAGAGAATTATATTAAACCCATGTAGACAGGAAAAAAAAAAAACAGCAATCAATGAGATAGAAAACAAGCAATAGAAAAAAGTGATAAAACAAAATTTGATTTTAAAAGGTTAATAAAATCAATAAACTTGTATCAAAACTGACCAAGAAAAAGAAAACACAAAATAACAATATCAGAAATGAAAAAAGGACTATCAAGACAGAGCCTACAGCTAATAGGTTATTAAAAAAATATTACATACAAATATATATATCAAGAAATTTATGAATTTATAATAAATGTAAAAGAATTTCTTATAAAATGCAAATGAATACATTTCTTACAAAATGCAATGTTCCAAAAGTGACATAGAAGAAATAGAAAATGTCCATAGCCCAATATCAACTAAATAAATTTAAATTGTTAGTGAAACCTTTCCCCCACAAAGAAAATACCAGACCCATCAAGTTTCACTGGTGAATTCTAGTAAATATTTTTTTAAAGTAATTGCAACTATCTTACACAAACTTTTCCCAAAAATAGGGAAGGGGAGGGGAGGTTATTTTCTTACTCATTGTATGTGCTAACATAACCTTAATATCAAAACCTGGTAAAGATATTCTCAGGAAAACAAAAACAAAAAACTACAAACTGATACTTCTCATGACTGAACACACAAGAACCCTTCACAAAATATTAGCAAATTGAGTACAACAATATATTAAAAAGATAATTCATCATAATCATGTGGTTATGAAAATACATCATAGCTAATACACTTAGGGCTGGTTTCACATTTGAACATAAATCAATGAAATTCATTATATTAACCAAATAAAAAAGAAGAGCCTATAATCTTCTCAATAGATGTGGGAGGAAAAAAAATGACAAAACATAACATTCATTCATTATAAACACTCTCCGAAAACTAGAAAGGGAAGGAAACCACCTCAGTGTAATAGAGGGTATCAGCTAAAAGCCCACAACCAACATCAGATTTAGTGGTTATGTAGTGAATATTTTCTGATTGGAAAATAATCTGACCTGTGGATCAAAGAAGAAATCATAAAGAGAAATTAGAAAATACTCAAAGGTTTCTGCTCTCACCACTTCATTTTACTGGGGGTCCTATATGGTGTATAAGACAAGAGAAAGAAATAAAAGACTAAATTGGAAAGGAACAGGTAAAATGGTCTTTTTTTTTTTTTTTATGATAGTCACAGAGAGAGAGAGAGAGAGAGGCAGAGACACAGGCAGAGGGAGAAAGCAAGCTCCATGCACCAGGAGCCCGACGTGGGATTCAATCCCGGGTCTCCAGGATCGCGCCCTGGGCCAAAGGCAGGCGCCAAACCGCTGCGCCACCCAGGGATCCCGGTAAAATGGTCTTTATTCAGACAATATAATCATATACACAGAAAATTCTAAAAATGATCTTTATTCAGACAATATAATCATATACACAGAAAATTCTACAAAAATAGCTGCTAAGTCTAATAAGATCTTAGCATACAATTTTAAAAATCAATTGTAGTTCTATATATATGCAACAAACACTTTTAAAAAAATCAGTTTCAAAAAAGTAATCCAGTTAACAATAACAATACAAGTAGGGCTGCCCCAGTGGATTAGCGGTTTAGTGCCGCCTTCAGCCCAGGGTGCGATCCTGGAGACCCAGGATCGAGTCCCATATCAGGCTCCCTGCATGGAGCCTGCTTCTCCCTCTGCCTGTCTCTTTCTCTCTCTCTCTCTCTCTCCCTCTCTTTTGGTGTCTCTAATAAATAAATAAAAAATCTTAAAAAAAAAAAAAAGAAACAATACAAGTGATCTCCCTGGGATTACTTCCCAAATAAACGATCTCCCACTACCTTTGTTTCAGGCTCACATGACAGCTAATATCAAACAAAATATACATGATAATATACAGACAAATCTTGAAGTGTGAGTATATATAAAAAAATCAGGAATTGTAGGTTGGGGCAGCCCCGGTGGCACAGCTGTTTAGCACAGCCTGCAGCCCAGGGTGTGATCCTGGAGACCCGGGATCAAGTCCCACATCGGGCTCCCTGCATGGAGCCTGCTTCTCTCTGCCTCTCTCTCTCTCTCTCTCTCTCTCTCTGTGTCTCTATGAATAAATAAATAAAATCTTTAAAAAAAAAAAAAGGAATTGCAGATTGTTTTTACTTTTTCATTTTGCTTAACCATATTTTCTAATTTTCCCCAATAATTTTCACATGTGTGTAATAAGAGAAAATAGTTACCACTCTATAAAGTTCTATTAAAAAAAATAGCCAAATGAATTCCCATTTGTGATGAGTGAGCTAATTTGCCAAAAATTATTGACTAAACCATCAAGAGTTAATATATCAACTTTAGAAACTTAAATGATAACATAATTGTTAATAATAAGCCATTGGGTTAAACATTATAAATATTTTAAATACTCCTACAAGGTCAAAAAAATTATCATAAGATCTTTTCATAAATTAATATTAATATAGATAATATTCAGAAATATTCATCAACAAAACATGAAAATATCATTATCTTTTCACATGTTATTCAATATGTATTTATTGAATATCAACTGTATGGAGGTATTACTCTGAGTAGGAAAACAGACAAAAATCTATTGAGAGCCAGACCTGTCCTAAATAGTTCACATGTATTAGATCCTTCATTCCCCACAATAATGAGCAGACGTTAACATGGTCTCCATTTCAAATGGGAAAACTGAGCCACACAGAATGAAGTGACTGGTATGAAATGACAGCATCTACACTGGTGAGTCTGATCCCAGAGTCTGTCTTAACCAATATGCTGAACACAATGCTCAAGGGTAAGCAAGGTAAAAAGGTTCATGTTCTCATGAAGTTCCCATGTTAGTAGTGGAATACGGAAAAGAGGCAAAAGAGATAGCCTGAGGATGGGGAATAAACTAGACTTCAGATGATCATTTACATCTAAGGTAAGTAAGATGTCGAATACACAATTAGATAAGTGAAATGAAGTGCATGAGAGGGGCCACACTGGAAATGGGAATCTGGGGCAGCCACTGGCAAATAGATGGACACTAAAGCCTCTGATTGAGATGAAGCCACAAGGGGAAGGTGTAAGTGGAGAGGCCAGGAGCCCAACGGCAAGCCCCAGGCACTGTAACATACAGGGACTGATGGGCTAGAGCAAGTCTGGGAGGGAACAGCCCCCAGGCCACAGAAAACTGAGTTTCCTCACAATAAACAAAAGATTAGTAATAATCCTAGAGATCCAGGAGAGAGGGCTCATCTGAATCAAACCCTTTCTCAAGTGTTGAGTGAAGGGGAGCAGGATCTTACTATAGACCAACCACAAGTTCTTGCAAATCCCATATAAATTTAAATCACTCAGGAATAGCCTGAAACCCCTCAAAGAACACTAAAATGAAGGTTTTTTACACAGTTAAACATCTTTTTATGAATGAAGAATGCTTCCCTTAAATAAATGAGTAAACCAAGAGTCTCATATATCAGCTTCCTGAAAACAGGATCTAACTTGTAGTATACCAAATTGTGTGTGAGATGACCTTACAGTTTGGACTCATTTGCAGATGCCATCAGAAATAAATTCTAACATTTAGGTCATACTGTATTATCTTTACCTTCTAGAATTCACATAAATATTGCCACCATCAAAATTGCTAACACGGATTAAATGTTTACTTTATATTAATTAATTAAACATTTACTTTATATTAATTAAACCTCACCAGAATCTTATGAATTAAATGCTTTTATTGTATCCCCCCCCCTTTTTTTTAAGATGAGGAACTGACCCCCGCAGAGGTTTAAGTAACTTTTCCAATGTCAGCTAGAATTCCATCTTGGTTATAACTAGAGGCTTTGGTTCTTATTCTAGTAACACAGTAAATGCTTCAGGGTTCTGCCCTTAAAACTTCATGCTAAAATTTATTCCCTCTCTTCTCTCTGCTATCCATTTACCTAATAAACCCATCCTGCCAATAAAAGACAAGGAAAACAAGATAAAGTAACAGGAAAAGAATGAAGGAGAAACAGAAGAAGAGATAATCATAGCTGAAAACTTAGCTTAAAATTAAGTATGAATTTTAAGAAACTAAACAAATGAGCATAGAGAAAAGGAGAGGGAGAGAGGGAGAGCGAGGCAAACCAAGAAACTGATTCTTAACGAGAACAAACTGACAGTGACCAGAGGGGAGGTGGACAGAGAGATAGGTTGAATAGGTGATGGGGATTAAGGAGTGTACTTGTCATGATGAGCACAGGGTGAAATATGAAATTACTGAATCACTAAACTGTATATCTGAAACTAATATTACACTGTATGTCAACCAACTGGAATTTAAATAAAAACTTAAAGAAAAAGTGTGAATGACTTTTGACTTTCCTAGCAGCACGGGCAAAAAGGACTTCACAATGGGTTACAATGGGTTACAAAATCTCCATTATCTAAAAAAGGAACACACCAGTCAGGCAAGAGACATTTCTTGTCTCAATTCTTATATCCAACAGTATTTCTTAAATGTGTTTATTTTAGGAAAACTGAACCATATAATGATAAGAGACCTCAAGCAATTCTTCCAATGGTAAAGAAATATTCATCTGGTGGCACTTAGGATTTTCCATTTAAAATGTGATCAACAGCTCAGTGTTCTCTTGTATGAGGCTGTTATACAGTTCATGACCATCTCAGCTTTTTTAAACAACTATAATAGTTGTCTAATGCCTTAAGAACCATGATATGAACTTTTACAACTGTCACATAAGCTCAATAGAAATAAGGCCTATAGTATGTATACTCTGTACAAATGGCCTATATCACATCTCTCTTAGAGGCAGAACATCTACATGAAACAAAATCTTGGCAAAAACTTCAACACATTGCTTGCCCCACAGCTCCAATTTATGTCCCTTCACAAGCAAATTGCCATGGGCTTTAACTAATGAAAAACTGGTTTGTTTTTAGAAAACATCCTCATTATCAGCTAATATAACAGAAATGACCAGGAAGAGCATGATTTAATATGGATTAAATGTGAATACAACTCAGAAGCTTTCTTCTTGTTGAATTAGATAATCAAAACTATTAAACAGTATTTCAAAATGCTTTTCATAATCCTAGGACCATTAATGTCATGTTCAAATCACTGTGGATTTTTGTTGTTGTTGTTGCTTTTACTATTCATAGGGATACAATGAATCATTGGCACATTTCCAGTGCAAGATGCATTTGAATAATACATGACATGCCCTTTAGCTAGCATCATGATGCCAGATTTAAAACAAGGTAAGAAGTTTCCTCCATGTACACTTGCAGTGTTCAGCTGTTCATAATCTATAGCGTTAACAATTTATCATCAAACCCAGCGACTTGCTGCCAACTTATCAAAGTGGCCACTGGATGCATATGATCAAGTCTGAGCATCTGGCTCTCCTCTGTTCCTGACATTAGCACAGACAACAGAATCAGTGGACTATTGAATGCAATTACAGTAAGCGAGACAGACAATAAAGATTGATAGCGCCTTCTCTTTTTATCACACACAAAACTAGTGGGGGTTAAAGCTTTGCCTTGAGCTGCCTTCATTTAACAATGATTGAAAATATGCAATTGTGTTGGTAAAACACTGTAGCCTGTACCACTTCATTTACTGGACACATTATCAAATTAAATGAAAAGTGAACTGCCAAAAGCAACAGTTATTATATATTAATGATGAATATTTACTTAGCATTGTTCACAAATCATACAGAGAACAGAATCCTTCTTGTTATCTTCTTTGCAGGTTACAGCTGAGTAGGTTTAACATTTCTATGTTTACGTTAAGTCTTCTGTCTACAAACCTCTAAATACAGACTTGCACGATTGGTTTTGTGACTATCCATGTGATTACAATGTGTAATTAATAAAATGCTCTAGTTGTAGATGAATCCTAATTATCGAAGAGCTCCCCCCCCCCCCCCTTTGTAACCGTTCCCATTCTTGCAGCTTTTTTTGTAGCAAAAGACACTTAGTCAGGGATACATACTGTGACCAAAAGGTTAGGAACTCCAGCATCACTGAGATTCTAAAATATGGAATGTGAAGAAGACTCTCAAGATACTGACAAACCACAGATATATATTTTATATTTTTCTCTGAAGATTTTTGTTTTAGTAGCCATTGGGGACATAACAGTTCACCCATAACACGACCTCTAAAATAAGAAACATGCAAGGGGCAGAAGGCAAAATGGGTCAGAACAGAACTGAGGAGACATGGAAGGATGGATCCTATCTCACAGTTCATATGGGAGGAAATCACATTCTAAGCAAATACCAGTAAATCTGGCGAATACAAAAATAAGTGTCTCATTGTTAAGTGGACAAACATTTGGTGTGCATACCAGTGTGTCAGAAAGACTTGATGGCAGGCAGACATGATTGTTCAAAGTTATGTAGATTAATTCAAGGTTCTTTTAAAAACACACACATCTGGCCTTTCCTTTCCATCAATAGATATAGGAAAAGAAGGAGCTCATATATGAAATGCAATCATGTCTCTTTCTAAGAGTGAGATAGCCTGAAAAACTCTGCAACATATTCCAGACAAAAAGAAAAGAAGAGGTTGAAAACCAGTCATGGGCTTTGTAAAACCATCCCACTACTTATTCTGTAAACAATTAAATACATACTCAGAAGTGTTGACTTTGGAATTAGAGCACTGACCATATGCAGTTAATATAAATAGCAGCATGAAATATAGGATATTCAGCAAGTGTGGAAAACTCACCAAAGTAATATCACTACAGTGGACTGAGAATCTGGAAGCCAAAGGAGTGCTGAATCAGTATTCATGAATGTAAAGGAAACAATTAAGTTCTCTAGAATTTACCTGCAACCAAATTTAAGTGAAATCACTCTTTCTAGGCATATTCAACCTCTAAGGTTCTCATAGCCTTTTAAATCCTTTGGAGATGTGAAGCCTTTGGCAGTTACTCTCAAACCTAACTAACTGTCACACTTATCTTAGGAGATTTGTAAAATGCTGACCCCCTGGATCCCAATCTTTGGGATTTTCTCTTCAATACATTTGGGTGGAGCAATAGTACTCACTACAGAATATCTGGCAAATAATATATGGAAAGTGGAAAGAAAACCTATCTCCTATAAAGCCACAGTCTATGATCTATCTTTTTATCCATGCATACATTTTCATCTATCAATATAAAAGTCAATAATACTTTTAGTCACTTAGAGGGGGGTCACTTTATAGAAATTTAAATGAACAAGAAAATTATGTTGATGTCGACACCTGGGTGGCTCAGCAGTTGAGCATCTGCCTTTGGCTCAGGGCATGGTCCCAGGGTCCTGGGATCAAGTGCCACATCGGGCTCCCTGCATGGAGCCTGTTTCTCCCTCTGCCTATGTCTCTGCCTCTCTCTTTCTGTGTGTCTCTCATAAATAAATAAATAAATAAATAAATAAATAAATAAATAAATAAATAAATAAATAAATAAAATCTTTTAAAAAAATTATGTTGATGGCTAAAAAAATCAACAAACTCCATATAATACAAATAAGAACATGACATGCTCTTGCTATGCCCTCAATAGCTATTTCTCACGGTTACTAATTACTATTAAATATAGATGTGTCTTTATAGTTTCTTTATATATTCACTTTTATTTTTTTTAAGATTTTATTTATTTATTCATAGACACAGAGAGAGAGGCAGAGACACAGGCAGAGGGAGAAAAGCAGGCTCCATGCAGTGAGCCCGATGTGGACTCGATCCCAGGTCTCCAGGATTACACCCCAGGCCGCAGGCGGCACCAAACCGCTGTGCCACCAGGGCTGCCCTATATATTCACTTTTAATTTATTTGTGTATGCATTTTTCATAATCAAAATTGGACTACACATACTGTTTTGTAAATTGACTTTTTCACTTCATATTATTCTTATTTATATCTACATCTAATCTAAAGTTATCTATTTTGGGGGGCACCTTGGTAGCGCAGTCAGTTAAGCATCAGGACTCTTGATTTTGGCTCAGGTCATGATCCCAGGGTTGTGGGATGGAGCCCTACTCTGGCATCCATGTTCAGCAGAGAGTCTGCTAGAGATTCTCTTGCTACCTCTGCCCCTCCTGCTTGTGTTCTCTCTCTGTCTCTAAAATAAATAAATTAATTTAAAAAATAAGATTATATATTTTTCTTATTTTTAATGGCTATACAGTAGTCCACAGTATAAATAATCATAAATATTTTAACCTTTACCTTGCTTTCACTGTTGTCCTAATGTATTAATTGTTTTTTTTTTTTGTATTAATTGGTTTTAAACATGCAAAAAAAATATGCTTCTATGGACATCCTTATACTCTATCTTCATTTGTATGTGGTTTTTTGTAATACATAAATGGATACAGAAATGTAATACAGAAATATCTTTTGCATAAAAGATATGTGAATTGAAAATTTTAATAGATACTGAAAACCTGCCCTTCCAAAAAGCTATACAATTTCCTACTCTTACTTACAAAAAGTACAAAAAGGCCCATTTTTCCACAACTCATTGATGCTAAATAGTTTTCATAATTAAAAATTTTACCGATTTAACATATTAAAAGAATATCTCATTTTTAATTTTTTTAATTTTTTTTATTTTTTTATCATTTTTAATTTTTATTTTAAGCTTAATTTCATATGTTTATTAGTCATTCTCATTTTTTCCATGAACTACCTGTTTATATTCTATACCTATTTTTGTATTATGTGATTGATCTTTTTCTTACTATTTTATAAAACTTCTCTACTTGATTTTTAACTTTGTATATAATTTAAATACACAGAGATTTTGTCTGTTTCTTAGGATGGTCTTTCCCAACTGAAAATTATAAAAATCATCTCTTGTGTTGTATTTTCATACTTTCACAGTTATGTACAATATTACAATATGTTTGGTTTTTTTCAAAAACTCCAGGTGATTTTTCTCATCATCCAAATACAGCAATCACTGCCATTGACTGCAATGAAGCCCAAATAAATAGCTCAAATAGATGGGTTTGAATCCTGGCAATCTTTTTTTACTTCATTATTTATTTGTTACCTTGAGAAAATACACCTATCTCATAAGATTATGGAAAAGATTAAATAAGATAAAAAATATAAAGAGCCTAGCATGGTGTCTCCCATAGAGAAAATACTCAATAAACATCAGCTATTATTATCCTTAGAGTTATTAATTTACCATAGCTCCAACTCCTAGGATCACACCCTAAACTGAAGGCAGCGCTAAACCGCTGAGCCATCAGGGCTGCCCAACTCCTTGTTTTTGTATTGAATTCAAAGTGCCTTTCTATTTCCCAAGCTTCTCTCAAACTAAGGGCTATGTCTTGAAGTAGATTTTCATGGGACAATCTCCTTTATGAAGCCAAGAGCTCCTTAAGGAAATGTAACTTTAAAATAACAGGTAACAACAGATATTCCCTTAGTTACCAAGTATTTCTTTTTTTTTTTTTTTTAATTTTTTATTTATTTATGATAGTCACACAGAGAGAGAGAGAGAGAAAGGCAGAGACACAGGCAGAGGGAGAAGCAGGCTCCATGCACCGGGAGCCCGATGTGGGATTCGATCCCGGGTCTCCAGGATCGTGCCCTGGGCCAAAGGCAGGTGCCAAACTGCTGCGCCACCCAGGGATCCCCAGTTACCAAGTATTTCTAAAGTAGTTGGGGCCTGAGGGCCTTAAGAGTAAAGTACTGGCTGATGGAAGTTGATTACAGTAGAGCATATTGAGTACTGCTGGCAACACTTTACCTAATCCTAAGAATGTGTTTGGCACTTAACTATACATTTTAAAAAGACTTGTGGGTAACCTCTGTCTGGCACTCCCCAGTCCTGAATGTCCTGTGGCCTCTGCTGTGTCTGGGACTCTCAGACTCTCAGACTCAGGCTGAACCAGTGGACAAGGAGAGGGTGTGGTGGCTTGTCTCAATGAGAGACCAGAGGACACACATCCCATGTGTGCCCCTCATGCTTCACAGACTGAGCTTCCCCAGAGGAAAACAAGCCTGGCTCCTGGGGACACTCAGGCTATTAAAAGACCCCAGCCCCTCTTTTCTACTGTCCCTCTGACTCATTATTCCACTTTTTGACCAAGGATCTTTAGAGGACAGGGCGTAACATTAAACCCTACTTGTGAGTCCAACTCTCTATCAAAGTCCACTTAAACTAACAGAAAAAGAACTTGCTCCTAGCTCCACCTCTATCTAACAATATGTAATCAGAGGAAATTCAGGAAAGGCATTACATTTTGTCCAGCACCAGTGAAGAGTACAGCTTTCTGTAAGCATCTGTGGTTGTTGTTATTATTATGTAAATGATAATAATAATGTAAATAATATTTATTGAGCACTCTCTTAGTCTGCTAGGGCTGACATAACAATATATCACAGACTGGGTAGCTTAATCAACAGCAATTTATTTCTCATAGTTCTAGAGGCTGGGAAGTCCAAGATCAAGATGTGGGCAGAATCAGTATCTGGTGAGGCACTATCCAGCCTGCAGATAGCTGCCTTTTGACTGTGTTGCTTTTCCTTAGTGGTGCTCCTAAAGAGACAAAAATCCCTCTTTTCTCTTCTTCTAAGGGCACTAAGCCTAGCATGACAGTCTCACTCTCATGATCTAATCTAAACCTAATTACTTCCCAAAGGTCCTGCCTCCAAATTCTATCACATTGGGGTGAGGGCTTTAACTTATGAATTGAGAAGGACATAAACATTCAGACCATAATCATAATAAGCATTTACTGTGACTAGGCACCATGCCATATGCTTTATACATATCATCTCAATTAATCCTCCCAGCAACTTTTTGAAATGGTTCTACTTATTATCCATAATATATAGAGGCAGAATCAATCAAGGGAATAGTGTGGCTGAGCAACTTGCTCAAGGTCAGAGTTAGTATGTGTGGAATTGACTCAAAAACCTGCCTTCTTAGCCCCCATGATAAAACTGTCTGCCCTGCTGCCATGCTGTTCTAGTAGGAGAAAGAGATGACTTTCTCTTTTTTAAAAAAATTCAGGCAAGATTTGTTTGTTTTTTTTTAAATAAGCTTTTTTCTGTTCTTAAAAAAATTCAGGCAAGATTTGTTTGTTTGTTTGTTTGTTTTTAAATAAGCTTTTTTCTCTTCCCCCAACCCTCACTTCTTAAAACATAACCACCTACATTAATTGTAATAAATTACCTTCAGTCAGTTCTAAATAAACATACAGAAGAGAATGAAGGTTGGGGGGAATGAATCTCTAAGTAAGCTAGCTGAAATGAATGGAGAAAGTATCATTCTACCAAATATTTTGGAAGTTCCGTTGTTAGAGGCTGAATCGTGTGCTCCCAAGTTCGTATGTTAAAGCCCTAACCCTCTCAGAACATAATCATATTTGTAGAGAATGTCTTTAAAGAAATAACTGAGTTAAAACTGGGACTTTAGGGTTAGCCCTAATGCAATATGACTGGTGTCCTTATAGGAAGAGGAAATGTGGACACAGAGAGATACCAGACACAAGCACACAGAGAGGACAACCGTGTGAGGACACAGGGAGAAGATGGACGTTTTGCAAGCGAAGGAAGAGGCCTCAGAAAAAAAAAAAACAACCCTGCTGACCAACGTGAATCTCAGACTTCCAGATTCTAAAATTGTGAGAAATAAGTCTCTGTTACTTAAGCCATCCAGTATGGCATTTTGTTATGGCAGTCCTAGAAAAATAATATACTGGTATTTTTGTCAAAGAAACAGGGGGGAGCCAGAATGCAGGAGTCACCAGGAATTCTGCCCTAACTCGTGGTTTCTATACGGGCTACTAGTAATTTGCAAGGATTTTTTTAAGGGATTAAAGTGGGAGTCTAAAGGGTACAAAGATAATCTTAGCCCTGAGGAAAATAACGATTTGCTCTTGAAAATACCTCTATTTTTTCACAACTAGGACTTTTAAAATTCCCTGTACATAAATAGTCAGGTACTTTCTCCCTTTTTTTCTCTCCCTCCTCCTCTTAACATCTCATTCACCATCCCTATTGTGATTGGCCTGTGTCCTCCACAGGACAGGTGTGCTGATTAGATATAAATAGATGGACTAAAGAGAAATGAGTTAAATAGAAATATGGCATGAGGTTCTAGCCAGAGAAACTTCTTAACATCCAGTTCAGATTACATATTGGTTGAGTAGGACAAGTAGCAAGAAATCAACTAATTTCTGCTATGTGTGGTTTACTCACTCACATTACCTCATCACAGCCATGTCTCCTCTTTGCCATCAGTCAATGGGCTGGGAGCAAAATCAAACACTGACCTGAGCTGAAACCTACAGCCATGCTCCCCCAGGAGCTGTGGGATAACTGGCTTTATGCCAGGAGAAGTAAGCTTTCCTTCATTTCTGCTCACTAACAACCTTTCCTCTCTTTTGTTTGGGTCTTAATGACCTAAACCCTTCACAAGAGGTTCACCTTATTTTTTTTTCTTCTTTTTTTTTTTTTTTTTTTTTTTTTTGCTGGACATGAACCCAAACTGGCAGATAACCCAAAGAAATAAATATAATTTAGATGTAAAATAAAATCTATCTATCCGTGTGTGTATGCATGAATGTGTTTCTCACTGGCATGCACCAGATTGGACTAAATGGCAGGAATTTCCCAAGGGAAGATAACCTCCAGATACTGCTACAAAGGCTTTATTCCCCACACTCTGCAAATTATTTAATTTAAACACTGCTTGATATGACTCTCTGAGGAGAAGGGTGTTTTCCCAGACCCATTTTTAATTTGTTGGTGTGTATACATGCATGTGTGTATATAGAACTGATCTAACAACACATTCACTACTTCAGAGAGTCTAAGCACAAGCTTCTGATTGCACAACCAGGGGCTTCAAATTGCTAAGAGTAGGAAAATGATGAAATATACATGTAATTTCTTCTCTTCTTTTGGTGAGAAAAAATAGGCAGAGGTTCAGTTGTTTATCAGGTAGGGTCTCCACCCTGGACATTTTCCATTTTCTTGGGAGACATAAGTAAATATTTTTTAAAAATCTTGTCTGTGTGTGTGTGTGTGTGTGTGTGTACCTGCACCACAATTAATTTCTCACGGTAGAAAAATGGTCACATCCATTGATGCATTTTACTAAAGCATGAGAAGCAATGCAAAGATTAAAGAATCAGTTTTCATCAGCATTGGGTAGTGCTGTTCATGGGCCAGGGAGATAATTTATAGCATTCTTTTAATCTTTCTGCCCCTTCCACTAGCTTACGTTCTACTGCTTTTCTACTACATATTAATAAGGGAAGGATACCCAGTGAAACAAAACCCTGAGTGTCCTATTATGTATTTTGCCAAACTTCATCATGAAAAATCTTGCTTTTTTAAAGAGTTTATAGGTCCCATTAAAGGATTCAAAGTAATTTCTCCCCTAGACAGAATTTCTTTACATAAGGTTCCACAGAAGGGCTAACCCTGCCACGAATGCAAACTTGGGCACATAGGGCCCACACTGGAGAGTCTTGTTATCTTGGCTAAATCAATTTAAAAGCAAATAAGCATTAGGCAAAATTTCAATATTAACTTACTCTTCTTACTTCTTCATCACAGCAAGCTAAAGTATGTGAACTCTCTTTCAACCTTCACCTAGGCTTCCTCTTTTCTCTCCCTATGTGGTGCCCTCCACACAAGTAAAGTGACCTCCTTCCTCCTACCAGCCTAGTTATTTATTGACACAAGCTTGCATTCTGGGGCATTATCAGCTTAATGCATAATTCAAAATCTCTCGGTTGTGGCCTGCACTTTTGCCTTATCCCTTGCATTCTGAATGAAAGATAAGGGGAAGCATTTCCAAAGTGGGCACACAAAAGCGCTCCTCAACACTAACGTTGCCTCTTTCCCCTCCCTTGCATGTCAGCCTCCCCCACCACTCAGAAAACTGTACACCTTGCAGCTCACACACACACATACCCACAAAGGTACTGTACTAAGAAGAAAACACTCCCAGAGATAGTCTTAAGGCTTACGCTGAGTGGGGACCCAAGAACCTTTGGGATGAAGGGGTCTCTAAAGTGGAAAAACCACAGTTATTCCCTTAACAGTCACATTCTAGGCTGGCAGCCAGATATTTTCAGCAAAGCAATAGTTTCAAATCTCTGCAATTCAAAAAAAGAAACACCAGCTTTAGAATGTGTGTGAGTGTTTGTGTGTGTGTGTGTGTGTGTGTGTGTGTGTGTTTTCCAGTGGGGCAGTAGAAGTTGTGTGTCTGGTGGAGTGGGAAACAGGAAGGTGAATGGGAAGAGGGGGCAGATGGGAAAGGCTTAACATGTTGGAAGGAAGGAGAAAAGAACCCAAAAGGAAGAGTGGGGGAGGGAAGGGCAAAAGGGAAAGAAAGAGGGTTAGGGTACAAACTGATTTGGGAACTGTAAGGGGAGAGAGACATAAGTTTGAGAAGAGAGGCCTTCAAGATCAACTGTATTAGGTTAATACAGACAGAATCAATTCAGTAAAAGTGGCTCAAGTGATTTTTTTTTCCCATAGTGAATTGACTGCTTCTGATTGGATTGATTAAATTAACTAGGTTTTTTTTTTTTCTTTTTTTAATGATGTGTGAAGAGAGAAAATGAGTGCATAAGCCCACCTGCAAATACACAGAACCCGGTAGACTGCTTGATTTGAACACATTAACAACCTTACCAGCATAAAAAAATATATACACACACACTCTCATATGTATGTATGCATATGAGTGTGTGTGGAAATGTTGAATTTTGTCAAAACTGCCACAGCTGTCCCCCAAAATATTCATAACCATATACAATATACATACATACGTATATATTCTGAGTTGTTTTCTTTCTATGGTCCCAAAATTCATCGTCTTTTTGGAAAGAAGTTTATCCTTGACAGAGTAAGGATGCTGTATAAATGCACCAATATAATTTGTCAGCACCATTTTTAAAAGTACGGTTCACCTCCTCTAATGTACTTTTGTCAAAGTCAGAATATGATACTAAAAATCATAAGGTCGCCGATATCATTGGACTTATTACTAAAGTGGGCTTCTAGTAGAAGCTTTTTACATGCATTTCGAGTCCACCAAGCAATAATTCCTCCTTTTTTTATAAACATAAAGACATGAATTATTAAAAAATTAAAGACATTTAGAATAATGGTCCTCCATACGCAAAGTATTTATTTCAACTTTCATCATTCATAGTTTATTGCATTGATTTTTTTTTTCCATCAGTTTACTTAGTATTAGGCTTCCACTGAACTCATCAATAAGAAATGAATTTTGGTAACTTTCAAATCCACTATATTACTTTTCCTTTTATTTGTAGTGAATTTTTCTTCTCTCCATGGTATTACTGCAATAAGTCAGTCATTATTTCTTTATGTTTTCCCTTCTTTCTTTAGTATTTCATTTCCCTTTACAGCACATCTTGTGATCACAAAGAAAACAGAGACACTTATTTCTTTTAACAGTTGAAATTGCTGCAAGTGATTTAGCTGTCATTTAATTTGATTCCTCTCTTCTGTCTGTGGAGAAATATGTTTAATGTACTGGAAATTATGTTAATAAGAAAAAGCATTATCTCATTTAATGAAACAAATATACAAATATTTCAAAATAAAATAAAGAGGCAATCTTCACTGAGAAAAATGTCTCTTATGGTTTGCATAAAACAAACAAATGAGAAAAAATATGAATACATTGAAACACTAACAAAAATTATGCCTACATTCAAAAGGGGACAAGAAGCTTAGTACCCAAATAATCCACAATTTAATCAAATACTTTTTTGAAAAATATGGGTACATATTAAGGATCAAACTATTAATTTTATATTTCCAATTACCTCAAGAAAGATCATTTTAGGGCAGCCCCAGTGGTGCAGCAGTTTGGCACCTCCTGCAGCCTGGGGTGTGATCCTGGAGACCTGGGATCGAGTCCCGCGTAGGGCTTCCAGCATGGAGCCTGCTTCTCCCTCTGCCTGTGTCTCTGCCTTTCTCTTTCTCTCTCTCTGAATAAATAAAAACATCTTTAAAAAAAAAGAAAGATCATTTTATTTTTCTAGAACGGACATTGGGTTTTTGAAAAGTTTTCTTTGTATTTTTTCTCTTCTGTTTCAATTGGTCTTTCAATGATTGCTATTGCTTGAATTAATAATTATCAGCTATCTCATTGAAAATATGACCCAATCCATGTAACTATAAGAAAGGTTAGAATTCCTTTGATTTTGCTAATCAAAACAGAGTCAATGAACTCGTTCCAAAGCTTTTATATATTAAAATTTATCTAATGCACAAAAAGGTTAAATAAATATTGTTAGTGATTTGAGCAAAACTTGAAGCAATTATGTAATAAAAGCATGACCACAGTAACAGAAACACATAATTAGCAATTTAATTACTGGCATGAAGACAAGCTAAAGACGTCAATAAAAAAAAAATCTTTAGTGACAAGTGATTTTATTCTCTTTACTGCAATTTGTGAGAAATATTCACCACCTGATGAGCAAAACCATTTCTATACAAAATACCGACCCCTCCACACACTAAAATACCCAATTTAAAATATTTCTGATCTCATATCATTGTATGGTGAATCGTTACATTTTCTCCCATTTAGATTAGCACTTTCTCCTCTCTGAAAATACAATATTTCTAGTCAGCAAGTAAAGAACATTATTTTTTTTAAATGAGTTAAAGTAGCAGGTGTTCTTTGTTTCAATTTCATTTTTTTTCCAACTTCAATAATGTGCTTGACAGGAACGCTTCCTGTATATGACATCCCAAATATCCTATCTTTTCTTAACTTCTAAGTTTCAGCTGAGAAACACACATAAACCATGGATTGTTTTAAAAAGAAATAAATTACAAGTATAGTAGAAGTAGTCTGCTAATTGGAGATTTCTCTAGGTCCTTCACAATTTCTTTTTCTCCCTCGTGTCTGTATTTAGAGTTTCAGGTGGGAGGTAAAAGAGTGATATGGTCCACCTTTATTTTTTCATCATGATCCCAACTTTCTGATTTTTAAACAGTCCCAAAGTACTTATTTTAAAGTGTTCAATGAATGCTTACTACCTTATATGTCACTGGTATTTAACTAGTAGCAGAAAACAGATATCTCAAGATAGAACCATACTGAAAGAAGCTCCATCTTATGATAAAAAGTGAATCATCTTGGCTAGTGTTCAATAGCCACTTGCACAAGCCGAGTGCATGGAGTGAAATCATGAAAGCCAGACTTGCTAAGAAGTTTGGTCTATAAATACCTGTGGGGCCTGATGGAATACACTTATAAAATAAACTCCAGCCACCAAGAACATAACAAATAATTCTTAATAACATTGCCTTTTATAATTAACCTACTGACTCTAATCATTTTGACACATAGTTCCAATCAGATACCCTAATTAAATATTTGATTCTTGACAGAAGAGTATATAATTCTCAAAGTTTCTAAGGAAATTGAAAATGTTTTAAAAGGTATATTTTGCTTGGCTATAACTTAATAAACATGGAGAAATCAAACAATTGAGAGATGACTTTTTGGAACCTCTTGGCTAATAATGTACTGGTTACTACCAGTACCATTCATATATTTAGATTAGAGGTCCCTTGCTTCCATAAAAACAAGTGAATTTTTTGTCCTTGTACATTATATTATATATCACCATCAGCTTCTAAGTTTCTGTAGGTTTCTTTAAAGATTTTTTAATTTTTTTATTCATAAGAGACACACAGAGAAAGGCAGAAACATAGGCAGAGGGAGAAGAGGTTCCCCATGGGGAGCCCAATGCAGGACTCAATCCCTGGACCAAGGATGATGCTTTGAGCTGAAGGCAGACACTCAATTGCTGAGCTACCTAGGTGTCCCTAAGTTTCTGTTTTAACCATAAGCCTAAACTTATTTGGATTTTTAAAACTGTAACCATCTAGGTTTGAAACTCTCCTTCCTTCCACAGGTACAAGTTGTCATTAATAAATATGTTAATTTACAAACTTCCAAGGAAGACCACCTACATCAGCCATTATGTAAGATAGTTAAGCAGTGGTTACTTGCCTTTGTGAAGCTTATAGTCTGGTTAAGACTATGGTGTGCCCAAAGGTAATACTGCCTCATAACTCAAGAGTGGTTCTGATTAATACCAAACAGCTGACAAAATAAATACGAGAAGGTTCATAGAATAAAGAAAGCACAGTGTCTTTGTGGGCAGAGCCCTTTGTAAGTGAGTACCATTGAGAGAATTTTATAAAGCTTTAAAATGCAATATCTTATTTGAGCTAAGAGCTAAACAGCCCCTCAAGGAGGTGAAGAAACTGATACTCAAAGAGGTTAATAATTTACCCAAGCAAACATGTATTCAAATGGGAACTCAATTATAGTTCTGTTGACTTTAAGTTCAAGGCATGAGGAAGAACACATTTAAGATGAAAGAATGATCAAAGAAGTATGTCAGGTAGAGAAGAATGGAAGGGATTTATGAAATGTGCAGAACGAAGGTGGTTTGCCTGCATATAGAGAGCAACAGGAACAGTGAGAGAAAGATTGGAAATAAAAATGGTGGGAGCAACAGAAAACTGGGAATGTGCTCACTAGGTAGTGAGGAGTCTTTGGTAGTTTCTGAACAGAATGATGGCATGATGAATGCAGAATGAAGCATGAACTGAAAAGATGAGAGACAAAAGACAAAAAGTGAATGCTGTTGATTCTCTACTCAGACTCCTTTACCAGAGGACAGCCCCATCCCCAGCTGCTGGGAGTGTTGGCTGCTAAAGTCCTTGGCTGCCCCCTTTTCTGCAGAATTGTCCCCACCCCATCCACTTCACTGGAGAGGTTAAAAGACTCTTATACAAGGACTGCCTGAAATGGGGGTACAAAAGCCAGCTCCTTCAACTTAAAGGGTATCAATTTTGCAATGCTAGCTGAAACTAGACTCCAGCATAATTTCACCACATGCCCTACCCCACTTTCTCCCTCCCTTTCTCCTCTGCAATGCATCCTTTTCTTGGACTCTGCCGCTAAGGAACCTGACCAGAGAGGAGGCAATGAAAGCATGAACTATCTTCCTTTTCTCTTGGGGGAAGAATGACTCATGAGGTTAACAGGTAAGTGACAGCAGCTTTATCCAACTTACCCAGAAAATAATCAGTGCACAGGAAAAGCAACCAGGGCAAACACAAAGGCCATCTAGATGTGTTTTACTTTTCTGGGCCCCTCAGCTTTAATTGTTCAAAGAATGAAATTTGGATGGTGTTGCTGGGGAAAAGTTTATAATGCAACCACTCTAGTATGCATGGGAGATAAGTCTCCACTTTGAGTGGAAATAGGAAAAACAAAGGAATATTATGTTATGATAGTAACCCACTAGAAACTCTGGCTTTCCCTGTCCAAATCTCAACTGAGTGTCACACAGCTTAGTAAATCATTAATTTCCATTTCTCACAAAATGGGAAATATCCCTATTGTCTGCAAAAAATACACTGTAAATTTAAATCTCTCTAAACTGTGAAGTGAAAAAAGAAAAAGTAATATTTCATAATACTAGGAAATAAAAATATTTTAACTAGGTTTTCCTCTTTAAATATAATAATCAGATTTCTCTTACACCCCAACATAAATATGACTACCTTTATTCTTAATATAATCCATTGATATTCTCCATTATACCATTTAGGGATAGTAAATATTATTTGTGTCTAGGTGAAATTACTTGATTCTCTTCAAAATGAAAAAAATAAATAAAGACCTGGTGCTACTTAAGAAGATGATTCACCACAAAAAGAAATGAACTTTCAGAGCACAAATTCTAAGATACCTCACAACAGTTCTATAACGAGGGAGGCAGCACAGAGGGGAAAGAGGAGAGAAAAGAGAGGGACAGGGATGACCCAGGGGAGAATATGAAGATGTTGTGCCCAAACCACAAAACTTCATGAGCTAATATGGCTTGAATTTTCTTCTTAATGAGAATCTTTCAGTTTTCATGAAAGATTTATTTAAAACAATTGGGATCTAATATTCAACCTTTCTCCTCCTTCTTTTCCTATACTGATAACGGTTAGTCAACCTTCTTTTCCTATCATGGAGTTTGGTAACAAATGTATGCTCAGAAATAATGTCCTGCTTGCACAATGGAATCAGATGGTTATTTGTAAAAATTAATTAGAGATGTCAGAGAGAATGTTAAAACTCAACAACAGTGTTCTCAAACTCTAGCAAGCTTTACCTGGGAAGCCTGTGAAAATACAGATTCCTGGACCACACGGTTATTATCCTGGATTCAGTGGGATCTAAGGACAGGCCAGAAATCTATCAGTTTAGCAAGCACTGTGTGTCATTCTGGTGCAGATGTCTGCAGACCAGACCTTGAAAGCCACTTCTCTAGTGAACTCATACCAATCTTTGAATCTTTCTTATGTGTAGGTCACAACTTCCCTTCTATAAAACCTCTTGTCTAGCTTAGATGACTAGGTTATGGTGATGCCACTAAAAGAGAGAGAATCTAAAAAGGGAAATTGAGTTTGTTTTGGTAGGGGAAAGGGACACGGAGATAATGAATCTGAGCTTGGAAGGGTACAGTTTTAGCCACTGTAGGTTTGATTGGTTCTAAGTTACATACAAGGAGTCACATGTGTTCCTTGCCTTAAACAATGATGCCCATCTTGAAATGTATTCCCATGTGAAGGGAGAGTATCACCAGTCAACAGAATGAAAGACACCCTCTGAGTGTTGACATTGCCCTTGAAATATAGACACCAACTTCCCCTAAATAAATACTGGTCCTTAAATTATATCATACTGTTTGGAGATTAAACTTAGTTCTCAGATCAGTTTTGAGAATGGACTCTAATTATTTACAGTGATGCCTTTAAGAATTGCATAACCTTCGCCTAAATGCACAGTTAGTTAAGCATAAACAACACATTTCTTGCTGACTTGTTTCTCCTCAAAAAGAAATAACTCAGAATAACATATTTCACTTTCATGTGGGATAAGGTAATCCCTCTTTAGCATTATGTAGGACACAAAATTGTGCATCAGCAAGGATGCTCAGTTCCTCTTATTTTGGCAGTTTCTTAAAATAAACATTTGAAGCCACTAAATAGAACCCCAATAGTAATGGCAATGATGAAAATGAAAGGGGCGAACCTTAACACATTTAAATGTAAAGACAAATTAATAGTAGATGCTTCCCCAAAACACTGTCTGTCTCTGGGGCAAGCATAATGAAGCTGAAATTCCAAGGGCTGGTATACTGTGGGTTGTGTGGAAAGAGGTGCCATGGAAAAAGGTGCTTTTTTTCCTTTATTGAATGTAATCCAACAAAGATTTGGCAGACTACATATTTAAAAGGTTGGGAATGCTTGCAGAAATTGATTCATTCACACTGTTGTGAATCATTTAGCACACACTTCAGAGAGAGTTTAGCATCTTAGTCTCTACCTCCCACTTCCTAAGAAAGGCTGTTAATCAAAATGGACGACTCGTAGAGCAGCTTTGGGAATGGGACAAAAGCATGAGAATGAAGGCGCATCATGTGGCATGATTTTCTTCTTTAAGGGCAGTTTGGTCTTTTTTGTTTTTCTTTAAGGGTGGAATGTTTAATGCACCTAAGTTAATATATAGATTTTCAGACTGAGGTCACGCTTTTGAATGGGCCGGAATCAAAAAGTATACTACCTATTTCACTTAAATGCAGCTCTTCTCCAAACTATAAAATTATTGACCAAAAATGAGCATTGTTATAAATAATCTAAATTAAATGATTTTTAAAAGCCTCTATATTTGTAAAAATCTTGTCATGATTACAAAAGAAAATTAAGTATCCTTCTTTATAGAAAACATTTTATATGCCATCTTAACACATTTTTTAAAAAATAGTAAATCTACTGATTCAGTGGTGGACTTTAGACCAGGACATTAGAAACAGATCATGTAAAAGCTGAAGTTCACACATATGCGCATACTTGAAACTAACAATTTAATGAGGTCAATAAAATTTGCTATATTTCTTTTATTTTGAAAATGCCAGTAAATTTACTAGTACTTTAAAAATAAAAGATGATAAATTACCAGTTACATAAACTGTGCAAGTGACAAATTGCTAATGGTTAGGGTTGATAAATGATGTTTTCAAATAATTAACCAAAAAAATCATAGTACAGAAAAGACACAGAGTAAATACGTATTTACTTTCTGAAAGACAAACAAAAAGAAACATAGACATTTACATTACCAAACTAAGATGAGCAATAGCACTGGATGAGATCTGGAAGTGCGCTAATTACACCTCGCATAGAATTCCACATCCACTATGCCACAGCCACTGTTCACAAGGTTATGCTCCTGGATATGTGCCCTAGCCCCAAAAAGATCTTGTCCCACAATAACAGCAATATAATAAAACTGGACATATAATAAAGATGAATATCATGTTCACCTATGAAAAAACAGTAATTGGAAGGGGAAAGTGAGGAGGAGGAGTTCATTTTTTAGGAACTACAAAGAAAACATAAATAATCCAAATAATAGTTCATTTATTTTTTTTTTCAAATAATAGTTCATTTAAAGGTCCCTTACATTTGGTTTTAAAATGCGTAATATACCTACTGATAATCCATTTTGATCTATCCCTTTGGTAGATAGAAACAAAAGTAATGAAAGACAAATTTACTGCTTTGTCATTTGGCCCAAAGCAGAAACTGTGATCCTTAAAGTCTTCATGCCTTCAAATGCACGAATCTGTTAAGTTCTTTACTCTCATAACCACCCTATTCCTATCACCATTTTAAAGATGATGGTGAGAGGACAAAGTGGGTGAGTAACTCCTCTGGCTTTGTGCATTCAATGTCCTGTCTCTGCAGTTCTTGCTCTAAATCAAAAACAGGGAGAAGACATCAAGGGCAGTTATCGCTTCCATATTCAAGTTGGTCAGAGCTTCTGTTCTCAAGCCTTGGTCAAGTGCTTCATTCTCAGTGTAAGTAGGTTACAAAATTGAATTTTATAGCATAGATTCTCCTTCCCTCCATGTGTATAATTAACTTTCATTTGTGTAAGAGTAGCAATCTGTGAGTAAAAAATGTGGATGCTGGAAAAGTGATTCCTGTAAGACTGAGGATGAATTTGTATGTTGTTTCATTTTAAACAGTGTTTCTCAACCCTGGCTGCACAATTAGAATCACCTGGGGAGCTTTAAAAAAAAAAATCATTGCCCAGGCCCCATCCCCAGAGACACTGACTTAATAGGCTGGGGTGGGGCACTGATTTTTTTTCCCCCAAAAGCTCCCCAGATGACTCTAATGTGCAGCCAGGGTTGAGACCCACTGATTTTACAGCCTGAATACTGCAGCCAAGGTATAACTACATTATGAGGCAGGAAGTTGATTTCTAACCTATGGTATACAATGGATTTATGCTATGCTGGTAGGCAAGTGGATCTTAGTTTACAATCAATAAAATGGGAATAATGGTGTATTACATAC
The DNA here is from genome assembly GCF_053574225.1 of Canis aureus. Lineage (NCBI taxonomy): Eukaryota > Metazoa > Chordata > Mammalia > Carnivora > Canidae > Canis > Canis aureus. Next base: position 61,899,687 of record NC_135621.1, on the reverse strand, counting down.
CAAAACTAAAGAATTAAATTAGAAGCTTTTTTTCTTATGCCTTTCAGATATGGGTTTACCTGAAGCTCCAGGCATGTGTTTTGATATCTTAGAGGAGAGGAAGTGAAACACGAGTATAAAAATAAAGGATATTATTAGTACCAATTCTTGAAAAAAAAAATCAGTGTTCCCCAATTAGACACGAGGAATAAATGTATTTGATAAATATGTATTAAAAGCTAGCTCAGAATTATTTTTAAATTGAATTTTCTCAACATCTCATTTCAAGTTCACATTTACTTTCATACAATTTAAAATCCTTGGAGGCATTGAGGTATTGTCTTAAGATGGATAGATTCATCTTCCAACATTTTAGGATAATGACACTGCCCATATTCAGGCTTCAACTTTTACCTGAGAAATTGCTGCTAGGAAAAATCCAACCCTGAGAGACATGTGTCAAAACTTAATCATTCGACTTCTTAAGTAAAAAGTTAAAAAATATGATTGCCAACCACCATTTTCTTTTAATATTTAAAGAAAAGTATTCCAAATAGTAACAGGATTCAAAAGCATTTTCACTACACTGATGTTTTTCAGGAGCCCAGTTACAGCATGGTGTTAATAGCAATATTGTGAATGCCTTAAAGTAAAATCAGTAGGGCAGATATTTCATTAAAATCATAGATTCCTTTTCAACTCTAGTGGTAGGATTGGATGACATGATAATTATGTTATATAGAGATTTATTACATTTTGATATAAGGCAACATCCCTTGGCCTATATTTGTGTCTGTGATATACCTGAGGTTTTCACAGAATGCAAGACTAGTACAAGAGTGATGAGGAGCTCAAACACAATGCTTGACCTAAATACATTATGTAGCACTGGGTATCTGTTAAATAGGTCATCCTGGGCTCTTAAAAGTTATGCAAAACTTATTTCTGCCACACAGGAGATATGTCACTAGTCAAGCTGTACAAAAATCAGCTTTCTAGGCAGGAAGAAAAAGCTCCTCATCATGGTGGGGGGACTCTTTTGCCATACATACAATGTCTTAAATACTATACTATACTTGTCATATGTCTTTAGGCTACAGAAAGTAATAAGGCAATGAGGCTGATGAAATGCTAACAATTCCAGGATTCTTTAAAGCGGATGGGAGTTCTTTAAGCAGTGCTATGGAAATTCTTATTCTTCCAGAAAAAGCAAATGGGATCTTGAAGGTGCACAAGTCTCAGTTGCTAAGCCAAAGTGATGTACATTGTCAAGGATACAGACCTGGCTGATGGCTTTTTTAGCAGTGATGAAACATGGAATGTTCTCTCATCAGAGCTAAGGTGGTTCCACCTGTACCTCCACTCCTACTTTAGTCAAAACTGTCTTGTTCTTGCTCAGTGTGGCTCCACTAGCTGCCTTAGGCGTACAAGCCACTATTTTTAAAACACCAGATAAATTGAAGGCTTGCAAAACTCTTCCCCTGCTCAAATAAATAATATTTGATGATGCTAAGATGTCTGCCAGACCACTAGGCGCTAAAAGCACAGTCAGTGTTTCTCAAAGGGTCATCCCAGGGATCAGCAGCATCAACATCAACTGAGAAATTGTTAAAAATGCAAATTATAACCCCCCTGCCCCGAGATCATGTATTAGAAACTCTAGAGTTGGAGTGAGGCAATCTGTGCTTTAACTGGCCTTCCAGTTTGAGAATCCCTGAACTGAACTCTCAGTAACTTAGCTTGAGAGTGGACATAACGGCTTCAACTTAGAACAATTCTCAATCATCCTTAACAATTAGGGACAAGAACCAAGGTAAAGAATATTCTCCATTCTCATATGAGCCAACATCAACCTCTTCCTCCAAACAGACTTTTTATTAACAGTGGGTAAGAGCAATGTTTATACGATGTCTAGAACCCTTTCTAACTTGAACTTAAAAACTCTCTCAGGACTTATCTGCTTCTGGAAATAAGAACTATGGCAGTGCACTTGTTCAGAAGAAATAAAGTATGAGGAAAATAAAAGCAAACTGTTCAAATTGCTCACTAATCATATAGTTTAACCCTTAGGAATTAAATATCTACAGAATTTAATAAGGATGTTAATTCATAGTAAGATGCCATTTGTGGGCATTAAAAAACAAAACAAAAACAGCTTTCCCAAAGAGTGAATCTTCACAGGTAGACACTCAGGAATATAAATTCACCAAATCCGCATAGATTAATGAGCATAATAATACACACTGTTCGAATGTTTGGTCCTGATCAGTAGCTCATATATGCTAAAATAAATACTTCTCGCTTAAGTACTGAAAATCTTACCTCTCAGCTTATTACCCTGCACACACTCTTAGTAGGTTTAATGTATTTGAGTTCCATTTCTGAGAACACAAACCTTAAGATTTTTGTATGATTGAAAGACATTCATTAAAAAAAACAGGAAATGAAATATATGCAAATTTGAAGCAAGCTAATAAAATAAATTTCTTTAAAGAAAAAAAAAAACCCTATCTGTTCCTAGTAACACACTAGAAACAAAACTCAGAGCAAAACAGATTGCAGCTGCTCAACTAAACTAATACACTCTGGGAAATGGCATCCACCTTATCCCATACACCTGTTTGCCAACAGAGAGGCAGCAGCAAAATCTGCATGAGGAAATTCAAAGGCAAAAAGTAAACAAGCTTCTTCATTCTGCATTATCATACTAGACTCTAAAACAGGTTTTTACTACTAGCTTCTTGCTGATATACTGAACTTCACGGAGGTTAGTCACATACTGCAGGTAGCTTTTGAGTCAAATTCAGTTCCTATGGGACAAGTGATTATTTTCTTCTCTCTCTGACCTAGTGAATGCAGCAATGCTCCACACATACAGTATTTCTGCCCTAAAGGCATTTATGTCCCACCACCTTACCCCCTCATGCTCATAATAACACTAGGCAAAGTGACAAAAAAAAGTCTGCCCTTAGTTTGCATATCGAAAACAAAATACATACAATACTGCTGCTTTTATTGCTTTGTTATTTCATCATTATTCACCACAGTTCTTGCCTTCATTTGCAGAGTTTGGATTTTAATGTAATGGCCATTCAATAAAAATGTTGCTTTTAAGGGTTTGCATATCATCCCATTTCCTCTTCAACCCTTCAGCAACCATATGGCAAGCAATCAGGTCTGCAATCACTAGGTCCATATTATGTAGAGCATGATTTCGGCATTATGCTATTACCCATCTGTTTCTGTGGAAAAAGACATGAACCCGTGTAGAAGAGGTCAGTGGTTTCATTGCACACCGTATTCCAGAAATCTATCTCTGTTCACTTGAGATCACTTTTGTGATTTACTCTAGTCTCCAGGCCAGACTTTCGCTCCCCCCCACTCTCTTTTTAAAGAAATACAGACTATCAGCACAATTTGTCTGTCTGCCTATTGTATAAAATTATTTGTAACTGTCAGAGTAGGCACTTAAACTTTCTTACTTAAGGATATTTATCCAGAGACTCTGCACTTAAAAAAAATGTGGGCGGTGGAGAGAGGAGAAATCAATCTCACCTGATTTTACATTTTTAACTGTCTACATAATAAAGATGACAGAATTTTCAGGCAAAAGCAGACAGAGAAGAAGAGAAAGTTCAAGCTCCTGCCTCCAATTTGAAGGCTCCTGGTATCAACCTAGACTAACCAATTCTTCTGGGCTCAAGGAAAGATTCCCACATATGTATATATCTATATTTTGTACCTGTATATATGCCTGCCCTGTGGGTTCACATACATAATTTTTGAATAGTAGACACAATTTGAGTATTCAATGTTAAGTCAGCAGAATGCTTACTTGGTTATTTCATAGAGCACTTACAATGAACTTCAGTTACAATCGATTATGCCCATGAAGAGACTCAAAGTTTGGAATTCCTTGTATTGTAATAAGTCAATGCCTTTGTCAGGTAAAACTTACTACAAAACAGTTCTACTGTCTTTTATGCTGGTTCAAGCTATTACTGGCTTGAAATTGATTTAGGAAGCAGGACAGGAACACACCAAATGGGTATGAAGCCCCAGGCACAGAATCTTTTTCGAAATCAATTTTGAGGCCATCAGAAATGACTCAGAGCGGATATTCTTTTCTGCCCCATTCAGTGGTTCTCAAACCAGGCTTCATGTAGGAATCAGCTGGAGATCTTTAAAATTTCTGATTCCTGGGTCCGAATATTCTAACTTAATTAATCTGGGTGTAGCACGGACAACTGGATTTTCAGAAGTTCCCCCAGTATATTGACTGTACAACCCAGCTTGAGAAACTGGTTCAATAAGACATAATTAAATAAAGATCATCTTACTCCATTTCACTATTTTCAAAAAATAATTCAGGGTAGGATGTAAATGTTATAAAAACTAATGCAAACTGTAAAATATTCCAGGTATAACAAGGCAAAATTACAGACTGATAACCATTAATTATAAAATCAATGCTATTCAATGGCAGAAATAATAGACGTAAGACTTCTATATAGGTCTGGCCTACAGTTTTACCTACAGCTTTTAAGAAACCTGAATGCCATAGAACATGCATAAACAATATTAATGCTGGAACTTTAGTATGATATTACCAAATTTAATTAAAATTTTACAATTAACAAAGATAATGTAATAGTTGAAAAAATACATCATGTATTTTGAAATTAATATTCTTAAAGGCAAATACTTTGGAAAACAAAACTGAATTATTCACAGGATTTAAAAAGATAAAGTTTCAATTACATTAATGTTTAACGCAATTGGCTACAAGCAAGAAAATCTAGAATTAAGGCTGACTCCCAGAACTTAATTAACTCACAGAACTGAACAAGAAGATATATGGATATAAAAAAAAAAAAAAAGATATATGGATATATGGCAAGTAGGTTTATACTGAGGCTGTTGGGAATTTTTTTTAAATACCTTGCCCACCCCAACAACCAGCTTATAAACAAACAAATAAATAATAAATTAAAAAACCCTACTAACCCTTCCTGATCTGGAAGAGCAGAAAGTACCCACTGAGAAAATTAGAGTTTCTCCTCCTACTGTCTTCCAACATAACTTCCTTCACTGCAGTCCTTTTTTCCATATGGTTCGTGCTTTCACACCCTTAACCTTTCTCCACACATCATAATCTATCACAAACACTTCATTCATCCAAAGAGCAAATGCAGGAGAATAATTAAGATGTAACATCACTCAGATGATATCTATATAATCAAGATCCAAAGGCTTAAATGGATGGAACTTGAATAGAAGTGTTTTAAGTCTTCAAGTGGGTGGAACTGTACCAAGGCATGGTGAAAACACACCACTAGGTAGACTAACTCCATCTTCCCATGGCCATGGCTATGCCCATAGCCATCCACAAAAACACACCTCTATGCAGAAGAAACAGTTTGTAGGACTCTCATCTTACTGGTGGATGTGCCCCTACTGCACTGAAAATAACACGTTCCGCTATCTCACCTCTGTGGGTTGACATCAGCACATAAGGGAAGTTTGATCCACAGAGATTCTAGTGGGGCACTGTACACAACTACATAAGTTTCTCTCATCTTTCTTTTAGGTATAGCCTTCAATGTTATTATTCCTTAATTATTTACTCTCTATTAGAATTCACCCTCTACTGGGCATGCTCCAAACACTGGAACCAGCTGCATCAGTTTGGTTAAGAGGAAATGAGCAATCTACTTTTCTTAGTGGTGCAAAAAAGTCACTATTCATCCTTTCCAATGTTACTCAGAATGGAAACAAAATGTGTTGATTGATTTTTATATGTTGATATAATAGTCATTATTCATTATAAGAAATCATTTCCAAAAGTGATTTGAACTGGTTATAATACAGAACATAGATAAAATAAGATTACATCATTTTAAGTATTCAAAGAGAGAAAAGGAAATATTTCAGTTGTGAAAGTGAAAATAGTTGTCAAAAAATTTGCTTCTATGCTCCCTAGCAGTGAGGAAAAGAGAGAAACATTGGTAATTTACATAAGCTATACTATCATAAAGATAAAAGCACAACAGTTCTTCAAATTAGACAAAGATTTTTCTGGCACTAGATTTTAGAAGGCTGCCTCATGGGGATATTATACAGGTGGCACTGACTAGCATAATGGGCACTGTCCTCAACAATCTATTGCAAGAGAAGACACAAATATATAGATCCCTCTGCATGAATTTTGTGTACCCTTCTCTCCTTTGGCTTCTGTTCTTTATCCATATTTTTTCTTCACCTTTATTTCCAAAAATTTCATTCAGTATTATATTTTCTTTATTATTATTACCTTTCAAATATTATACTACATATATTTTATAAACCACCTTAATTTTTTTGGTAACAATGCAGGGTATAGAAAGTAAATAAATATTTTTTAAAGATATAATGAAGAAGTGCTGATCCATCAGGTTTGTGATCCAACACTTAGCTGGGACTCTTGCAATTCAATGTGAGATTCCTGGTAATTGTATATTGACATGATCTAAGTGTCATCATAGAAACGTAACAGTCAAGAGTCTAAGCATCAGACTCCAAAGCAGTGCTTTTCAAATTTTAATGGGCATGTGAGTCACCTTTAAAGATTAAAAACTCTGATTGAGTAGTTCTGGGTTTAGATCTGAGATTTTGCATTTGTAACAAGCTCCAAGGTAATGTTCATACTGCTAGTGTACAGACAACACTTCGAACAGCAAGAATACATATCTAATGATGGGTTACACTTTCTAATCAGGGCACAAGTACTCTACTAACTAGAAGTTCACAAGGCTGGGAAACTAAGTGAACAGTAGTAGAGTTTCATTTTATTGACAAAACTTAGCCATACAGACCTGCATGCAAGTGGAGTTCATGTGTGAGTGCTCTTGGCTATATGTGGGAAAAGTTCTTTGTCTCAAATTTCACACATCGTTAGTTGCCTAATTGCTAATATGTATTAGTTGTGTGCAAATTTTGATTCTTGTCAACTGAGATAGTAAGCATCTTGAGGGCAAACACTCTTCTTATACATCTCTGTTATTCCCCCTCTGCCCCAACTTCTCCCAGCCAGTAGTAATTACAGGTGTTTCAGAAACAGATGTTGGTTGTAATGGATCAGTCAACAACCAAAATATGATATGGCCCTACCCTTGGGGAGTCACAAGCAGTAATCAGGTTCGAAAATCATTAAAACCTTAAGACAGTGTCAAAACATTTTAAGGACAGAGATTGAGTAAAACTGGAGGTAGACAGCTGACAAATACCACATCATATTTGAATTTCATGATCTATAAATCTTGCCCAACAAGTCATACATTCATTCATGAATTCATTAAAACATTTATTGAGCACTTCATTGCTTATAGACTGTTGAAACTGATAGAAATAAGGTTGGCAAATAATTAAGATCCCAAAAGAATAAACTAAAGCACTGTGTTGTGCAGTCAGAAGTCTAGGGCTTCTGAGAAGCAGATGCCAAAATAGGATTTTTAAGAGAGGTGAGGAGAGCCCTTAGATCATGATGCAGTTTGAACATGAGGGAAGAAGGGCTGGATAGATGCTTCCAAGACTGCCCTGCTGGGAAGGTTCAGCAAGCCATGAGGAGTCCTGTGCCAAAGTCAGCTGTCACAGGAGATCCAAATGTCCTAGGAACTGGCCTGGCTTAGTATACCACACAAGCTCAGTGATAGACTGAGCCATGTAGGAGGCATGGCCTTGGAGTAAACTCAGAAGTGGATTTCACAGCACTAAAGCTGAGACCTTGGTCAGTTGCACTCCCTGTAGTTGCAGATATATCCTCATGGCTGCCACAAGCACTACATGGATGTTGATACACATATGAAGCTACTAAGTGACTTTTGACACATTCACATGTGTGAATAGATAGAAAGAATGTTCTAATTTGACACCCGCACACAAAATATAGTGAAAGTGTGGGTATGATATCATCAAATGTGTCTGTAGCACTCAAAAATAATATGTACCTCAACATAATGAAAAACTATTAATACTCTATGCATTAACAGATGTCTCTGTCCAAATTGTATCTTTTGAGATTCATGAGCTTTTTTAGATACTACAGGGATCTAGCAAAAGAAAAATACACATATATATAGCTTAAACCAAGTTAAGTACTTAGCTCCAAATCTTTGTTCTACTTGATTTATTTTTTAGACTATACAGTCAATTATAATCCTTGTGTTTATCTTATAGAAGTGGTATTTTACTTGTATTTATGTATGTTTAAAATTGTCTAATGTAATATTTGTATGAATTTCAAAAGAGACCCAAAGCTGGAAGAATTTAAGATGCGTTTTTATTCATTATTTTTAAAATAACATAATTGTTTATTATTTTCTTTATACATATCTTCCAGTCACCAATTGAGTGAAGATGAATTTGAGAATATTATATACTTAAATACTTTCAAAATAAACCTGTATTACATTGATTATAAAGTCTATTTGTTGATATCTGGTAAAAATTGGTAGTTTTATTTTTCTAGTTCTTCTAAAAGTCTTTTGTATATAAGTCCAATATTCTATTTTTTGGCAAAAATAATGTATAATTCCACACTCTCTGATCACAATTTCCCAGTTCAGTATTAAATGTACTAGGGGACATTTTAACTTCGATTTGTTATACCAATCAAATTTTATAATCCATTTCATTTGGTTGCCTGCATTGCCATTCTGTGGCCAGCCATGAATCAGCTTCCCCTGGGTATAGATATGATTGCCCAGTTTGATGTTCAAAAAAGTCTGGATGAGCACATTTTTGGTCCCTTGGATTGTCCATTCTCATGCCCAAAGAGGTACACGGCAGGTTAGGAGGGCACTGTCATAGCTAAACTGTTTGATCCCTGCTGCTGTTTCCCAAAGATATAGAAATAAAAGATGCCTGTGGCTCCTCTATTATTCCATTTTGTCTTGTTTTAAATGTGATGGCCTAACCTTTCACACAAGCAGCAGGGAACTTTGAACTTTACAGAATTCATTTTAAAATATTCAGCTCAGTATTTGTTAATGATATAAAGTTATATCACCACACAATTTACCATGGGCCTGCAAAATATAAAATAATTTACAAGACTAAAAAGAATATTTTTCCTTCCAAACCTGAGAATAAAACTTCAAGAGAACAAAAATCTCTCAAATAAGATCTCAAGATATTACAGTCAGAAATGGAGAAAGCGTATGTCAAAACCCAATTCTTATGGGAAGAGGTCAAACTCAAGAGCTAGGAGAAATCTGACACGTTTTTCTGTGATTAGGTCATATGAGAATGCTTGGGGTAAGAGAGACAGTAAAGTCACGTGGAGTGTTACATCCTTGCCATTAACGAATGTTTGCCACATTTACACACATACATACACACATACCATACATACATATGCACACATATGTATTTTATTTCATAACAATCACATTGGAATGAGGTCTTTTCCAACATTCTGTGCTCATCACAATTAAACACTTCAGAGGGTGGACTCAGAAGCCAAACAGTCTTAGCAACAAGATTATAAAAACTTCCTATTTGAATACACCAAATGCAAACAGGTTCTTGAAATAACAAGGGAAAAAGAAAAAGAAACAAAAGAAGGTAATACTTAGGGTGACAGCCCCCAAATGGATTATTATTTCTTGGAAGAGAGGTTCACATTTAATTAGCTGTACTATGTTTTTATAACTCATATTAAAACAAAAGAAAAATGAAAAAAAAAACGACAAGAAAGTTAAACTGAAGAGATTCTCAGCCACTAATCAATGTGGTTATAAATCTAATTTGTTATATTGAATTTTACTGTTCCATACTCATGTAAATTTACCATATCAGAATTCTGCACAAAAAAGTAAGATATATTTATTTAAGGGATCATCAAGTTACAACTGCATAATTCCATGATTATGCTCTTACCCTTTTGAAAATAACTAACTCTCTTGGGACATTTTAAAGTTGACATGGAATGATTAAAAATAATAATAACAATAAAAAAACAACTGTATAACATCAGCAGCAACAAAACACCCCTCTTAAGAAAAATCTTTGACTTGGACCACCTAGATATGCAAGGATGGCAAACATGTGGCATGTCTGTTGTCACTCCACTCTCCTATTACCATGGCATACATTGATAATCAATAAAGAGATTCTTGCAACTAATCTCAGGCTTATCTCAGAAGCCTCAATGTAGCACCAGAAGCAGCCACAGCCAATCAATAGGATTTGGTAGGTGATTTTAAACCTCTTTGCCATTGCAAACTTAAAGCATGTTATTTTTTGGAATGCTCAGTTTAGCATTTTTTATATATACATACATACCTCTTGATATTATTCTGTGTGTGTGTGTGTGTGTGTGTGTGTGTGTGCAAGAGAGAGAGAGAGAAAGGAAAGAGACAGAGGAAGTTTCATATGCCTAAAGTCATAAACTCTGCAAGGGCAGAGACCATGCTTCTCTACTCCTCTAGCATCCCCCTGGGCATCTAGCACAGTGCTTGGCTCATATTGGTTAATTAATAAATATTGGTTTACTTTTTGTTAAAAACAAAACAAAACATTGGGCCTCTCAGTAAGGTTTTTGCTTTATTTGTCATAGTTTGCTTACTTGATTACAGCAATATAATATGACCCAACTGAATAAAAACTAAAACTATGATACCCCAAAATAACTGGAATGTTTGACTGAGTATAGAAATACTGGTCTACAATCTCCCATCTGCAACTCTGAAAACAAAAAGCTCTGAAAGGTTTTTCATAACTCATGTGGCAGCAAAACCAGACCTGAACTAATTTCAAGGAGATTATTTCCAGTCTTTATTCATCCCACTCAGTGTGAATATTCATACATTGCAATGCAGAAATATGAATGTGTTTGATTATAGGGTGCTGCCCCAGACCCAGCTGGAGGTATTGCATAATCTGTGGTACATGCACCATATTACCTTTCTAAAATAGAAAATTTCAGAATGCAAAAATACATCTGCCCCAGGGGCTTTGGGTAAGGGACTACAGACCTGCATTTATGGACTTCCTGCAATTCAATCCCTGACCTATTTCACAAATGAGCTACATCACTTAGTCTAATTAAATAATTTTTAAAGAAGAGATATTTGAAAGAGACAGTGTTAAACAAATCAACTTTTATACCACATCTGATCTTTTCATATTATGAAGTGTTGAAGAGATGATGAATATAAGCTGCTGATCCCCATACATTGGGAACTATTTCCCATATTTCTGCTTAAAGGAATCTGCAATCTATGTACAGCCACTGGGAATTTCACACTCCCTCTACTGGATTTTCAGAATAAATCCCATGTTAAACAGTGATTAAATCATATTAGAATTTCATTTGACCCAATAGGTATCTCTAAACCTATATAATGCAGAATATCATAATAGGTTTCCCCCTCATCGATGTGCCCTTAGTGATCTGGCTTCACTGAAAATACTAAAATATACATATGAAAGAAATACACCTTCGTGAATTATTTTTAATGTCATAAATATAAAAAGAAATTTATTTGAAATATAAAAAGGAATAAAAACATGATATTCAGTTTTTAAAAATCAGAAGTTGTATGCAAATAACATACAAAGGCATTTAACAGGGTCCCTTTAAGCTTGCAGTATTATTCATTCAGCCTTTGCCAAATGCTACCCTTTTTTGCGTGAGTTTGCCACCTCCCAGCAATGCAGTTTATTGTCGTGTGTGATGGGAAACAGACCTGTTTGTACTGTCACAATGGCCAATAAAACTGAGCTGGAGACTCTTCATTTTAAACCTAAAATAAATAACTAGATTTCATTTAAACCTCCCTGTGTGAAGTGCTGCAATCTTCCCATAGTCCTCAGTTTAGCTGCTTTTAATGCCCAACTACTTAGGAAGCACGAGAATGTTGGAGTGTTTAGTGACTCTGATCCTCCCATCAGTAAACTGATCTGGTGATAAAATGGAAAGGGCCTTGTACTATTTGCATTTTTACTCAGCTTAGTCACAGATCACAAAATAAATTAGTAAATTGAGCAACAAGGCTTCCCACTTGTGAAACCCCAATGTTTTCAAAGTAATCATCTATGCTTAAATTCACAAATTCCTAAAAATGTAATAATTTCCCTGCAAGCAAATGAAAATAACAGTGCTACAGATTCCATTTAGAATGCCCTCCGTGCCAAAGGCCCTGGACTGTGTTTGAATTTGGAATTAAAAAAAAATACAATAAATGTATAGGTTCTGTAGGTGAATTTTCTCGCCATCTTCCTCTCCTGCAAATATTTAAAATGCATGATGGTGGTAGGGGAGAAATTAAGAGGGGGAATCTAATAACCCAGCAGATTAATCAGCAGTCAAGTACACTCAAATTTAAATGGCCCTGGAATAATGTCACAGGTAAGGTCTCTCAAACCATGAGAGAATCTGGCTTAGATCTTTTGGCTAATGTGACAGCTCAAACAGGTTTGCTCCTTATCACCTAAGACAAAAAACTCTATCGCTTAGGAATAGCAAGCTCATGAAGAATGCTATAAAAATTTCAAACTCAAATATTGCTCTCCAGGAGATGCTGAAGTGACTCACAAGGACGCTAATTCACATTTTCAGTTCAGAGTAGAAAACTTGGTCAAGGACTCTGGAGCAAAGATTATATTATTGGGATATATGCAAGAATTTTCCTGTCTACACAGTGCTTTAGGCAAGGTCTCATCTCACAGTGGCCTTCCCCCAGGTAATATTTAGTTTCTCTGTCTTAAGGAGAGATAAAGAAGATGTCACCACCACTGAGATTTTAACTGGCATCCTGGGAAATTTAGATTTGCAAATCCTGAAACCAAAGCCCCAGAACTTCGGTTCTTTCTAAAAGGGAGGGCTCTTGAGTGGAATTAAATCCAGACATCTGTAGTAAGAAAGCCCAAGCCAAGCCTTTGGACCACCTAAGCTGAGTTAATTATAATATACAGTAGCAACAAGTACAAAGCCCTGGGTTTCCCCCAGGCTATGCAATATCTTTATCAACATCACTGCAAAATGAAATGCACAACTTTGAGTCTTTTTAACAATGGTTTAAAGTAATCATAAAAGGTAATGGAAAAAGCAAGATAAGCAAAAGAGGGGGGAAATGCCAATACCCAAATTCTGACTTTGGAATGTCCAAGTTATTCTTTTCAACCAGAATCACTAAACACTAGAAGTAAGTCAATATTGAACTTCATCAACTGAAATCCAAATATCAGGCAGAAATAGTTTGTTTTTATTATGCTTGGTTTCTACCAATGGTTGTGAATTATCAAATATGCCATGGGGAACAAGGTACCTGATCTAATAAATATGATACGAAAGCTGCCATAAGCACAAATGACTCTGAATAGCTGATGGTTTTATTGGTAACTACTTTATTTTTTAATAACCACAGGTTTAGAATATAATTTACTGCTGATTTTTTTGAAAAAGAACACTCAGAGTTAAAAATAAATAAATAAATCATACCAGCAATGTAACCCAAGGAATATATTCTTGTCTAGTGAGATTTTTTTTATGTGTCATAAAAATAGAGATGAAAAACTACCACTCCTTGAGTCTGAAACACACTGTTTCTGAAAATGTAATATCACTCCACATTACCTCTACCAAAGGGTGCCAAAAAGAAAAAACAAAACAACACAAAAATCCCTATCTGATTTATAATACATTCCTTCCTGATGCTAATCTCATTTCTTCACTGTGATACTCCTCAATAATACTGGTCATCTAAATACTGTTAATCCTTTTAGCAAGCACTAATAATTATGCATTAGTACAAATAACATTAAAGCCTTTTTTCAAATAATTACATATATAATGGATGTGTCTTTTAAAAGTTGTTTACAGCTAATTAACCAATGAATAATTGTTTTCTCCTCCTGAAACAGGGAAAGCTTATCTTGGAGTCACAGTTAAAAATGCTTTTTTCCAATTTTACAGATGTTGTTAGCAATTAAAACTGTTAAAACACTATTAAAAAGAAATTCTTGTATTAAAGGGCTTACTCATTCCAGTTGTTGCAGTTTCTTAGCTACTGAATCTTTTAAAAATCATTTCCAGTTTGAAAGAGCACTGGTGGCCCAAACACAGCAGACCCCTCACTAAACAGTTCAGACCCTTTAGTATCGCAACACCGTTTGCTTGTTGCTATATGACTAGTTTAATTGTGGGCTGTAATAAAGGTCATAATTAATATCCCAACACAGACACTAACAAACAATTTTAAATTGCCAGCATAATCAAATGATGCAAACATCTATGAGCTACAAAAGTTCATTGCCGCAACTGACAATTTCTTAATTGTATTCAGTCATTCATGGAAATTTTATTAACATCGAACTGATGTATCCTGCCCTTACTCTGTCACAACACCAGGGATCTAATTTCATTATTTTCCACAAGATTTGCTTGACTACTGCCATGATTCTAATATTGCTTTAGTCCAGATGTTTATGCTATTTAAATTAGGAAGAAAAGGCTTTTGGGTAAACACAATTAAAGAAGTTTTTTTTCAAATTTAGTTTAACAAACTTCTTTTAATTAATGCATATAGCTGCAATGTTGAGGCTTTTTCACTGGTTTTATGTTCACTTCCTACTGTGTGCAACATACACTGAGTGTACCGGTATAGCTAAATATAACCACCTTTTAATTTTTCACTTACGTCTGAGTACTCATTAACATGAAAAATACAAGCACACGACTGCACTTGCAACTTTAATCAATTTCCTGCATGTGCATACATCTTGCACAGATACACACGTACACATCACAAATAGAAACACCTATACATAGAAAAAGACTCTAGACAAATTTCTCTGATACTTGGCCATCTTAAGAATCCATCTTTTGCAAAATAACCCCATAAGAATAGATATATTCAATAGCCTTCCCCTACCCTACCAATATTCTTTAAAATTGAATGATATTTTCAATGCATTGAGAAGCATTTAAACAACAACAATAAAAACTCTGTTAATGGATTACTTGGGGCAGTTTATCTGCATGGGATGGGGGAAGCTTCAGGAACTCCTGTCCGTCTCATAGGAGCTGAGTTCTAACAAGATCTCGGTTCTCCTAGGCATCCATTTTCATTCTTTGGCTTCTTCATTTAAGTTATAACAACTCAAAAATACTGGCATGTTGTTTAATACTGGAAAACTAATAAAGTTATGTCACTTTTGGAAAAAGTGTTATGAGTCAAAATCCCAATGTATAGCTAATGGATATTTTACATCAACTTTTAGAATAACATTATTTATAAACATCGGGTAAATTTATTTCCAAGGAATGTCATCTATTTAATAGTGTATACAGATATTATAGTATGCATCATGAAAGGCACAGCCTGTTCAATATGTTTTTTAACCAAAGAATTAGTCTTAAATTCAGGCAATCTGAAGAAACTATAGTGTTTTCATGTAAAACAGAACCTCAGAGATATTTTAAAATCAACTGTGAGAATTCCAGTGACAAGAATTTCAAGCTTACCTTGTTTTAATATCTTATTTCAATTCTGATATCAGCACAATCAATTATACAACTTCAACTGACTGATGAAACTCCCCCAAGTATATCTGAGCAAAAACAATAAAATTTCCTCTAAGATCTAGGCTTGAAATGCCTCAATATTTCACAAGCACAGGGATATTTACAAACAACTGCAACATCTGCTATCACTCTGAAATCATGCCTGCTTTCATTTGTCTGGAAGAGGTTAGAATTTTCTCAATCCATAAAATCTTTTCCCCACTTGGAGTTTGGAAGAAGCATAATATCACTTTATTGATGGGTTTCTTTTACTGCTATTATTTCTCTGTGACTGCATTGATTAGAACTGGCTACTTCTTGGACATTTCATATCACCTGAAAAATCCTCCTACTAAGAAACACACATTGTGTCAAACATTTCCCTTAGTTTTAATAACTTCATAACGAAATGGATCCTGACCTCCTTCCTGCCCCACACAGAATTCAGGTGACAGTGAAAGTTTATACTTGCTTAGGGGCTGTTCTTGGGTCTGTTTATTTATTTATTATACTATTATCCAGAAGGGAAGAAAAACAGTCAAGTATCTGGTTATTCTCATTTTTACAAAATAATTATGAAAAAGGAAGGAAGGAAGGAAGGAAGGAAGGAAGGAAGGAAGGAAGGAAGGAAGGAAGGAAATCTTGGTTTCTCTAATTTTAAAAGGCCTCTGTAAAAACATAACATGAGGGTTTTGTATGGTGTTTGTGTGTATGTGTGTGTAAAAGAGAGACAGAAAGAAATCGAGAGAGAGAAATAGTTCATGACAGGCATAATTCATCTGGATTACTAAAAAAATTGGCCCTGGGTGGGTTCTATACCTTTAAATGTTAGTCTATTTCCCTCATGAGTTCTCTGTTTTAGAGAGCCACATTTGGCAAAGTTTCCAAGTATACCGTGTCAATTTTATAAAAACTAAAAATATTGTTGAAAAAATATTATCCCAAGAACATACGTAAAATTATAAATATTCAGCACATCAAGCTTTTGATATACTTTAGTGCACATGAACTGAGTAGCTGTCAAAATTACAACAGGCAACTCAAGTAATTATGCAGATTTATGCAAAACATTAACAAGAAGAATTAAATGCACAAATGAGGTGGCTACACTTGAATTGTTAAGATTATGAATAATTACCATGAATCTTTTTGCTCTTAATATAACTTGTTTTTGATAAACAAAGCCTTAATTATCAGAATACTTTTGAGAATTTTGGTGACCTTCATTAATCTTACAAAACAAGTCTCTTGTGTTCTGCATTGTAAAAGGCACATGCTCAGAATAAGTACACGAAACCTTGGGAAAAGCATATGTTAATGGCTACTACAAACTGGTGAAGGATACCTCTGGTTTCAGGTACACAGCATTCTGCACACGTAGACAAAATAACACTGAGCACTAGAAGGTACTCTCAGCTAAAAAAAAAAAAAAAGAAAAAGAAAGAAAAAGAAAAAGAAAAAGAAAAAAAAAAGAAGAAAGAAAAGAAAACAAACAAAAAACCCTGTGATAGAACTGTGAAAGAAGGCAGGACAAATAGAAGAAACTCTGAAAAAGTATTTCTATTTTGTAAAATATTGGATTAATTCTGAAACAGAAAGAAAACAGCAACCTATTAATTCTTCCTAAGATGTAATGAGTTCAATAAATCATTTCTAAAATAACAAAGTACTGAAAACATTCAGTCATAACTTTTACATGTATCTTTCAGCCACCAATTTTCCTTAGGCAAATGCCTCTCCCAAAGACTATGGAAATTGTACCCGCCACCTTGATCACTAGGCAAGATTTTCTGAATGTGTTCCTCACTCAGCTCCACTCGTAATTTTTACCCTGCCCTCCTTCTCTCAGATAAGCAGTGGGACCTCTTCATGTCCCCTCAGTTAATTTCAGAATTAATTTGCAACGCTGTCATCAACACTGTAACAATTCACTGATCAACAGTTGCAATTCTTCATAACACTGTCAAACTCCCAGCTGCCACCGTGGCAAGCTGCATTGCCCCGGCTCCAGACACACTGCTTTGGGACTGGTGGTAGAAAAGGACTTTGGAAGCATTAAGGCTTTAAAGCTACCCACAATATCTTTTCCCAGGAGAGCAAGCTGTCAGATCAACGGTGGTTTTGTCATTAAAAAAAAAAAAAAAAAAAAAAAAAAAATTCTCCAAGAGACTTGAATTTGTTTGGGTAAATGTCAAATAGCTTTGATGCATAAAAATTAACTTAAAGAGGTCACACTCCGACAGGGTACAAGCTTGCACTTTAAGAATGGTTGTATCTTTATATATCATTACATGACAAAATAGACCAGGCCAGGAAGGTCTAAATATCCCAGGGACAGTACAGATTGTGCAATGACTCAGAGGAACAGACAGTAAATACTGCTAAATTATGCCCAGACGAGTTAATAATTCTCAAGCATATTTCTGAAGACCATCCTGGCTAAAACACATTACCAGCACATTGCCAAGTCCCTGCCTGCTGTCCCAGAAACTTTAAAGATTTAAAGAGAGGAACTTATTTTAAATAATTTTTTCCCCTAGGATTGTGTCCAAGTCAGCAGAAAAGTAGCCGCCTGGGACAATCTGCTCCCATGTCTGTCCCTCATCTCATCACATGTGTGACTGTGCTACTGGAGTCAGATTGGTGGCTCAACACGGCAGAAACACAGAGGGGTTGACCAACAAAAAGAAAGAAAGAAAGAAAGAAAGAAAGAAAGAAAGAAAGAAAGAAAGAAAGAAAGAAAGAAAGAAAGAAAGAAAGAAAGAAAGAAAAGAAAGATCCTTTTCAAACTGAGAACAAAGAGACTTTAGTTTTAAAGAAATGGGAGAAATCTGTGTAAGAACTTGGCCTAGATCCATCAAGTCATAACAAGATCATTCCTTCATTCACACACACACAAAAAAAAATAAAAAAAAATAAAAAAATAAATAAAAAAGGCTGGACTTGCCATCTAAAAGAAAAAAGATTTTTCTTCCTATTTACAATCTTCCTCATCAGTTCTCACTACTTGTGACAGACAGAATTCAGTGGTGCCCTTTCCCCTTCCTGATGCCCACTCCTATTAAACATACACACTCTTCTGATTTTGGCTTGGTGTTCACCAGCCTTAATGAGGTGAAAACGAGTAGAACTCAGTTTCATGGCTACTACAGCTAACCCTTAAATAACATGGGCTTGAACTGCTCAGGTCCACTTATACATGGATTTCTTTTTAATAAATACAGTACCATACTATAAATGTATTTTCTCTTCCTTTTAACATGTTCTTTTCTCTAACTTACTTTATTCTAAGAATACAGCATGTAATACATATAAAATGTGCAGTAACTGTTATCGGTAAGACTTCTGGTCAACAGTAGGCTATTAGTAGTTAAGTTGTGGGGGACTCAAAAGTTATATGTAGATTTTCGACTATGTGGGTGATTAGTGCCCCTAACCCCCCTCATTGTTCAAGGGTCAACTATATTTCCCTAAATGGTGCTCGATGAAACAGAAGCAATATAGGAAGCATATCTAGACTCCTAGTTAGGAAATCCACACACATGTTCAAATGGATGTTCTAGACTAAAATTTCTTTTTAGTTTTCTTTTCCATCTGTGATATAAAAATGTGCAACCTTCTATCCAGTGCAATGCTGCTTTTTTTGTTGTTGTTGTTCTTTTCAAAATTATTACTTAGTATCTAAAGGTAGAGAAATCTACTGAAGTTTATGGTACATAAATCAAACAATATGGAAGAAAATGGTTTAATTCACCACTTCAAAATTTCAATTTTTTTAAAGAGAACATAGAGCGACATAAAAAGATCTGTTATCAATGAACTATAACCAATGAGAAAGGAGAGTAAGAAGTCATTAGTCCTATGTGTACATGGTAGCTCACAAAATACTTTGTCCCTTCACTTAGGGCATAGGTTTTTCCTTTTCTTTTGTGGGTGACTCTAACTGGAAGTATTCGGATGAAGTATTTAAAGCGCACAGAGGGAGTTTACAGCTTCCTATTTTCATAGGAAATTTCTATTGGATTCTGTTAGTAATTAATACAGAGTAGATATCCAACTGACAAAAATTATATCCAATTATAGTGCCCAAACTTGAAAGCTGTTTCCAAGAAAAATCTACTTATCCATCCAACATTCATTCAAAATTATGTATTGAGTACCTGCTTCACTATTGACATATCAGTTCCAGAAATCCATGTTTACATAGTATGTTTGTTGTTTCTGTATAATGGTGTTCCTGAACTCTCCATCATGGCCAATCATGGAGAGATTTGGCAAGAGGGAGGCAGAATCATTTGGTCTTGACATCAGATTCATTAACGGCCTCAAATTTAGACTAACTTTATACAACGAGTCAGAGAGAAATCCTGGCAGGATTGGAAGACAATGTTCATCAAACATTAAACAACTGTCCCATTGTTGGACTAAGGGACAGATAATGTTCATCATCTTCTTTTCTCCTTCCAGGATTTCAGAAAAGTCACTTCTTAGCAACCTTGCAATTTGGCAACCTATATCACTAGATCTAAAGAATGAAAAGTATGGGGCCTGGGTCACTTAGCTGGGAAGTGTCCAACTCCTTCTTTTGCTCAGGTGGTGATCTCATGGGTCATGGGATCAAGCCCCACATGGAGCCTGGAGCATACACTCAGCAAGGAGTCTGCTTGAGATTCTTCCCCATGCACCTCACCCTACTCATACAAACGTGTGCACTCTCTCTCTAAATAAATAAATCATTTTAAAAAAAATAAATAAAGGAGGGGTGCCTGGGTAGTTCAGTGGTTTAGCGTCTGCCTTTGGTTCAGGTTGTGATCCCAGGGTCCTGAGATCGAGCCCTGCATTAGGCTCCCTGCTCTGCAAGAAGCCTGCCTCTCCCTCTGCCTCCCTCTCTCTCTCTCATGAATAAATAAGTAAAATCTTTAAAATAAATAAATAATGAAAAGTAAGCAAAAATGATCTGTGTCACTTCTAGATTCTCTATTATACCTCTGTCCCTCCGTAATAGAAGGAGGCCCTATGTCCCTGACAGTGCACTCTTGGGAAAGGGGAGCATTAGTCGGTCTAAACTGCTGAATCACCAGGTCTCCCTAGAGAATAATGAGAAGCTGTAATGGACTTTGCATGAAAGAAAAATAAAACTTTGATTGTTTGCAATCCCTGAAATCTTGGGGTTGTTCGTTGCTCCAGCATAGCTTAGCCATTCCTAACACATTGACCTTAGTATTTAATGTTTTAAATAAATGCTGTTACTAGGATTTACACAATAATATAGTATTGTGGGGCTGTTGAGGATATTAGCTGTGTGTGTATGTATGGGTGCTGCAAGTGGGAGAGATGGCTGTAAAGGTTAACAGTTTACTTATAAAGATTTAAAATGTGCATTTTCAAATGTAACATTTGAAAGTTACAATTTACCAGGCCTAGTTTGGTATGCCTTTTATTTTTTAATAATTCTTCTCAACATACATAAGGATCTTAGGCCTTCCTCCATCTCTGAGAAGCTTGGCTTTTGACTGAATGACCTGCAAAGATTGAAAAAAGATGCACTAGGAAAACAATGATTAAGTCACTGAACTACCTGTCACATATTACAAGGTCTAGCCTCAACTTTGAACAAAGGTTGTTAGTCTCTTTGGCTTCAGGTTCTTTTCAGCATATGCTGAAGAGTTATTTGTGCCATTAGAACCACGGAGGTCAAAGATTCAAAGACTATTTACAAAATAATATTCCTAAGCAGGTTCTAACTCTTCAGATCCAGAATTAAAGGGAGTGGCTGTCAATTTCATGAATAAAATTATAAAAATATGTTGTAATTCACTAGGCTGGTTTTTAGCAGTTAGAGTAGAGATCCAACACAGGTTTCATAGGACATCTTTTGAACCAGGAAATAAACTCCTTTCTAGGTAAAAAATGTGCCACAGAAAATGAGCTCTCCTCTTAATAGTCATTCCACTCTTCTCTTGTAATAATCTTACATTTATTTAGGGAGAAACTGTGCTCAGCCAACAGATTCTTTTTCCCAGCCCCCTTTTTGCATCTGCACATGATTATGTGGTTTTTTTTTTTTTTTTTTTTTTGGTCAAAGAGAAGTTAACAGAGAAGGCTCTTTAATAAGTGATGGACGGCTGGAAACGTTTTCCTTCCCATTTCTTCCTGCCTGGCTGTGACAGCTGGAGATTCAGTCACCATCTTTCTACTGACTGGTGCTAAAGATGGTGGAACATAAAAATAAAAGGACTCAGGCTCCTGATGCCCTGGGAAGTCCACCTGCCTGGCCTGCCTGCCCTTTTACAGGATTCCTTCATACGAGAGGAAAACTTCTAACTTATTAGGCTTCAGACTTTCCTATCTCTGTTACTATCAGCAGAACACAATTCCTAACTGATAGAGTAGTGTCACAAGGCAGGCCTAATAGATAGGGCTGTGAGAGTCTGAGGCCAAGATAACCACTAGAGCTGTCAAATTTCCACAAGCCTCTCCCAAAGGAGTTTCTAGATAAATCTCTGCTCTGAGCATAGGCTTTAATCCTCAAGAGATAATATAACATTAATGGTTAAGAGTATGATCTTTGGAATGTGACCATCCCTGCGTTGAATCCCAGCTCTGTTACCTACTACTACCTGTGGTCTTGGTAAGTTAGAGAATAACTCTGAGTCACAGTTGATAAAGTGATAAGAATAATGGTTTTTCTCTTTGATCTGAGAATTAATTAAAATAATGAGAAACGAGACAAGCACATTGCCTGTCACACAGTAAACCACAAAGTATTCTTCTCAATTCACCCCAACCTCTAGGTAGAATTTCAGTTATTCAATTGGCCTTACGGGTTTATTTTTAGTTTCTTCAAGAGTGTCACAGATATGTAGCCTCTTATAACCCAATGACAAGCTCACCAGAGCAGACTATGCAAGTCCTAGAGGCACTTGAACATCCATGTCCACCTGGACCAGGAAGCAGGGCAATAGACCCAGGTTAGTCTTTCACATTCACATTAACTAGAGAGTCCAGTGACTGAGATGGAAAGAACTATATTTATCTTGGTTAAAAAGAGAGTAATATTATCCCGAAAATTCAGGTTCTGAAAGTTCACAGTATGGATTACTCAAGAATCCAAATAGTCATCATCTTTATCTCTATCATTATAGAAATAGAAATGCAGTAGAAACAATAACATAAGTATGAATGTTTTCATGTTTCTATATGGCATTCTGTAAGCTTTAGTTATTTTTAAAGTAAATAAAATGCAACTTTTCTATAATTTTGAAGTCATATCAAAATAAAAACTTACAAAAAGGCTCAGACCTCCTAACCACCTACACATCATTCGAGAACCACTTCAAGTCCTGCTTCTGTGATAAGGCTGTCAAATACAAAGCTCTTTCTGTACTTCCAACTCTCATGGTCCTGGATGCTATTAGCCTATAGCCTAACTTCACAAATGGTCAGTGTACGATAAACACATTTCAGAAGAATAAACATGTAAATGCAATGGCCCGCTAAATAGCCTTCCTGCTTCCCATCTCTCCTTTACTCACCACTAGGATGATCATGTGCCCCTCTGTTTAAATTCTTTCAGGATTTCCCTTTTGTCCACTGCAGTGAGTTTCATTAAAAAATAAAAATAAAAAAAAAATAAAAAAAAAAAGGTCCAGAACAATTCTTTCAGAAATCTGACTCAAAGCTCAGTAGGTAAAACAAAACAAAACAAAACAAAACAAAACAAAACAAAAAAAGGAGGAGCTGTCCTGGTGTCAGTGGGGGCAAGAGGCCTAGAGCACTGCAGATCAGACCATGTTGCACAGCACCCTCCTACTATCTCTATGGGGTTGCAGAGGCACAAATGGAAAACCATTGGTTTAAACCATTGGTTTAAATCCCTGCTTGTCAGCACTCACCTCTAGCCCTTACCTTCAAATATAACAAAGCAAATACTCAGCCATGCAGCATTGCCCACAGTTTCTTGCGCCTCCACACTTTGTCTTATTCCCTTTATGAAGAGTTCTCCATCTTGCTGTCTGGTAAAAGCCAATCCATGGTTGAAACTTCTGCCCTTCTTCTGTGAAGTATATTCTGAGGGGTACAAATCAGTTGGTTTCCTCTTCCTTTGGATTCTCATAGTGCCTCACAATTGCATTTCTGTTAGCTTTCACAGTACCATATTATAATTATATACATTCCTCATTCCCATCCCTTCCATTGTAGGGCATTCCTCAAGCATGAGCCCTTTATCTTATTTATCTTTGTGTCCTAGGTGTCTACCAAAGAATCTGATATATAGTAGATGCACAATAAGTCAATTAAATGAATGGCTAACCAAATAAATACATTATCACACTGATTATTTTTGTTATTTGTTTTGTCACTCTGCCTTTTCTTCATAAGCATATACTAAGTAATTTGAAGACAGGGGCCTAGTCTTACATTTTTCTTGTTTTACCTTAACATAATTCTAGGAACACTGATACTAATAAAATATGTTCTAATTGAAATAAATTACATTTTAAAGAGTTGGCATTCTGTCAACATATATATAGGGCATTTAGCACATAAGTTATACTAAAATCCAACAAACATGCAATGGAAATAAAACATTTACATTCTATCCCATAGACAAGACAAATATATTTTTGATAGCAAGAAATCAATTTTGAAAATAAATGTGGCATTTAAATGTCATAAAAATATAAGAACTTAAAG
The DNA here is from genome assembly GCF_053574225.1 of Canis aureus. Classification (NCBI taxonomy): domain Eukaryota; kingdom Metazoa; phylum Chordata; class Mammalia; order Carnivora; family Canidae; genus Canis; species Canis aureus. The sequence continues at coordinate 61,875,464 of NC_135621.1, read as the reverse complement.
AGTTCGGGGACATCAGATGTTTTTAAAGTGACCACGTTATTTCAGAGTTCAAGAAGTCAAAATAAGAAAGAGCTGAGCAAAGTTACATTGATACCACAGACTTTGGAAAAGGTGATTTTAAAGTGTTACATGGAAAGATAAGCAAGAACTCAGGTCTGTGACTCATAACAGCAAAAGCTGCTCAAGATAATAGGGAGACTTTCAAAAATGAGATTCTGACAATACAGATGGGAGAGGTAACTAAATAGGTCACGTGGTAGCCCAGAGAGCAACTGGACAATTGCAGATTCTGTAAATAGATTAAAGGTGGGGTGGGTACAGGACCATTGGTGAAGAAAGTAACTCTCCACGGAGGGACAATATCATTAAAGTAGGAAACCCAAAGTGAATGGAGACTTGTGAGAGGCCCTGATGACAACACAAAATCTTTTAAAGCTATATCTAGAGCAAAAGAAAGAGGAGAAAAGTGTTATAAGGTCTACTTAGGGTAGAAGGTATAAAATAACTGATAACAGAAAATAAAACCATTCAACTCTAGTTTTTGCTTCCTCTGTCAAAGAGAATAATTTTTTAAAAATTTATTTATTTATTTGAGGGAGAGAGAGTGTGCCACACACGCACAAGAGTGGAGGAAGGGGCAGAGGGAGAGAATCTCAAGCAGACTCCCTGCTGAGCACAAAGCCTGATATTGGGCTTGATCTCAAAACCCTGAGATCATGAGCCAAAATCAAGACTTGGATGCTTAACAGACGGAGAACCCAGGTGCCCAAGGATAATAATTTTTTATATAAAAGAGTAAACATTTTTTATATAAAAGGGTGACATGGAAGTCTAGAGTTAAGTGAAGAGATGGGTGACAGGAAACTCAGCAGTACCCAGAGGTCATCAAAAACTTTATGGCTCATGAGAGTAGTCTTGCTCAAGACACTGAGAGAACCCACAGTTGATGTCTTGGCTGATTCCTAAGAAAAGTACTGATGAATCTGCAGAGGGAAAACTTTCTTCAATATTAAAGAGGTTCCACAGTAATGGACCACAGAATTCTTCCCTCTCTTCCCTTAGCTTTGTCCAGCATCAGTAATTTGATTCAACATGTTGATGCCATGTTTACTGAATGCCTCAAAGCTGAGAAAACTAACTATATATCAGATGATGACACAATGGAGTTCTGGAAAATATCCTAGCATGTTTTAATAATATATTGAATAAAGTAAAATTCAGTTTAATAGGGAATAAAATCTTCCATTGGATAGAAAGATAATTCTTAGAGATTTGGAAATCCTTGTGATAAAAGAATTGGAAAATGTGGCTCAGAAGTAGTGGCTTAAAAAAAAAAAAAAAAAAAAAAGAAGTAGTGGCTTGCCTGAAAATCATTTAAGAACCTTTGTTAGCTGTGAGCTCCATGCACATCAAAAATCAGGACATGACTGACAAAAATGTTAATTCAATCTTATGCAACATGAATATTAGCAAAGTTCCAATAATAAAGATTATGGTCCCATTTTACTATTAAAAGTATGACCCAGGGAATCCCTGGGTGGCTCAGCGGTTTAGCGCTTGCCTTTGGTCTGGGGCATGATCCTGGAGTCCCAGGATTGGGTCCCACATCGGGCTCCTGGCATGGAGCCTGCTTCTCTCTCCTCCTGTGTCTCTGCCTCTCTCTCTCTCTCTCTCTCTCACTCTCTCTCTCTCCCCCTCTATCATGAATAAATAAATCCTTAAAAAAAAGTATGACCTGTAATATTTTGCTCCTTTCTGAGAGCTATATTTAAGATGATACATCATTCACTGAAACACATTAAAAAAGAGCTCCCAAGGGGAGCCTAGGAGGCTCAGTCCATTAAGCATCTGCCTCTTGATTTTGGCTTAGGTCATGATCTCAGGGTTGTGAGACTGAGCCCCATGTCGGGCTCCACTCTCAGTGCAGAGCCTGCTTAAGATTCTATCTCTCTCTCCCTCTACACCTCCTCATTTCTTTGTCTCTCTCCCTGTTTCAAAAAAAAAAAAAAAAAAGCTATCAAATAGTGTGGAAACTCAAAATCATATGCTATGCTATGTATAAAGATAAAGGAACTTACAGCACTTTATCTGTAGAAGGGACACTCAAGGAAATTAAATTAGTACATTGTGTTCAAGTATTTGCAAGGTTCTCAGATCAAATCTGTATTGAACATATCCTACAAAGATCTAGGTTGCATGAGCAAAGGTTAGAAGAAAAGTATACTCTGACCTAGCATGAAGGTCCCAAACTTTTTGATGTAAGGACCTGTCTACACTAAAAAAATATTGAGGATACCTATGTAACTTTCATTTATGTAGACTGTATCTGTTGATAATTATCATATTTGAAATGTAAAAATGAGAAATTAAAAAGATCTTTATCAATTCATTTTAAAATAAAATAAACCCATTACAGGCAACCATAAATAATATTATATTTTGGATGAAAAATAGCTGCTTCCCAAGACAAAAATAATTTCATAGGAAGAGTGGCATTATTTTTCATTTTTTTCAAAATCCCTTGAATGTCTGGTTCAATAGAAGACAGCTGGATTCTCATATGTGCCTCTGCATTCAATCTATTATGATGCTATATGTCATGCAGCCAATGAAAACCCCACTGTACTCTTGTTGGAGAATGAAAATAAAAAAGGCAAATACTGTCTTAGTAGTATTATGAAAATAATTTTGACTATAAGGACCCCCTGAAAGGGTTTAAGGACCCCTGGAGAACTGCTGGCATAGCATAAGGAGAAATTGTTAATAATTAGAGTTATACAAAATTGAGGTGGATCGCAACAAGTTCTAAGTTCCTGGAGCCATTGGAGGAAAGGCTGAACAATCACTTACCAAGATTTTCATTTTTGAGGAAGGGAGTGCTCTAAGCTATTCTCCTTTCTAAATGGCAATGTTAGAAACCACTCTTCCAGAGATACCTGTTTCTAAAGAAAGTATCATTAAAAAAAACAAAAAACAAACAAACAAAAAAACCCTCTTGTGTATCAAGTAGGTATAGTCTTGGAGTTGCTGGGGAATGCTGAGGTCTGTGGTTCAATTCCTTCAATTCCTCCCATGGGGCACAATTCCCCATGCATTATTTCTGAGACATTATCTAACCTCAGAGGCATGGACCCTTGGTGATAAACATCTAGTTCAGGGAACTCAACCACTTCTATCCTCTAAATGTTACAAATTTTTTTGTTTTCCTGGAAATCTCCCTCTCTTCTGCCATTTGAGTCGCCCACTAGAACAATCTAGAATAATACTTCTCCCTCTTCTACATAACAGGCCTTCAAATATATGAAGACAGTGACTTAGATGCCTTTTTAATAAAGAGGTTACATATTTTTGAGAGGCAAATATGATTTTGTTGGATGTTTAAGTTGAAATCCTATAACAAGTAGACCAAAAGCTGTTCCCCAAAAAAGTGTGTAATGAAAAACTGACATATTACTAGGAAGTTATTGAAACTTTCTATCTATAAAGGGCTTTTTTTAATAGTTTCTTTATAATACTATGCTCTGTTTCAAAAGAACTCTATAAATCACCCAGATCCCCCTTTACATAAATAATTAATTTACTAGTCTGCAGTTGACTTGTTGAAGGTATTTTTTAATCCTTATCAAAATGGAGTTTTCAGCCTGATTTATAGTAGATTAATCAAGGTGATTTTGCGTTTTGTGAAGTTACATTATAAGAAAACAGATTCAGGTTACTGAACTGATTATTAATGAAAGAAATATGTATCATGTATCATAACCTGGAGTCAAAATCTGTTTATATTTGAGCTGACCCATCAGTTACAAATGAACTTTCCCACCCACTTTCCACCATAATAATAACAGAACCTACTGATCAACAACAGGCTAGGTGCTCAGAAAACATGCATTCTAGCAGGGCTATACTAATCAGCATTCACTTTCACGAACACTCAATTCACACACAATTAAAAACTAGGGCTCTGCATCCACTCTCAAAAATGTATGAGGAAGGGGTAAGTGATTAGTCCCTGTGGTTGCCTATGTTTGGAACCACATCTCAATGACTAGCTGCTCTCCAGTATGCGAACTTCCATCCTCTTGTTTTGTCTAACAAATTCTTCATGTTCTTCTTGATGTTAGGTATAAAAACTGAATTTAGGGTATCACTTGGGGGCCTTTAAAATAACAATATAAAACAAATCCAGTCTTTCAGACTAGGAATATCCACTATTTTCCAAACTTGAAGAGGTGCTTGTGTTATTAGAAATTCTGAAATCATAAGGAATAATATAATATGAAGAAGATTTATTTTCCTTTTTTGTTTGTTTCCTATCAGCATGAAGGGCAGAGTGAAAAGACTACAGACCGAGGCTTTATCTAAACTTAGAACACTCTACTTGAGAACTAAGTGAATTCACCTCTTCCAATCATTGCTGTAAATAATATCTCCTTTCCTGCCCATAAACCACTAACATCCTATTGTTTTCTATAAGGTAAGTCCTTAATCCTTCCATTGTCAACTCTTCCATTTACCATAAAAGCCTCCCTCACCCTTTTTTTTTAATTGAAGGAAAATTTACGTATGGTTAAATGCACAAATCTTAAGAGTACAATCTGATTTGTTCTGATAAATATACACATCAATATAACCACTACCCCAATCAAGATATAGATTATTTTCACAATCCAAGAATGTTCTCTCATGTCTCCTTTAACCAATCATCATTCACTTACAGTTTTCTCTGTTTTTCAACTTCATGTAACAGAATGTATGTTATCATATAAGTCTCCCTTCACTCAACACAATGGTTTTGAGCTTTATCCATGTTGTTGAATGAATCAGTATATCTTTATATTGTTGGTTAGTATTTCACTGCATGAATATGCCACAATTACCTATTCTATTCGTGTGCATTTGGATTGCTTCAGTTTGGGGCTATTATGAACAAAATTGCTATAAAATTTCCTATCAAATCTTTTATTATAGATTTAAGTTTTCATTTCTCTTGGGTAAATATCTAGTAGTGGTGTTGCTGGGTCATAGGGCAGGTCTAAATTTAACTTCACAAGAAACCAGTTTGTATGAGAATTTCTATTGTTTTACCAAAAAAAAAAAAAAAAAGAATTTCCATTGTTCTGCATCTTCACCAAGCTTTGGTTAGGGGATGCTCCCATCCATCCTCCTTTATTTAGGCCTAGTGTCAAGTCAAGTTTCTTACATTAAGCCAATTTGACATCTTTAATCATTGGAGCTCATCTAAAAAAGTGTGATTTTCCCACCAGCTTTCCAAAGAAGGTTTCAAAGTTTCTACCAGAAATATATATGAGAATTTGCCTATATATAATATTACTGATCATTCCTATCCACCCTACTACACACAGTTTTTTTAGGATTATTCTCAATTTGATCAGATTTCTTGCATTATGTCCCTTAAAATTTTTAATTAGCTTTATGATCTAAAGAAATGTCAAATAAAATATTCCCAAAGGGGAATAAATTATGATTCGTGCTACACATAGAATTTTAAAACTGGATCTTCAATATAATCTGTTCAAAGCCTAAATTTTACAGAACAGGAACCTGAGACAAAGAATTTAAAGAACTTTCCAAAGGAGACACACCTAATAGGGGACAGAGGCAAAATTAGAACCTTCTCATCCTGTCTGACAACTTAATGACAATTCCACACTGACTTGTTTTGGTTCAAAGCCATTCTATTTCAAGGCAAATTTAAGTCCAAATTATCTTTATATGACTTTCTTCTCTGAGAGCTAGTACCAAGTGGTTTATTGTAACTCACACTATTAACAACATCTTGTAGTATTCAATAGCATATTAAAATACTGACAGGGGTTTTTTGGGGAGCGGAGAGTTGGGGCAGAGGGAGAAAGAGAATCTCCACGCCTAGCATGGAGCCCTACAGGGGTAGTGATCTCACAACCCAAAGATCATGACCTGAGCCAAGATCAAGAGTTGGATACATAACTGATTGAGCCACCCAGGTGCCCCAAAAGTATTTTCTGAGACAGTAAGTACATCTTTGATCAATCTTATTCAGTAAGGAAGGATATTTTTATAAGGGGCAAAGAAAGTAAAAGAATTAAATAATGCCTAAGATCAATGGGGCTAAACTCAGGCTCCCCAATTTGGAAGCTTTCACCAAAGCAGATCATTCCTCTTTGCACAGAATTCACTAAATGTTTGCTATTTTTATGTGTATTATTGTGTTTGGTTTTTGAAAATGTAAAATTGACCCAACTTTTTTACCATAGCACATTTATTCTGGGAGAGCTTTCACATGGAATTGTTATTAGTGTGAAAGAGACATGGCATAAATTGCTTTTTAATCATACTGCTCCGGATGCCTAAGCAAAACACGCCTGCCCTGAGCACTCCCCTCACCACTGTGAGGATGACCTCACCTCAGGCTTTGTGTGTGTGTGTGTGTGTGTGTGTGTGTGTGTGTGTTTCTTGTGGTGTGCTAACCAAGCAGGCAAAAGGATGGATTTTTTATACATTTATGTCAAAATCAATCATTTTTAAAAGTTGAAAAATCAGTTTTTAAAATTTCCTGTAGCATAAAGAACACTCGATTTGCTATAGATCAAAGAGTTTAACACATTTCAGATGTATTGGGTCTACAGAAAAATGGAAGAAATAAGGAAAGTTAACATTTTCTAATAATATCCTGAAGAGCCTTTTGGAGTGAGTGGACAGGATTTATTTTATGTTATGGAAAACCGGGTGGTTTGAAAACCCAGTTTGTTGCATTACATCATTACATTACATCATTTTCTAACACTGTCTTTTCACATGCATTTTCTTCTAACATCAAACATTTTTTTATTTTTATTTTATTTTATTTTATTTTATTTTATTTTATTTTATTTTATTTTATTTTATTTTATTTTATTTTATGATAGTCACACAGAGAGAGAGAGAGAGACAGAGAGAGAGAGAGGCAGAGACATAGGCAGAGGGAGAAGCAGGCTCCATGCACCGGGAGCCCGACGTGGGACTTGATCCCGGGTCTCCAGGATCGCGCCCTGGGCCAAAGGCAGGCGCCAAACCGCTGCACCACCCAGGGATCCCCCCCAAACATTTTTTTTAACACTACTATTTGGGGCAGTTTTTATAAACAATTACATTTATCTTGGAAAAACATGAATGTCTTCTAACTCAGGTATTCAAGCCACTTTGTAAAACTTCTATTAACAGAAGCTAAAAGTCTATCATTTGTTTTAGTTAATATTTGAGTTCGCAGGAGTAAAATCATCAGCCAACAGCAGCTGTGCACTGTGTTAAATCTAGAGCTGGCATTAGTCTATCAGATATGCAAATATTTATATCCTCATTGGCTAAGTAAACTGTTCAGCTCTGCAGAAATGATAGGTTTGTTTTGGAATACTATAAGTGACTCCCTTTTCTAATAATGGCTTTTCTTGTGCTGAAATTCACACTTCTAGTTTGAGTTTGCCTAAAATTTCTTACACAAAAACTAGCATAAATCCTTATATACCTCCAGAAAAAGAAATCAGATCAGTAGTTACCAGAGGATACAAAAATTAGATAGGTCAGATAGAGAAAAAAATTTTGACCTTCAGTCTTCAAATTTACAAATGAAGAAATCCTTAGAAAAACATAATGTTCATTTTAAAAACTTTAAAAAACAAACATACTAGGGCATGTTAATGAATAAGGATTCAAGTCTTCACTTGTGAATGTGCCAATACAATTTAAATAATCCCAGGGGATCCCTGCTTCTCCCTCTGCCTGTGTCTCTGCCTCTCTCTCTCTCTCTCTGTGACTATCATAAATAAATAAAGAAAAAAATATTTAAAAAAACAATTTAAATAATCCCTTGTTTTTGAAAATTCAGGGCTTTTTTTCTTAAATTTAAATAATTATAAATAAGCCCATAGTAAATATGTAAATAATACATCTTTGTGTACACTTCTGATTTTGTTTCTTAAGTCCCATTAAGTGGAACTGTTGAGTCAAAAGATAGCAATAGTTTTAAAAATCCTTATGCTTATTGACAACTGTTGGGCAAATTTTTAAATCTATTTGAACACCAGTGTCTTAAATCGTGAAATGTAACTAAGACATAAGGGGCAAGATTGTTAAGAGGGCTAGAAAGAGAAGATCTCAAAAATAAGTACATACTATAAACATTTTCTAATTTTTCCAAAAGTGTGGATTTGTTTCCAGGGAAAATAATTGTCAATATTCTGGATGAATTTTATTTTTCCCATTTCTATGAAAGATAATTATCAACCATCAATGATGAGAATAATCTATGACTTGGGACACTGTGGTCAGGGTAGAAATCTTTACAACCATCAACAGTGCCAGCTTGTTTACATACATTTTTTTCCTGTATCTCCACCTGTAATGGCTCATGTAACCATATGAGACAGTACTGATATCACAATATATAGATAACGAAATCAAGGCTCAAAGAGGGAGTAACCCACCCTAAGTCTCCCAGTTAAAAGACAGCTCTGCCCCACGTGAAACCCATGTTTTTCCACAAGCTATGACAGTAGTGTGTAATGTGAAAGAGATTGTTCAAATAGGTCATAAAAAGGGTTCACCTTAAAAATGGTCCCTGAATTAAGTCAAGCAAAGAAGAGGAAGAAAATCCAAAGGAGAATAAACAGATAGAACTAAAACCATAGAGTGGAAAAATGACAGCATTGAATAGCTGCCTTATTGCAGCCACTGTCCCAGGTGATAAGAGGACGTAGATTAAAAAGTATCAGCAAGAAGTTCATAAGCAGGTAAAACAGACAAATAAGGAAAACTATTGTATTAATTGATAACTATTGTGTTTGAATTATGCCCAGGACATCATATGACATGAAGGACAGATACCTAACCCAGTGTAAAAGGACCACCTAGGTTGAAGCTTGCAGGATGAGTAACTATAAGCTAAGCAAAAAGCATTCAGGTGAGAGCATTTTATGCAGAGAAAGTTGTGAAGGTGAAAAAGACCATGACCCATCCTCCGAAATGCTGGAGGTTCAGAATTTCTGAAGCACAGATGGGTTTATGGAAATAGCATGAAATGATGCTAGAATACTGGCAGAGCAAGACCACAGTGGTTCTTTTGGGCTGACAGAGCCTTGAACTTTATCCTTAAAATTACTTGTTCCTTTATACATATCACTAAATCCTCTGTTATAATTCCTACCACAATGATGGTGACATAATGGTAACAAACGCCCAACATTTATGTTTTATATTAATCATTTAATTCTTAAAACAATGTTATGAGGTGAATTATCATTACGTGCCAATCATTGTGTTAGTCTCTACTGATACAACACTGAACAGGCATGTCATGGATATTAAATAAAGAAAGGTATATTCAGATTTGCGTTTTCAATGATCATTTTAGCAGAGATTTAGAAGATGACATTGAAAACACTAGCTGGCAAGATGAAACTGGTTATAAAATATCTACCATATCCAGACAAGTTACTGTGAAGACTGCATTTAAGGCAGAAGAGGTAGGACTTGAAAGGAGGGAACAGATTTGAGAGCTACTTAAAGGCAGGCCATGGTTACCAATTAGATATGGAGGATTAAGTGACAGGAAGAATCTGGAATGTCAACCAGGTTCTGGCTTTAGCTTCTGGGTGGAGGTCATCCTGTTCTCTGAAATAGACAAAACAAACAGAAGAGCAGATTTTATGCAGGAAGGTGATCTCCTTGGACTAGAAATGGAGATTTCAGAATCACAATTTAAAGGCAGTATGTCCATAGACAGGTATGTACGAATTCATGAATATAGGAAGAGCAAGGAAGAAGAGGGATGATAATGAACTCCAACCATAGTTTAAGAGGCTACTTATCAATTATTGGCAGTGCTGGTATGTGTATGGCAGAGATCTAAAGCTGAGGGACAAGAATGTATATTTGGAGCTATAAACATGTAAATGGAAGTTGAACCTGTAAATAAAAATAAACTTCCTATAAGAACAATTATCAATTGAGATGGGGGTGGGTGGCAATGGAAGTGAAATCATGGAAAGTATCTATGAATGCTCTTTATGTACAGAAAACCGTTCTAATGAAGATATGATAGTCTTCCAAAATATAAGAAAAGATAAAAAGAACATTTCAAAGAGCAGAACATAACTTTGTATTGATCAAATTCTACTCTCAGCCTCCCCTATTTCCTTTCAGATCACATCATGCAAAAGCAAGACAGCCACCTCTAACCAAGTGCCACAACCTTGACCTTGGAAGAGAGTGAAAGTAATTGATGATTGAGCATGAGGAATCAAAACCCCTGTTCTCTAACCAAAATTTGCTAATCAACTATAGACCCCCTTTCTAGGATCATCTAAATTTCTAGCCTAAATACCCATTTCTTTCTATTCCTTTTGATATGCAAAGTGACTAGTTAAAGATTTTAATTGACATTTTCAAGAACAAGTCATTGAATCTCACTTGAAGTCTTCAAATTGAACTGATATGTGGAAAATTAATCCCGTGGAAACTAGAAAAGCTGTTTTACAAGTGACATGGGGAAAGACAATCGCAGCTTCACTTAGGCTGAGCAGGGGAAAAAAACTTTTTCTATCATAAGTTTCTCCTTTTTAAAGAGAGATAATGGATTGGAAACCATTTCCACAATTGCTTCTAATGTTATTACTGCCTGAGAAATAATACACCAAGACACTCCTGGCTGATCTGTTAGATAGGCTTTCTTAATACACTATTCTACCAAGGTGAAAATGTTTAGCTTCTTCAATTCATAAAGAAATAAATTTCTAACTTGTTGATGGTGATACCAAATATATATTTCTTATATTTATATATATATATTTGTTATATACATATATACACATATATATAAACAATACTTATGATGCTGTATAAACAATCTTTTTTTTCTACTTTAGAGCAGAAGTACTGTATGGAGATAGTAATCAACTGTAATTATTGCTTTTGAAAACTCAAGCTTTAAAACCCACAAAATACTTTAAAAATAAATGCAGGAAGCTTCATAAAATACATTTTCTCAATTCAACAAAGAAAAAAAATCAAACCAGTTAGGACACTCAAGTGTTATTTGCAGCAATCATGATAAGTCAATTTTGGCTTAAACCATGATTGTTATAAACACTCACAAAACATATTATTTACCAGATGGCAATCTTACTCAAGCAAACATATAAAACTTATGTTTCATTATTATCAAATAAGGATGAACTTGCCACTGGGATAACCTCCAGTAGTTAAACAAACACATCTCCACAAAATGAGTGCCATGGTTTCTATCATTGGATAAGTATATAGAGTAAAGGAACCATCTTAAAATTTAGCAGCTCTAGCTTATATTCAAGAACCAAAGCTTAGAGCAGAAAACACACACATGCAAAGTGGCATATTCTTATCTGCGCTTAGACTTGTGTTTACATTTTCTTAGAAGAAAACCTACTGCATTTTTAGTATTCGAAGAAGGAACAGTCTGAAACTATGATATAAGCTATAATATCTGTGTTAAATAATTAATTGATATTATGAAATGTATAAAGCAATCCTCAGACTTTCTTGTTATTGCCCCCTCCACCAAATACAAAATCAGAATCTATCAGTCTGTATCAGTGGTGGAATGTACACTATAAGAGTTGTACTTTATGAGTTATAATATCATAGACTAATGGCAGGATACTAAAGGTCTATTAGTGATGAACACCAGATTATTATATTTGTGTGTGTGTGTGTGTGTGTGTGTGTGTGTTAGTTTGGTGGAAAATGACACCTTTTGTAACTGAGAATCATATAAGTTTCAAAATAGTTTCAAAATTAGTTTTTTATTGTGCTACCACAATTAAAACAAAGTGAGGATTAAGAGTTTCTTTGGCTTATTTGTTTACTGGCCACACACAATACTCTCAAACAACCTGGTTATTCAGAAACTCCATTATAAAAAAAAAAAAGAAAAAGAAAAAAGAAACTCCATTATAATATAAACTCCTTGAACTTGTACAAGTATGGTGAGAGTTAAGAGGTATTACAGAAGAGACCATGAACAGAAATTGAGACCACAGACAGAAATATCAGGACTCTGAAACAAAAGCAATGGGTCTTCCTTCACCTCGTCAGGTGCTTCAAGGACAAAGGCCAAGCAGTATGGAATGACATACAATAGAGCATTTATGTCCAATAGGACAATAAAGAAGTCCAGGTTGTCTCCCTCTGTGCTACGTCACTGGTTGCAATACCTTGTGCTGATAAATCCTGGATTTCTCTTTGCCCCTGAATTCATGGCTATGGCAGAAGTTGCATAACTATCAGCTTTCTGAATGCAAATGCAGTTCTTCCACATGAAGACAACAGACGTAAAGAAACAAATTCTGGATTTCAACAAGTTAAATGCTATATTAAATTAGAAAAGTCTTCTGAAGACTTTCCACTTCCTCACATTGTTTAAAACTTCTCATTGGATAGCACCAAGGCAAAAGACAATCTCTCTCCATAGAGGAGTAAGCAGGCACTTCACCTGGCAGAGCATTTCACCATTGAAGGACAGATTGCCTTTAGATTGCAACTTCCTTGAGGGTCGAGTCTCTTTCTCTATTACTTTCTGAATTACATCTAAAACACTGAGGACTTTCAAAGAATATTGGTTTGTGACAGACAAAATGGATCACTTACACCGTACATCAGTACCAAAAACTTTAATGCACTCAAGCAAGGTCATTTCATCGTTACCAAGGAGCCAAAGAAAAGAAAACTATATAGAGAGAACCTTTTTGACAGGTGTTCCTTTACGAGTGCTCCACTAACATGGACCAAGATTGAACTATGATTCCAGAAACAACAACAAAAGTATTTGATGTGCTCACAACCTCTAATACCCTGATAAATTTACCTGGGGTGTATTTTTCTTCAAAAGGTCTATTATATTCATCTCTAGCTGCTTAGAAAAAAGAAAATAAATGACATAGACAGGACATGTGGCATCACAACCAAAGACCAATTTTTTAAGTGGCCATTTCATATATACATAATTGAAATGCATAGTGCCATTGGTCTTTCTTCTCTCCCCAATTCAAATGCTGGTGGAAATATCTATAAAACTGGTAACATAATCATAACATCTAATAAAGATTTCTATTATTCATTAGTATTATAAACATATTTCCTTTCTATAATTAGTGTAGCTTCATTACAAAATCATTTGAAAAACTATCTCCCATAATTCCTCCACCCTAATACAGCTCCTCTCAGTTCTTTTCACTTTCTGCAAGTAATGAATACGTTACATGAGAAAACAGCCCTAGCTCACCAGCCTACCACCAAAAGCTGCCCTCCTTCCAGCAATAGGACAATAGAAAATTTTGAGATAAACACCAGATCTGTTTTTAAATGAGCCATCTTCATATAATTACCCAATGCATCCAAGCATTCCAATAATTCTAACTGAATTTTCTCAATTGCAAAGACTGATATTTCTTATCAAAATGAAAAAAAATCATTTTATGGCTACAAAGAAGGAGAAATTGAACTTCTTTCCCTACACACTTTACTCCCTCATGAACAGAAGGGATACAGTGAACAGTGTTTCTTTCCGTTAATGTGGCTTGAAATTCTATTCTACATTCAAATAAGGCTCTCTCTGGAAAACCGCTGGGAAATATCATCTATATACATGTGTGCCACGAGTTCTTATATACATCCCTCAGTGCCCCTGGTTAATAATGGGACATTTCCCTAGATAATGAAAGGCATAGAACCATGACCCTTTTAAGCAGAAGAATAACCTGACAAGGTAAATTCTGATCTGCCATGAAGGTAGAAGCCTTTCCTCTACAGCAACTTCAAGGGTATAGATGGTTACAGAGACCTCTGTTAGCTAGAACGTCGATGCCATCTCCAAACTTTGCCAGGTGATTCTCTATTGGTGTTGAAACTGTCAGTGCTCTGAAGAATTTGAGTGTTGGGGATTCTTTGATCTTTCCTCCTTCCACTAGTGAAAGGGGAATTGCATACCTGGGAATAAGAGGATAAGGATCTAGACTCTAACTTTATGGCAGGCCACCTTCTCCTGCCAAGTCTCACATTCCTATCTGAGTGGGGGAATGCTAAATTCTCATTTCATGAAGTTGTCATAGGAATCTGAGACAATGTAGCCTTAAGTATTGCATAAACTCTGGAGAATATTGTACACTTCTATTATTGAGAATATAATTATGATTTATTAATGTTAGCACACTAGGTTAGGGCTATTGTTTTCTTGGCATGTTTAAAACTAGAAAAATCAGAAAATAATTCCTATTGATCTCATAACAAGCATAGAAATATAAAGCTGAAAAAACAGCCATTTGTAATTAAGCGACTCTGTTCTCTCTAATTTTTAGAGTACAATACAATATTGTAACTCTTTACTTTTATTAACTGCCAAAATCAATCTCAGAACCTATTTTCCCAATACCCTGGAATAAAAAGGATAGGATATTTTTCCTTAGATGCACAGATGCAGTTTCATCTACATGCATGGATTTCAGAGGCATTTTTTAAGCCATAGTGCATATAATGAACAAACTGTAATCATATCTTTGTCCCAACTCATTACAAAATGAACTCATAACTTAGAGCCTCACAATAAATATCTATTTCTAATTTTAGGCTGATCATTAAATATGGTTCACACTAGGAATCTGTTAAATGAAAGAATGTTAAAATTCACTTACATCACTTAAAGCATATCGATTCTGATGACTATTAATCCACATAAAACAAGTGGTACATCAACAGAGACAACAGCACTTCAGGAAAATTCCACTCAACTCTCATAAATTGCTGGCTGTTCCCTTTAGTTCCACATGTTCTCTCTCTATCTCTCTGTCTCTCTTCTCCAACCCCCAATGTTAGCTTTTGTCAGTGGCACTCCTATTCCTCTCAAACATTGGTGTTCATTTCCTTTCATCATCCTCCTACCTACCAAATACTACTCTCAGGAAAGAACTGGAATAAAATATTCTTATACAGATATACTTACTGATAAGGCTTCAAAAGTTATACGTCCTAGGTATAATTGCATTTTAATAGGCAATGTTTGTCAATCTAATAAAATTATCCTTTACCTAAACCCCCACTCAAAAAAATATACCCATTTTGAGATGTTAGGAACTCTTATTTTAAACAAGGGAGTCTTTCATACTTTAGAACTCTTCTTCTTTATCTGTGAAATAAGAAGTTTGAACTATACGGAATTTTTAATATTCAACTACCTTTTAAATCTAAAAAATGGCAACTTCACATGGCTTAATTCAGTAGATTTGAAGTTATAAACATAAATACTTTGATAGGCTGGGTGGGTAGCATGTGTCAAGAAGCCAGCTGCAAACTAGTGAGTATTGGAGTTTACAGGAACCTGAAGAATACAGGCCTCGTTTGTTTTTAGACTGAAAACAAAGTCACTAAGCCAAGTCAAACTAAATAATGCCGGGGTGAAAACTGGTGAACCACCAGTTTGTGAATGCCAAACTACATGATTATGAAGATTCTCTCCAGCCCTAGCTTTCTGTGATTCTGTGAAGTACACTGGCTAAGGAAGAGGGGTTCTTAAAAGTATTAACTTTTCTCTTCCACAACCATTGAAGCATCACTGAACAGCCAGGTTAAAAGGCAATAACTTGGGATCCCTGGGTGGCGCAGGGTTTGGTGCCTGCCTTTGGCCCAGGGCACGATCCTGGAGACCCGGGATCGAGTCCCACATCGGGCTCCCGGTGCATGGAGCCTGCTTCTCCCTCTGCCTCTCTCTCTCTCTCTCTGTGTGTGACTATCATAAATAAATAAAAATTAAAAATTATTTAAAATAAATAAATAAATAAAAGGCAATAACTTCAACAAACATTCTGCTACTACCCCTGTAAAGACAAGCTCTCAAACAAGAGCTACCATGATTAGAAAACTAGAAAGAAAATGACAAGTCAACATGAATGAAAAAGGAAAGTCAATAAACTACCAAATTTTCACTGTGACAAATATAGACTTTGTGGAACTCTGTTTACCTTCTCCATTCCAGAAAACGACATACTTCTCATCAGTGGTCATAAGAAATAAGTGAGGTGACTCTGAAACACATTACAGACAACAAATAATAGGAAGAAAACAAAGCAAAGGTCTTCTTTCACTACTGTCTCATACGTGTTGTCCAAGAAGAGCTCTACTTCTCCATTCTTAGCATTTGGTAGACAACAGACAGAAAATCCAAGCCACACAAAAATGCAAAACCCACTGTATGAGTTTGGTTAGGTTAAATGCATACTCATAATGGGTTATAGGTTTAAAAAATCAATTTTAACCACTTGAGTCAATTGTGGAAGTCTTAATATTGACCACATTTACTCAACTGTCTGCCACATATATCTTGTAGTTATTTCAGGGCTTATTTATAAATACTATGAATATAACACCCTGTCATTAAAAAAAAGTGATTTAAAAAATCTTCTGCTTTTCTCTTTAGTGAGGAAATGTCATGTCATCAGATCAAACTGTGTGTCTGTGTGTACACATGTATCGTATGTAGATCTTTATGAGAATATCTACTGACTACAGGTAGAACAACTACTGTAAGCAGTACAGAGGAATCTTAAAGGTTGTATTTCTTACAATAAAAATGTACTATATTTCAAATTTTACTAAAGTAAAGAGAAACACATTTCTTCTTCTTTTACCTCCTGAGATTTTGCACATTCCGTATCTGGGATCTGATTCTCTTTCAAAACCTACATAAATCTGGTAATTTTATTCTAAGGGCTTGAGCACTAGAATTATGCAACAGTGATAAAGTGTGGTAAATTTTGAACATGTTTTTGCTAATGAGATAGACAAAGGAGACGCTATTGAGGAGCATGGTAATGTTAAAAAAAAAAAAAGTTGGTTTCCAATTCCTTGGTTACATTTTTAAGTACACTCAACATCAAATGTCCAAACAAAATATCTTTGTTTGGGTCTTCTTGCTGTTAAGCATTGGTGCTTATAAAATATGGATGTCTAAAACCTATATACATTCTGTAGAAATCACTACAATATGATTTAAAACATTCCTGGAGATTTTTAATAAGATTTATAATAGTGATTAATTACCACCTTACAATTTCAAGCATCATGCTTTATGAAGAAAAGCATGTATCTACTCATAAAGAAATAACAGTACTTTTAAAAATAGCCATTTTTATAAGCAAAACAGTGGATTTATTTAATCAGATATATGATTATCAATATGAAATACCTTTGACATAACTAATTTAAAATCATTACAGAACCTTAATGGATATCACTCTGTATAAACCCCTACACCTCCCTTGGATCTTCTCACAACTATCTCAAACAGCCATAAAAACAAATGAAATCTTGCTATTTGCAACAACATGGATGGATCCAGAAGATATAATCCTAAATGAAATAAATCAGAGAAAGACAAATACCATATGATCTCACTCATATGTCACATTTAAGAAACAAGACAAATGAAAAAAGAGATCATCAAAAAACCCAGATTCTTAAATACAGAGAACAAACTGGTGGTTTTTGGTGGGAAGGTGAGGGGGGCACAGGTAAAATGGATGAAAGAGATTAATACTATACTTACCATGAGGAGTACTGAGTAATATATAGACTGCATAGAATTGTTGAACACCTGAAACTAACATAACACTCTATGTTAATTATATTGGAATTAAATAAATAAGTAAATATTTTTAAAACATAGAATAGTTTAACTATGAGTTATCAACTAATCAACCACATTCAAAATATATAATATATAAAATGAAAAAGATAATGTTGAAATTTTCATAGATTCAGAAAAATCTCAGGATAGAAAAACCTATAAGCAGGTGAAAACTCCAGTGTTTATAGAGAACAAGGGAGTAATGAGATTGTGATAAGTGGACTGTGTTAGTTTGTGGCAACAGGAGTTCCTAATGTGCATCTCAAGGGACAAAAGCTACTTTCCACTGGCAGGCTTGTCATTTATAAAGGTTGGTATCCCATTGTCAATTCTAGTTTTTCAAGAAAAGCTGGAAATCTAAATCTCGTGAATTCTCCCAACTTTTAAGTGTTGGCAACTAATTCAAAATAATAAAACCCAAAAGGGACAGATTAAACCCATCTGGAGACCATGAGCTGCTTCTGGGTCACTAGATTAATAATAAGCTCCTTAGTCCAGGCTTTCTGATTTGTAGCTCTTATTACCACATTCCTGTCAGGGTGCTCTTCCTCGGTTCAAATACTTTTAACTATGTATTTGGACTATCAGTAGTCCTCAAGCCAGACTCCATATTTTGGACAGTTCTTCCTTATTTTTTATCAAAACTTACTTCTCATCATTGTTTAAGAGCCATCCCTGCAACATGAAAATCTTATAGATAGTTGAAGATATAAGCATACCATATATATTTGGATGAATAAATAAACTTTCCAAATATAAAAATATATATATGACTCTTACTATTTAGGGGAGTCTTTTTAGATGACAGATCTTTTTTTTTTCATATAATTTCATAACAAAATCAAAACAAAAATCAAAAACGGGAATAACATCATCAGACCACAAGTGTTGGAAAATATGAAGCATATCGGTAAGGGAGATCTTGCCAGTGACTCAGAAAAAGAGAGGAGAGGAGAAGGACCTTATCAGAGGCTGACACAATCAATACTCTATGCCTTCCCAATCCCAGACCATGATGAGCTCATTTCTGTACTCAGGTCAGCACATCAATGCTTGTGGACAATGGCCCTGTCCATTTCCTCACATGTATAATTTGAAATACTACATCCCACTCCCTTATCCTCAATCAATTCCTCTTGCCTGTATGTCCAATTCAACACTCCATTTCTGGTTTCCAATCCTCCATGGGCTTGCAGCTGCCTACCCCACATCCTTTCTCTTTCGCTGGTCTCTTCAAACCACTTTCCCTTCCTGCTTTTTCCATAGAAACTTGTTCCTTTCCTTGCTTACCTTTTGAACAGCCTTCCAATCAGTCTCCATCCTAGCAATTCTCTATTTATTACCCCTTCTTGGTTGCCCATCCTCCAAATATTGTTCCACACAAAAGACTGCCAGTGATAATTATCAGAGATGTTTTAGAAAATAGTTGTGTAATACTATTCATTTGCCATTAGCTGTTGAGAAATCCACGTTGAAAATGAAAAGCATTGTGCTTTCTTTCTATTTTTTTTTCCTTCAGACATGTGAAAATGTGATTTTGTGACAGTTTTGTTAGGGGTGAGAATTTTGCCTTCCTGTCCCCTTCATGCAATGGTCTCCAGTGTCAACATTGCCTATGAAGCGAGTAAAGGCTCTTGTAATACAACAGCCATATCACTTCTTTTTTAATCAAGGGAAGAAGAAAATGATGAAATCTCTCTCAAGTGCTAAAAAGATAGCAGTTTATTTAAAGAAAGTATTTACACTCCTCACTAATTACTTAGGTGTGTCACACTGATACCAGCACAGAACTTTATATCCTTCAACCATCTTCAATATATCATTAAATTCATAAAGAAATCAGAAACATGCTTCAGTAATTGGGAATATCTTTCAACTTTCTCAGGGTTTTTTTAATAGAAATTAAAAAAAAAAACTCTTCCTTAGAGGCAAAGAGCCTTTGTACAACTGGGCATATATTCTCAGCATAAATATAGCATGACTGCCCTCATCTGATTGAAGTTTTGTAGCAGAAAAAGTGTCCCATTGTCCACCTACTTTACCAGGAAGAAAGGAGTCTTACTAAAAAAAAAAAGTATAGACTGACCAGTTTAAAGAAAGAACTTTTATCCTTCCCAGGTTTAGTAATGGAATATTTTCCTATCCAGATTCTTTTCTAAATTTTCCATATCCCCAAAGGAATTCCCTTTTCATTTTTACTTTCTTTCTTTCAACGAATATTTACTGAATGCCTTCTCTGTGTAAAGAACTCTACCAGACGTAGGGTGAAAACAGAAAACAATATAAATAGGACCTCTACTTTCATTGATATTACCATTCCATCGGGACAGTAAAATATTAGATGACTAGTACCTCAGTTAACTATTTAGTTACACTTTGTGATGTGCTAGATAAAGGAGGATGATAGAGCATAGTAAGGGCAAATAACAGAAGGACCTGGAAGGTCCTCAAATGCTTTCTTAGGAAGTGAAAAGCAGCAATTATTTTTTCAGCATGTAGAGGAGAACGGGAGTTTCCAGAGTAAAGGAACAGAGTATGTGAAGGCTCTCAGCCAGGAAGGAGCATGGGTATTAAAGAGTCTGGAAGTTTAAGAGTGAGCAGGAGAGAGGTTTCAGGCCGGTAGTAGAAGTATATTCTCCATCATTTAAGGCTTGAGACCATGTCAAAGATTTTGATTTTTAGTTTCAGAGTCTGAAAGGAAGTCCATGCTAGAAATATACAATTATAAGTCATCAGTGTAGTGATTCTGCAACAAAGAACAGGCTTAATTAAAACCACTGGCATAAATAAAATTTCCTGGGGGAAATAGCCTACGAAGAGAAGAAGGACAAGAACAAAGCTTTGAAACTCTCAAACATTTAAAGATTAAGAAGAAAAGAGCAAGCTGATAAAGGCAATTGAGTAGTAGTCAGAGGTAACAGAAGAAAAGCCAGAAGATTGATGTCATAAACTAAGGGAAGAGAATGTTTGTTCATTTAGCAGAAGAATATCAGATGATGTTGATGGGTCACAAAAGTAAAGACTGAGAATGCAAAGAAGTTATTGTCAACTCCATCTGAAAGCTGCACTAGTTCAATGATGGAAGAAACTCCAGTAGAGTGTGTTGAGGCGTAAGGAAATAGAGTATTGAAAAAAATTTAGAAACTTGACTAAACTTCATATAATATCTTGACCATATCTGGGAGTGTCCTAAGATTGAATACTTAGAGAAAAACAAAAACTACCATGTCACACACTGTCATAGCCACAGTCTCCCAATTCCCATCTCCTCTTTCCCATTGCCTCTACCACTCAGCAGAACATGCCTCTCTCCCAACTTTGTGCCCACTCACTTCTCTCACCTATCCATAACTCCTTAGACTTCAAACATCCTGAGCAAGCACAGACTCAGTTGGCAACTTGTAGGCAGGGGACATTTCATAATACAATTGTTCAGACATATTCCAGACACACATTTAACTCATGAGTCTCACAGTTCAAAAGACTGATGGCTGATAATTTCTTAAGAAAAGGCGGAAGGACTTGATTTTTTAATGTAATAGGGAGTTAAATAAAAAATGTCACTGTTCACTTGTGCTACCTCAACCATAACTGTACTGCATTGAAATTGTCCTTATCTATTCAATAACTAACTGTATCTTGTCATGTAAAAGCTCTGACATGACAATTAACATCTCTGTTATTCTGCAAGTAAAATTAAATCGCTCACTAGTAAAATAGAATAAAGACAACCGGAAAAGGCAGATATACCACCTATCTTTTTACCCCCATTCAAATCGTGTGTGCCTTTTTCTCTATAACTTACAGAGAAGGGGGGGAAGAAAAAGACATTTGTCCCATGATGAAATAGAGGATTCACCTACCAAATTACATGTCAAAGCAGATTCCGACCCATAAAGTTGTCTGATGTATTGGAAGGAGCCAGGTATAGGCAAACATCACACACCAAATATGGCATAATTCACCTTTCCGAAAGCCCCTCCTATATCTTTCCCAGGTCTACCAGCGAGAATCAACTGAGAAGTTGATGACATTGAAGCTACCATGTGTTCAGGACCTACCTGTGCCAGGCACTATAAAAGACATAGCATGCACATTCTCTCCACAAGTGATCAGTTGGTATTTCCATTCTCATTTTTCAGATATGGCTAAACCAGAGAAGTTAAACAACTTGCCCAGGGTTAGCCAATCATTAAGCAGATAATGGCTAAAAGTGACAGTCTTTCCACTACATCATGCTGCCTTCCTAAATGAAAGTGATTTTCAAACTGAAGAACTAAATCAATGAGAATTATTAAATTACATACATATTAGAATCTATAGGAGGGTATATCATGTCAGGGTTAAGAAAATGGACTCAGAACCATTCCCTGGGTTCAAACCCCAACATTGTTTCTTACTAGGTGTGTGACTATGTGACCTTGACAACCTCTTTGTGCCTCCATTTCTTCATCTATAAAATGGTGATAGCAATGTGCCAGACTTAACAGTTCTTGTGAGGATTAAAGGAATAGAGAAAGAGAACTCAAATTAGTAGTAGGTACATCTAGTTTCATCTAGTAGGTCATCAGTTGAGATTAACTAGCTTTGCAAAAAAGCAAACAAAACAAAAACCTTTCTATTCATTCTATGCTTTTAAAATAACTATGTAAAAAAATAATAAAATAAAATAAAATAAAATAAAATAAAATAAAATAAAATAAAATAAAAATAAATAAAATAACTATGTAGACCAGTAATTTCCAACTCCAGTT
This sequence comes from Canis aureus, assembly GCF_053574225.1. Lineage (NCBI taxonomy): Eukaryota > Metazoa > Chordata > Mammalia > Carnivora > Canidae > Canis > Canis aureus. Next base: position 61,853,027 of record NC_135621.1, on the reverse strand, counting down.
GTGTATCCAGATCACTTCCAAAGCTAGGAATTTTAGCCCTAACTCTGAAGTATCTGAATGAGTTGATCTAGGGTGAGGCTTTGGGATGTGAATTTTAGCACTCTCCACCTGCTGCATCACCATGGCTGAAAACTGATGTAACATCAAAAGATACCACTTTCACTGCAATGTGAAAAAAAAATCAGATTAAAATAGCATGTTCCCTTTCTTTCTTTAAAAAATTCAAAAATGTTATCCAGTAAAATGTGAACAGCATTTATCTCTGGGTGGTAGAAGTACGGGTAATATCTACTTTCATTTTATTTTCTACAAAGCCTTTGAATTTTTACAATTCATTGATATATTCATTCCACATATCTGTTTTGGTACCATGTCCCTGGCACTATTTTAGGCACTGAAGATATGATCCAGTTCAAAACAAGGTCTCTATGCTTATGGGCTTACAATGTTGTGGGGAAGACAAGAGATAAACAAATATAGAATATCAGGTTAGCAAGTGGTATACTCAATGAAGGAAATTAAAAGCATAGAAAGATGACTGAGAGCAACTACTGGACTATTATATTTAGGATGGTCAAAGAAGACCTCTCCCAGGGTGATATTCAAGCTAAGACCTGAATGAAACAAAGGACTCAGCCATGTGCATCATAGAGAGAAGATAATTCTAGGCAGAAAGTACAACAATGCCAAGAACTTGAGTGTTGTAAACATATAATTTCTTTTAGAGTCAGGTTTAACAAAATGGAAAAAATAATTTCATTTGGGTAAAAAAGGACAAAAAAGGTCAAGTCCATACAATGTTCCCTGGTTCTGGACCTCCATCATCAGACTGGTCTCTAATGATCTGAATAGCAACTAGGAATTGAGGGTGGAACTGAGCTTCCACACTTGATTGTATGGCAGTAGTTTCAAAAGCAAATTACACAAGGGATGAAGGGCCTCCTCCTCTCACATACATCTAAGAGGAAAGCATGAGTCAGCATCATTACCTTTCCATGCCAAGGAATAAGTGCTAGACACTGGCATTTTGCCCAATAACTGAGTGATATGGGAAACATAAGAGACGTATGAAACATACTGCTAGCCATTGTTGAAGCAATCTCAACAAAAACACTACATGTCTGGCATAATACAGAATGCCATTGAGGCCCAAACTGCTGTGTGCTGCAGGTGATGGGGAGAGAAAGGGAACTAAGACAGTGGGATCCAGAGGTCACTGTGGCATTTATAAAGAAGGTAAGGACAGTCATTGATCAGATCCCCTTCACCCCCTTTCGTCTAAATACATCATTTTATTGAGTCCAGATAAAGCAATACAAGTTCCATGGTTAGGCAAAGCCCAACAGGGACAAGTTCAGGGCATTTTCATTGCTACAGAAAGAGACTCTGTGAAACTAGTGAAAGGAGAGCCATAAGGATGCAATGAGATCAGAGACATCAGGACACCCAAGGACAGGAAACACAATAGAGGTGGACCATACTGGGAAACCAGGACGCAGTAATTGAGGCCACTCCCTCCATCCTTTAGGGCCTGTGGGGTTTCATCTTTCCTTCTCTTTGCACATTTGATCCATCCCCTTTGTTTAACTGCTTCCCCAGGTTTTCACTATCCAGCCCTTTTATGACTTCGTGTGCATGTGATATTAGGAAAGCAGTCCTAGCACTAATTCTGTATGACCTTGACCTTTCATCTCAAAGGTCTCTCATAGACTGCAAATTCCCCCTGTTCCTGCCTCCAATTCTCTAAAGGAAAAAAGCTGATTGACTCAGCCAGGCCTTGTCATAGGCTACTGGGTTGCCCCAGGGTCAGGGGCCACCAGTATTCTAATCAGCTGTGGCATAGGTAGGCCCTTAGAAGGACATATACACATCACAGTCAAAGAATCCTGCCTAGTTCTCACTAGAACAGGATCATGGCTTTCAGAATGTGGGAAAAGATCCACTGGGTCTACCAGGTATTTCTTTTTTTTTTTTTTTAAGATTATATTTATTTATTTGAGAGAGAGAGGGAAGGAGAACACATAGGGACGGTGAAGGAAGCAGCAGACTCCCCACCAAGCAGAGAGAGATAGATATGGGACTTGATCCCAGGACCCTGAGATCAATGACCCAAGCTGAAGGCAGACACTTAACCAACTGAGCCACCCAGGTGCCCTCTACCAGGTATTTCTAAGAAAGGTAATAAGTGCATAGTTTATGCTGTCAGTCGCAATCTCACCTGGGATACAGGGGTACAAATTTGCTGGCAAAGTGTTTCAAGGAACAGATTTTAGAGATTCGAGGGACTTCTGTGGAGAAGTTAAAAAAACAATCTCAGAGTACTAAAAAGTTCCCTTACCAGAGTTTAAACCAAATTTTCTCTATCCAGATGGCTTCCAAGGCCAAGAGGGAGGGAAGTCCTGCTGCCTTTTTATGTTGGTCTTGATTGTTGTTAATGATCCCCAGCTGTAAGGCTCCCACATCTCTTTAACCTCTCTCTGGTTGGCCTCACATCTCTGCATCTCTTGCAGGGAAAACGGAACACTAAACGCAGCACCCATTCGCCAGCAGAGCATGTGCTGCACAACACAGGGAGGTCAGCCTCTAAATGGACCCCAAGCCTTGCTCAGTTAGCATTGCCAGGACCCTTCTTTCATCCTAGAAGAAGCTGGCCTCAGCATTCTCATTCCTGGAGGCAACAGGGAGCCATGGCAGCTGCCAGCAGGAGAGCAGAGGCACACAGTCACCTGTAGCCCATGATAAGAGGTTTCTTCCTCTGGATGCATAGGAATCACTGCCAGACAATGGCATAATTTTCAGGGATGATATATGCATTGGGAATTCTGATTCTAAAACAGGACTCTGTCACATAAATTTCTTTGTGGGAGTATGCGGCTAAAGTAGCCATGAGAGGTTCACGACAATTTTTCTGGTATTCTCTTGTTTATTCACTCAAAAAACTTTTCCCGAGTTAGCTATGGATTGTCAACACCATGGAGGCCAGGAGCACAGAGCCAAAACAAGTCACCATGCCAATGGAGCTCAGAGTCTGGTCACTGCACTCTATGGAAGGTATGCATAGGTGCTAAGGTAGCCTGGAAGAGGAAAGCTCTGCTTAAGTCAAGGGCAGTGGGGTGGGGGCGGGGGGTAGGGGAGCAGTTCTCTGGGAATGCTTCCTGGAAGAGGTGGCACATAAAATGCATTTTGAAAGATAAGCAGAATTCAACCAAGTTATGTAAGAATGAACGATCAAAGACTTCCAGCCAGAAGGAGCACATATGCAAAGATGTAGAGGCATAACAGAATATGGTACATGAGAAGAACTGCAATTATATCTTAGATTATATATGAGGACCTGATAAGATGAGTCAAGAAATACAGCCAGACACTCTGTCTTGTTTGCCATACTAGGGAGTACTTCTTCCTTCCTGGAGTTAAAGCCACTTTCAAGAACCCCTTTCTGGGCTACTCTAATAACTACTGGTCTTTGACCTTTCTGACTACCCCCATACCAGAGACTATTTATTGAAACTTATAGGCTAGTTAATTATTGCCAATTAAGTACTTTATTTCTGTGTTTGTTTGTTTAACCATCTCCTGTGAGAGTTAGCTCTGACTACTCATAATACCAAACCCAGGATAGAAGGAAGCTTTTTGTTCTTCTTGTCCTGCAAATAGTAGGCAATCGACAAATACTTGTTGAAATGAATTGAAAATGTCCCTGAGAGGAGATTGCTGTCTCGCTAGCCATGATTAGCAGAAGTTTTAACCTTCTTTATTGAAAATATATCCTTAATCCTCCCTCCCAACGTACACACTCTATAACACATCCACCAAGTCTGCACAGTGGCATTCCAATTGTCTACCCCAGGGTCTTAAGCCAAGTCCAAATGAAATGCCCTCAAGTCCAGGTGAATCTCCTACTCCAGGATTTTAAAAATGGACCCAATAAAGAAAATTCAATTTGCAGGCATGGAATCAAGTTTCCTTTGTTCTTTCATCTTATTCTAGGCCAGAGGGAGCAAGACCCTCCTGGTACCTTTATTATAGCTCTAAAAAGGAAGAGGAGAGATTTGAATCTTAACCCTGAAAATCCCAGTCAAGAAACAGCAGCCATAGTGGCATCCAGGCCATGGAAAAGGAAGGCAGGCTTGTGAACAGGCAATGGTGTTTTCATTCCACCCAGGAAAACAGAGGGTTCGCACTGCTTACCAAACCCTCACTCATCGGCTTTGTTCTCTCTTCCCTGCCCAACACCTTAGTCCTTCTCCACTAATTTTCTCTCTCCTGATACCCCCCCCCCAATATTCTGTTCTGTTTAATAAGGCTCCTCTGTCTTTTGTTAGTGCCACAAGTATTATCTTTAAATGCAAACACAATAGAAAAACAGGAAGTCAGTGGTTGTAGATATCGGTGTGATAATATAACTAAAATATCATACAGTACTGTGTCAAGGCACTTGTTTTGGTTAACCCCTCTATAAAAAGAAGAATGAATTTAATGTCTATCTGATTCCAATGCCCTTATTCTCATCACATAGAAAATTCAAAGAAGGCCATAAGATTCATATAAAAGTTGTAGTTTGCTCTACATTTCTAGCATATCTATCATTCAGACCAAAAGAAGCAACCAAAATATGAAAGGGAATGAGCCTGTTTCAAAAACTTAACACAGATCAGCATTTTACATATGCTAATTCACTAATTTCTAACATCTCTGGGAGGAAATTCTTATACTAACCATGATAAAATGAAGACACTGAGATCAAATCAGTGACATTCCAGATTGAGACCCAGACCTATATGTTTCCTTTCCTAAATCACACAGCAAATAAAAGGCAAGCTCCCACTCCCATATAAACATGTACCTCCTTTCAGAAGACATTTATTATACAGCCATTATTCTAAAGGCCACAGATACAAAGGGGGGTAAGACAAGGGAGAAAAGGAAAATGTCCCTATTTTCAGACCTCAGGAAACAAGACCATTTGTATACAAAAGCCAGGGCATATAAAATAAAATAGGTATACTATTTCAAGTCACACATCAGCCCTGCCGAATGGACAGTTATAAAAATTCTGTCTAGAGAGTTGTTGAGATTTTCCTCAAATGCCAAAAGTCAGTCTGTTAAAAAAAATCACACCCGTGGGACAGATCTACAATCCCTCCTTGACTCCGTGTCATGTTTCCTCAGTTTACTTCCAGTCAAAATGCATATTTTTCCCACTGCTCCCAGGGCTGAGGGTCAGCCTGGCTAATGAAAATCAAGCTGTCTTTTTTTTCCCCCTGCCATCAACACCGGTCAGATAACAAAATGCAGGTTCTGATCCTGGCATGTTTATTGTTGGTGATGATGTATAAACTGATGGCCGACAGCTTCATTTTCTCTAAGCTAGAAAGGCCCTGCTGGGAGAATTGGGGAGGAAGAGAACTTTTGATTTTGACTAGGAGTATAACAGTTGGATAAACATGACATGACATGGATGTCAGAGTGCATAATACAACTGCATGCACCCAGATGGGACTGGAGAATATACAGACATGGATGGAATACATGTAACAGAGAGTCAGGTACAGATTTACAATACTCTGTATTCTTATAATACTGTGAAATATGAGAATGGAGTTTTGACTAAAAGGCAAAAGTGGGGAAAGTCTTGAAATGAAGAACAATCTTCTTAATTTTATTATGTTTTGTAAAATAAAGCAAGAAAACTAGAAATCACCAAGTAATTTTGATTCTAAGGGTTTATGCCAATGACACGTAACACTTAGGGACATTATGGAAAGGTGTGGAGTCAAATAAGAAAACTTATTTGGGCTACAGCATATTTTGAAATGGGACAATTGAATTAGAGCATTAGGTAAAGTGCAAATGTACAGTAGATTAAGAGTAAGGAGTCCGGTTTTCATTCTAACTCTGCCAGAATATTCTAGGGATTTTTTTAAACCATGATAGGCCTGAGTTTCCTTCCGACGTAAATGCTCCCTCTTCACTCACCTCTTGATCACTCCTTAACTCACCTGGTTCATCCCAGGCAAGCAAATCAGTGTCAGTCTTAGTTCTTGTTACTGGAGGAGATGGGTCCCCTCTTTTCCTTAACTTACTATGAATCATATTCTGATCAAGTTTAGAGTATAAGATCATGCACCAGGTATTACAGGGTATAGCCAAAATTTCGTTTTATCTATAGCTTCTTAGAGAGCAGTGTTTGCATTTTGGCATTTTACAGATTGCAAACAACTTTTATGTCCTGATAAATTAAAAAAAAAAAAAAGAGGAAACTTTTTCCAGAAGGGAAAAAAAAAAAACAACAACTCATATATGCAAATGCCAGACAGACTTTCAGGAGGTTCAAGGATCTCTGGAAACTGAGGGAGTTCATGAACCCCAGACCTAGAAGCACTAAAAATTCACTGGGTTTCATGGGTACCAGCAGTTAATAGCTTTCTCTAAACTACATATTCCAGTTTCTGAATTCACTTTGATATTCTAAACAATCACCATGACTTTAGCTATTGCTCTGCAACCTCTCATAAACACAGAAGGAGCAAGACTCCTTTCCTCCTCCAGCTCTGGAGTTCTTGTGTGTCTGCTATCTGAAGCCCTTTTACTTCATGGGGAACTATACATGGAATGAGAAGTTTCATATATTCTCAAGTCCACAGGTGACTATTTTCCTGTTTGTTCACTTCTGCTCTCCATCAGTCCTGTTTTTCATTCTCTGACCAGACATCCTAGTCCCATTTGCTGGCTTCATCTAACTCCATCCACCTTAATCAGTGTCCATCTTAACCCACCTCTCTTATGGGAGAATTCCATATCTTTGCCCAGCAGCATCAGTGAAGATGGAGAAGAAAGAGGAAAGACGGCCCAGCACCTAGGCAGGAGGGTGAGGCTCTCCTTCAGGTTTCTGTGAAACTGTGGCCACTAGAATTGTTTGAGACCAATTAAATCAATGTTGCCTTGGCTCCAAGACAGCCTTTATTGCTGGGAGGAACTGTCAGCTTAATTTGTGGATGAGATCAGCTGGCTCAGGGCCAGAAATACTAACTCCCCAAACAGAGTCAATACAGAAAGGGGTGAAATTAATCCCCTTTGCTGGGTGGTTTTCCTGTAGTTGTGGCTCAGGGTTCAGGATGTGCTGAAGCCTTTCATTCAGGAATGAAGTTTGACCTTTCAAGGCTGGTAAGATCAATAATGAGGTTCAGTACTCGTTAATGGAAAGAAGTAGGACACATGTTATAGTAGTTTTCTAACTGGAATCTGAACAATCCTGGACTCGTCATGATCTTCCACTCAGAAGGGGACACAGAGTATCTCCAGGCATGCACTTCAATGAGTTCCTCTCAGATCCTTGCTCTTCAAAGTGTGGCCAGTACTGCAGCTTGTTAGAAATCCAGAATCTTGGGCCCCACATGAGATCTACTGAATCAGAATCTGCATTTTGAAAAAAATATCGGATAATTCATATGCATGCTGAAAGTTAAGAAGTACCTCAAAGAAATGAAAGAAGAAAAGACTGTGTTTTCAGAGAACTCTAGCAACCCGGAATAAGTCACTTTCTCTTTTGATGGATGAAAATAAATGTAATTGCTTTGCTTCAGTGGTAAGGATATGACTTTCATATTATAGCTGGAAGAAATGAGGTACCTTGATGTTTCTTCTAAGCATAAAGAAGATATACTTGGATTTATGGTGTGGAGAGTGGAGCAAAGTTTGTCTCAGGAGCATAGAGAAAACAAGAAGACTCTAAGCTCAAGCAGAAGAAAACCACAGCAGATCACTCTCCAGAAGTCATCTGGATTGAAGCTTGTTGATAGATTATGATTCAATTACTTATGATTTTTATCCCACTTTAGGCCACCTCTAATTAGCATCTGTCCAGTGTTTCCAGGTGTGATCAGTGATGATGGAGCTCTGTGATAGAGCACCCCTCTCTCTATTCATCACAAGGCCCATAGATTACAGCAGATCTAATAGAGTCAGACATGATATGCTGTCCATGGAACTGTCACCTGTGATAAATGAATTACACAAGTCTCAATGTTTTAGGGACTCTTGTGAAGTGTCAGATCAAACAAAGCCATCAAAAACTTAAAAGAAAGGGGCAAAAAGAAATACATTAAGCACTGCCCAGTCACTGATACAATGCTGATATATGAAGCAAAAAATTGTGGTGTCAAGTTACCACATTTATATTCGGAAATATTGTAAAATATGGATTCCGATTACAAAAATTCTCTTGAAATGTCTGGGAAGCCTTTAATCTACCACATAATATCAGTTATAAAAAAGTCAGTGAAATTTTCAACCTCCCTAGCATTTCAGCATGCTTGATGCTTCTCTAGATCCTTTTCATTGTTTATAGCAGAGAATGTATGTGAGCATCTCTAAATTAATTCATACTCAGTGACTCAAGACAGACGTATCTTCACTGATAGTTACAAGCCAAAGGTCAGTGGGCAAAAATAAACCAGAGGCAAACAAACTAATCATCAGACACTGGTTTTCAAACCCACAGATAATCTTAGGGAGAGCAACATAAGCTATAGAATAGACATGCAATATGAGTATGAACCTCAAATAAAAGAAAAGCACCAGGCTATATGGTAGCCTGAGACTCACAATTGGGCACTACTAAAAAGGACATGGTTGGCCAAATGGCAACTACTCAAACTATCCAAGGTTTCTATACTCTGCACCTACTTGAAGGGTCAGTGGTCTCTCATGCAGACTTGCTCAGGGCATGGTGTACATGAGTAGAAACACAAAGTACAGCTGCTTCCCTAGTGCCGTTGTTTCACTATATGTGTTGTGAGGCCTAAGCACTTGATAATTCATTTATTACTATTATTTTTGATACACCAGGATACTAAGATTGATTTAAATACTTAGGGGCCAAGTATCTAAGATGAGACTATGCAACTAGAGTTCCTCCTTAAGTTTGATGTATATCATAGGTTCTCCTTTACTATTTTTATTCTTAAATACTTTATAGTAGTTGATGCATGAAGTATGTTCAGAGGAGCTTTTGCCCTAATGAAGATGTATATTAAAGGCCTACTCATCTCTTATCTGCTTGCTGATGCACTTATATTAAACTTTCTAGTGTCAATGTTAAGATATAGTTTAAAAAACAAAGTGGCTGCCAACATTTTTGTAAGCAATTAACACAGCCTTCATCCTAGGTTTTTAGGAGTGAAGGTCTTTAAAATGGACACATTGAAACATAATGAAGTATTTGTCACCAGTCTTGCAGCTCTCTAAGGTTCTGATGCTGAGCAGTATCATTTTTCCTTGAAGATAACTGAAGAGAATGTTAAAAGAAGCAGAATGTGCTCCTGATGTTTCATTAAGTAAAAATACATGCTGTAAGAAGATAAAACGATGATGATAATTATCATCATCGTTATCATCATCTCAACTGATCCTGCTTCACTCAATATTAAGATATTTGGTAAGTTTTAAGAATTATTAAAGCAGCACTTGAGTGCTCCTTATCCAATGGCATATGTCCAGGAAATAGCTATAGGAATCCAATGGGCTCCTCTACGGTTAATGCTGGGACCTAGTGCTAAGAAAAGACACTGCGACCCCCAGGATATTGGGAATAAAGAATTCATGAAACACCCAGATCCAATACAAGCATTTACCATTCTCTTTCTATTCTTGCTGGGGAAGGCCACAGCAAAATCTGGCCTTTTCCAAGCTTATCAAATGTTCCTCTTAATGATGGATGCTCACACAATAACCACTCATTGAGACATACATTAAATTAATTCCTGAGTTAGGATTTCAGATTTCTGTTCTCCATCAACTAAACTTATAAACATTGTCTTCCAGGGTTGTAGGGGTGGTAGCTTATCATGACTTTAACTTAAATCTGATAATGTACAGAGTACCAGAAAAATTGTGTCTCAGTAAATCAGAAAATTTAAAGAAAATTTAAAATGTGAAATTTGGACCCTCTAACTACCATATCAGAGCTGCTGATAGTTACTCAGTGCAGGATAAAATAGCAAGTCATTAAATGATGACCTCCAAATTCAGAAAAAGAAATTCCAGGATAATTTTACTACATCTTTCTTCTACAGAAGCTATTGATTCTATGCTACTTCATTGTTTCTAGAACAATATTCTCTGTAGACTTGGAATCATTAGACATTTTCTGGATTGCAATTATTTATTCAACAAACATTTGTTGAAGGATATAGGTATAGAACAAAGGAATCAGTAAGCAATGAGTATTATAAAAAATTTAAGGTTAATCAAGATGGAAATACAGGAGTTTTACCAGCAACAAAGAAGGGCAAAGAACATCCTCAACAGAAGGAACAGAAGCATGAAAGAGCCAAAAAATATGAGATATTCAATAATGGCAAGCTGTTCAACTAGTCTGGAGCACACGGTGTGTTAGTATGGGAGAGGGAGACATGAAGCTGGAGGTGAAGGTTGGGACCAACATGTATGAAGAACAGAGAGGAGCCAACTAAAGTTTTCTGAGCAGAGGAACAACATGATATACTTTGTGTTATATGTACCAGAGGTATGCTATTCAATTCAGTTTTTCTTTCCTTTTGAATTTCTACCAGTGATTTGTTTTTGTATGCTGCATTAATTGAAAGTAGTGGAGCCCAAAGGAGGTTTTGTTCAATGAGACTTGTTATTAAAAATGAACAAAAATAAATAATAACAAACCACAAAATCACAGAATTTTAGAAATGTTGAACACTTCAGATAGTATCCCTATATCTTCCCAAATAAAGAAACTGAGAACTAAAGATGCTGAGTAACCTGCAGAAAGTGAATGTGAAAATTAGTAGCAGAAAAGACGAAAACTCAGGTCTTCCAACTGCAGTTCTATAATATATTCTAGTAAGCTGAATATGCATCCTCTCTTTAAGAGTTCCCCAATGTAACACTGATCCTTTACAAAGCTTAACCCAGAATAACTTCCACTTAAAACAGATATGCTTGAAATAATATGTATTTTTAAAAACTGGAGGTTATTAGGAATGCTTGTTTAAATTAAATTGAATTGTTAGCTACAAGTTCTACTTATACAAAAATAATTTGGATTTTTATGAGTTTATGTATGAGAAAAGGAGCTGTCTCACCAACACATTGTAAAGTAGACTCTAGGCAATAAAACTTGTACTGAAGCACAGAGGCATCAAACAAGTCAATCATCCCAAAGTGGCAGTTCAGGATGAGCAAAACATATATTAAACCAAAAAAAAAAAAAAAAAAAGGAAGGGAAGTATATATAAAAAGGCAAATTAGTTTTTACATTGCTAGAACAAAAATGAAAATGGGCACTGCTCAGATTTAGAACTCTTTCTTATTCTAACACATTAATACAGCAGAGTTTGCTCCACTCCCAATCAAAACTTTTACAAACTTCTTGTTCATACTGCATTTTGCCTTTAGAGACTATGGGATAGATAAAGATATTTTTGGTGATGTCCACTAGGACTGTATATGTGTGTGTGTATGTGTGTGTGTGTGTGTGTGTGTGTATTTGTATATATTCATATATTTCCTACTTATATTATTTTGAAAGAACTACCTAATTATAAGCCAAAGGACAATCTGTTGAGAATATCGGAAGTGTAATACATACTGGGTCTAAAGATGGTCTAGTCAGCCTGGCATTCTGCTTCTGGAACCAGCTGGGCAAGTGCCCATGCATGATGCCCCTCTTCATTCTTATCCCCCTGCCTGCAGCCACTAGGCTACTCAACTCCCACCTAAGAGGACCCCTAATCCTGTGGATGGCGGTTGCTAATTTCATGGAATTTAAAATCCATAAAATTAGTTCAAAACTTCTTTAAAGTAAGTTCCAAAATATACTACCTTTTAGGGTAAAGTTACATAATTTTAATACCTATGGTGCAAGAAATACTTCAAATCCTCTTCCCCTAAATTTCTTCTTTCAGGCTTTGAGAATTCTCTCCAGGTTCTCTTTCTCTCTCTCTCAAAATTCTGAAAGTTTGTCGAGAAGTTTACTTTCTAGAATCCTGTTATGGAGTCCCTTCACCTCTTTACTCATTCTGGTTGCCTCCACTGTACCTTGTTAGTTGCAGAAATGTAATGACATGGGATGTGAGTAGAAACCAAAAATGCAGTCACTGTTTTCACCTTCTATGATCATATACCTAACAGTTATTGTATTGTCAAACCTGAGTCCTTTCTTAACTAAAACACACACATACAAAATAAGCAAACAAACAAAACCACTTCAAGAGATAGATGGCTAAAGAAGGAAAGAAAATCAGCAAGTTGGGTGATTCAAATTGGTAGGTTCTAAAATGTATGAATGTTTAGTGATCCTAGAAGCTGCCATTTCTCCAATCTTTACTCTATGCCAGTAATGTGTTAAGCACTTTCCAAATATTGTTTCACAAAACATTCATAGTAACCCTATGTGCAAGTTCTTATTATCCTCATTTTTTCAGAAAAGGAACCAAAGCTCAGTGCTATTAGAGAACTGACTGAAGGCACAAAGCAGATAAGTGGCACATTAGCAGGTTTGTCTGATTTCAAAGTCTGTGTGCATAACCTTTACCCTGCACTGAGACCTTGGCCTCCAGGACACCCAACGACACAGCAATACTATTACAGCAGAAGCAGGATTCCATATCCCATCAACTTTGTGGATGCTACTATTTGTGACAAAAAATGTTCATCATCACCCACTCTTAGAAGTATATGATAGGATCATAAGAAGAACAGTTAACAAACATTTGTTAGGAAGTATGACAATAATTGTGTGGCAGAGAAGTGGCTCGGGGTAGAAACTGCTCAGCACCACCCATTCTCTCCTAGTAGAGAAACATGATA